>NC_029785.2:129165506-129196090 GCF_000816755.2 Arachis ipaensis | reverse complement strand
TAGATGAGTAACAAATTTGTTTTTATTTTAGTGGAAGGTTATTAAATTTTTTAAAATAAATTTTATGATTATTTTATCCTTATAATTTGCTTTATAAAATGGTTTGTTAGAAAGTAAATATAGTCCAAAAAAATTGAAAACTAAAGTCATGGTCAACTCTTTGTATTGACTTTACAGATTTCATCTTTTGTTATATGGTACAAAAATTATATATAATATAATAAATAGTACATGTTCTCATATATAATAATATGGGACTTAATATTAGCCTTTCATAGAGTTTCTCTATTTTAATAAAAGAACTAATATCATTCGGACTATGTTTATTTTTATACTTAATAATAAAACTAATATCATTTAACTTTAATTTTTAACTTTCAAGATACACATGAAAGTGACCCAAACAGGGTTTCAAGTGCTCTGCTAGGGTTTAGGTGCTTTAAAGTTTTACTGCGTGGAAAATCCTAATTTTGCACTTCCGCGTGCTAATTCTCACTCGGTTGGTGTTTTCGTAATCAATGGAAGAAAGAGGAGTAGGAGATATGAGAAGGGAGGATCGAGAGAGATCACAAGAGAATGGAGTGGTGTTCTTCGATGATGATGATATCAAAGAAGGGCTGGAGGTATGTGGAAAGAGCCTGGTAAGTCGAATTCTGTCTGATAAGTCCTTCTCAATTGGCACAATTGAACCTGCAATGTTTGCTATATGGCGACAGCCTGAAGGTTTTCATGTCACTGATCATGGAGACAACATCTTCCAATTCTTCTTTGATAACGAGCAGGATTTAATTAGGGTGGAGGAGGAGGTTCCATGACTTCTCAAAAACTACATAATCAATATCAAACAATGGAACAAGGAGATGTGTATTAATGCTGAAGAGTTTGCCCTTGTTCCGATCTGGGTGCAACTATGGGGCCTCCCAGAGTATTGTAAGACAATAGCACTGGGAAAAAAATTGGTGCAACTATTGGTGACGTGTTGGATGTGGGACTGTTTACAATGAAAGGAAGGGAATCAAGGATTGTAAAAGTGCAAGTTAGCCTTGATGTTACTCAGAAACTGAGAAAATCTGCGAGGATTGCAGGGCTAAATGGTCGGGTTATGGAGGTAGATCTGAAGTATGAGCGAATAGGGTATTTTTATTCCTATTGTGGCCATCTGGGGCACGAGGTGAAAAGCTGCAACACACTGCTAGATGACACGGTGAAGAGAGAGAAGGTGGAGGAATGTTAGGGAGAGTGGATGAAGGCAGAACAAACAAGTAAAAGGGTTACACACTTGAAAGAGAACTCCCAAACAAATCAGGGTTCAAACTCAAGTGACTGGAGGAATAAGGCCAGAAAGCCCACTCCATTTAATCTCCTTAGGAGTATGACATCATTATCTGTAAAAGAGAAGAAAAACATGAACAACGCTGACATGGAGGAAACGAGAACAAGTAGAGGGGAGGTTTCGATTACTGCTACAAAGCCTCTAGCAGAATTGATTAGTATCAATGAGGAGGGAGAGAATAATAGGGAGGAGCAGCCAATTGTGTGTGTTGAAAGTTTTCTAGAGAGTAAAAAAAAGAAGGAAATCCTATTACTGATGTACGTAATTGTCAGCAGATCGAAAGAACCAATTTGAAGGTCGGGCCAGTTATCAAAAAGCCAAAAATTAAACACTTGGCTAGGAAGACTGATTCTAATTCTCACATTACAGGGGGTGTTAAAAAGAGGTCAGAGGAAGCTGAGGATGAAACTTGGTGGAGGCATGAAGACGCTAAAGATTTGAATATGCCTGAACCGGGGGAGGGTGTCAACCCGCAATTGGCACTCCAAAGCCAATGAAGATGATGATGTGGAACTGTCTGAGTTTAGAGAAGACCCTAACAGTTCACAACATACAAGGGATCAAAAGATCCCATTCCCCCAAGGTGGTATTTTTATGTGAGACAAAAAATACCTCTTCGTTTGTTAGGAGACAGTGTGAAAGATTTGGATTTGAAAAAAATTTTTGCGTGGAACCGCAAGGTATGGCGGGTGGATTAGTCTTGGAATGGACTTCTGACGCTCAGGTAACAATTATTGATGCAGAAAGCTACTTTATTCATTTTCATTGGCTAGATAAAGGGAGGAACATATTGTGGGTAGTTATTGCTGTCCACCTTCACAGCGAAGAATAGCAACGTAATGCCCAATATTTGGAAATTCTTCAGCGATTTGAAGGCATTGGAGAACATTATCTGCTGATTGGAGACTTCAATACAATTTTGGCTTAGCATGAGAAAGAAGGAGGCAAGCACAAACCAGCAAGTTCTGTAACAGGTTTCAATGATTTCATTAATGCGGGCAGATTAAGAGACATTGGCTATGATGGTTGCAAATTCACTTGGTCAAATAGACAATTTGGGGAAAATCTAATAAGAAAGAGGCTGGACAGATGCTTCATTTCTAACAGATGGTTGGCGGAGTATCCTAATGCAAGGGCTCTACACCTAGAGGATATGGGTTCTGACCACCGGCCAATCATTATTCAGACTGATCAGCAAGTTCGAAAATAGAAGCGACACTTCCGATTCCAAGAAAGGTGGTATGAGTTGGAGGAGGTCCAAAACATTATCAAGGAAGCTTGGTAACAAAATTTCTCAGGGTCACCGATGTACATTCTATTCAGTAAATTGAAAAACTGTCGTCATAAACTTGTAGAATGGCAACATACCAATCATAATAACTCGGCTAGGCTAATTGTGGAGCTTAATAAAAAATTGGAAGCTAAAAAACAGAAAGGTCAGGTAGCAGATAAGCGCCTCATTTTAAATTTAGAAGATGATCTTCAAGATGCTTATGAGAAGGAGGAGAGATATTGGAAAGAAAAGTCCCGCGTGAAATGGTTACGGTGGGTGACCAAAATACAAAGTTCTTCCATGCAAAGTTTCATGCTCGGAATAGACAGAACAGGTTAGAGAAACTGAAGGACGAGAACGGGTTATACCGGACTGATGCGGAAGGTATAGGGGAGGTAGCCGAATCCTTTTTTAAGAAGCTTTTTTCTACTTCAAATCCTAAAAACTCCGAAGATGCTCTAGAAGGGTTGGAAAGGAAGGTAGATGATAGAATGAACCGCATACTCACTAGACCCATCACAGAGGAAGAGGTTAAAAAAGCTATTTTTTCTGTCAATCCTTTCTCAGCGCCAGGTGAGGATGGGTTCACAGCAAGGTTTTTCCAATTCTATTGGGAGGTTGTCAAGAATGATGTTTTTCAGGCATGTGCTAGCTTTTTCTCTAGAGGTAAAATGCTTCGTTCCCTGAACCACACGCAAATTTGTTTAATACCAAAGATTACAGGTGTTGATTCTATGACTCAGATTCGACCTATTAGTCTGAGTACGGTGTTTTATAAGGTAATTTCAAAGCTTCTGGTTCATAGAATGCATTTTTGTATGAATAAAATCATCAGTATGAATCAAAGTGCGTTTATTAAGGGTAGGTTGATCAGTGATAATATAATTATAGCCCATGAATTTATGCACTATTTGAAGAACAAGAGGCAGGGTGATTTTGATATGGCATTGAAGTTGGATATGAGTAAAGCCTATGACCGAGTTGAGTGGAGTTTTGTCTGGGAAATGCTCAAGAGGATGGGATTTTGTCAGAAGTGGATTGGCTGGATGCAGGAGTGTGTGACTACGGTTTCCTACTCAGTTCTTGTGGATGGGTTCTCTCATGGCTTCTTCAAGCCTACTAGGGGTCTTCGGCAGGGAGACCCCCTTTCTCCCTATCTATTTCTCATTTGTGTAGAGGGATTGTCTCATCTGCTCCACAAGAGTGAATAGAGACATGAGTTTTCAGGTCTACGACTAAACCGAAGGTGTCCTACCATTAGTTACTTATTTTTTGCAGATGATTCTATTCTATTTGGAAGAGCCAACGCTCAAACATGTCAAAATCTACTTCGACTACTTCAAGAGTATAGTGAGATTAGTGGTCAAATTACTAACCTAAACAAATCCTCGGTTTTCTTTAGTCAGAACACGCCTGAGGAGATGAGGAATGAGATTGCAGAGATTCTGCGGGTTCCACACGTTGGTTCACAGGATAAATATTTAGGCCTCCCTGCAGTTGTGAACAGATCAAAAAACACTACCTTTAGCTACATTGAAGATAAGGTATCCAAGAAACTTAATCAATGGAAGCGATTTTAACTATCGGCTAGTGCTAGAGAAGTTCTTATTAAGTCTGTGGGTTCTGCTGTGCTTATATACATCCTAAGTTGTTTCAAACTACCAGAATCACTCATAGACAACATACAAAGGAAAATGATGCAGTTCTGGTGGTGTCAGAGAGGGAATGAAAGAAAACTTCAATGGATTAAGTGGGACACTGTGTGCAGAAATAAAGATCAAGGAGGATTGGGTTTCAAGGACTTGAAAGCCTTCAATTTGGCAATGTTGGGAAAGCAAAGTTGGAGGATACTAAAGAAAACTGATTCCTTGCTGCACCGAGTTTACAAAGCCAAATACTTTTCCTATTCCCCCTTCATGAATGCCCAGATTGGTCAAAACCCCTCTTGGGCTTGGAGGAGCATTCTTGAAGGCAGAAACGTGCTCAAAAAAGGTTTGAACTGGCAGATCAGACAAGGTACTCAGGTCTAAATTTTTGAGGATGTTTGGGAAAACAATAAAGACAGAATCCAGAGAGAATCGACTAATGTTTCAAATAATAATCTAATATGGGTCAATCAGCTAATGCTTCCTAATGGCTCCTGGAATGAAGACCTAATCTGTAACACTTTCACAGATACAGTAGCTCAAAACATCTTGCAAACTCTTAGAACTGGTGAACAAGACAAGCTTATATAGAGAAAGGAAAAAAGGGCTCTTACTTGGTAAATACCGGTTATTAGATTAGTTTTCAATTCTTCCATTTAGCGCAGGAGTACCTTCCATAAATTTTCCACCAGAAGGAGCTATGGCGCTCAATTTGGGGGCTTAGGTGTCTAGCTAAGGTCAGGCTCTGTCTCTGGAAAGCGGTTCATGGTGGCATACTTGTAAGAAAGAAACTGCAAGTTAGAATCCCACAGCCCCATCAAATTGCCCCAAATGTCAAATTGAGGAAGAAACTGTTCTGCACTGTTTAATTACATGCCAACACTCAGCTCAAGTATGGTCAGAAATTGGAATTGCTAACATACCTGGAGATTATGATGAGTTGTGGAAATGGTGGGTCTTGAATATGAAGAACATGGGTTCAGGCAACAATGGTATTCGAAGAAAATGTCTCGCTGCAATAACCCTCTGGCAAATATGGATAGCTCGAAACTTAAAGGTGTTTGAAGGCAAAAACTCCTCAAACTTGGAGATTGCTCAGGCTGCCACTAGAGGCAAAGACGAGTTTTGCAGAGCTATCTTTTGCTATCCTTTTTTAAGTATCTCTTAGTTTTCTTTAATCAATGAATTGTTTGTATTGGCGAGTGCCACCTCTTCAATTTCTGTTGTCCTTCGAGGACAAAGCCAAATTTTCCATTTAATAAAATGATTGTCTTTGCGAAAAAAAAAGATACACATGAAAAGATGTAACCTTTTATACATTAGATAATTTAAAATATATTTATTATATAAGAAGTTAAAAATATTCTAAACTTAAAAAATTATTTAATAACAAAATTAAGTTTGTTTAAAATCGTAGAGAAAGTTAGAGAGAGAAAGAGAAAGTTGAGATTTTTTAAATAATTACAAAGAATCAGTACCATCAAAGCTATTAAATTTGAGTATATTAAGTGAGGTTTAAGAAGCAAACAGAACGATAAATCTAAAATTTTTTTGTCTCTCTTTATACAGTGTTTCAGTTTAAGTAACTATTTTTTATGGATAGTATTCAAATAACAAACAAAATAATAAGACGTATTAGATTATGAAAATTAATCTCATCCTTATAATACGATGGCATTATTTCAAAACATGTAAAATGAAATAATAAAGCATAGTTTAATTGATGTGCACAATAAAATAAATATGAAACGTATAAAATAATAGTCAATTGTGAATAGCAATGGTTACCTTCTGTCCTAAGGTACTATATTAAACTGCGACTTAAATTTATAATTATTAGTTAAAAAAATTACAATTATGTACTATTTTTTATTATTTTGGTTGAAAATAATATTATTTTGTCGATTTTTAGCAAATTGATGGTGGTTCGATTCTAATGGTCTGGGAGCGAAACCTACTCCTCTGTGCGAGTACCAGTTTTCTAGAAGTGCATCAAAAGCGTCTTCGATTAGACCAAGTTTGAAAATTAAAATAAAGTAAATTCGTAATTAATAATTGAAACTTAGAAATTGAAAGTTTTGAAAGCTAAATAAATAATAAATGAAAAGATTTGCAATAAAATTAAAAGAAGACGGTAAAATGCCCTTGATTGGATCGAAAGGACTTCAACATAAAAGATTCAAATGCAGAAGGATAAATTGAACAAAAAAAGTAAAGGACATTTAGTAAATAAAATTTAATTGAAATGATAAGTTTACAGAAAGAATAAACTAAAAGAAAGGAGAAGGTGGAAGGAACCCTACAGAAAATGTAACTCGAATGCAAACTCAGGAATTCGCTGGGATGTGAGAGTGCTAGAGTGTTTTTCTGAGTAAAAGTTCCAACCCTTATTCACTAAGAATTCCTAATATTTATAGGCTAACCTTACATAACTGCCCATTAATTTACAATTAATTATAATTAAATATGGCATTTCAAATTTTGAAGCGCATTCTCTCTTGGTAACCGTTCCCGCTGCAAAATTGAAGACATTCTCCATGATCTCCTCGTGCAATAAAAGCTATTAACTTCCCACTTCTACAACTAATCGATCAGCTCTTTCGAAGGCCTTACTTAATTCTTCGAATCGAATCTCCAACTTGATTTGGCTTACTTCGATCAACAAAACTATCGAAATCCACATCAGCACCAATTACCTCCAAATTCGGACTTACAAGCATACCTTCTCGAGAAACCATATTCAACTCATTTCAATTCAACTCCTTGTTATCGAAAATATTTTTTCGATCAACAAATTGCCCCCTTGGATTAATGTGGTTGCTTTCGATATTATTATCAAACAATAAAGCACTTAATCCAAAAGACATCAGTTTTCAAACCAATGATAATTGTCATTTAAGACTCCCCATTACCACTGAGCCACTCAACACGTCTCCCGAGACTTGCGCTTTCTCTTTCTACCACTTCATCTTCTTCACGAAGTTACCTCTATTTGCATTCCTTTCACAGTAACGGCTACAATGACACTTTTAAATTTCACCCTTTCTTCGTCATTCAAATCTCTTGAACTCTTCATTCTCTGAACTCCCTTTACATCAAGAATTTTCCCACAAAATCTCTAATCTTCAACTTTCCTTGACAATGTGGGTCTTCCTCTGATCTCGTACTACTTCTCAAGATAAGGGTAAAGGCCATGCAACAGCACCGTCATCTCCACCATCTCTTCGCATCCTTAATCAAATCAATGATGAAATCATTGATGACCCCCATCTACAAGTCAATGATACCAGGATTCTAATCCCCTTCACAATCGGTGTAGATACACACTGCTTCCTCGGGCCAATTGAAACTCTTGAAAGGGCAAACAAAAAGCTTTCTTTCTTCCCTAATGTCGAAGGAAAAGATTTATTAATAAACCAAGCTTTCAATATCTCTCACTTCATCAACCAAAAGCCATTTCGAAATAATCCAAAAATTAAACCTTGAGGGTCTGACTTTACCACTTGGTACCAACGCCTCGAACCCACAAAGGGTGCTTCCTGGGGAGCCGTAGGCATACAAGAACTGTTAAGGCTTTCTCACTTCTCACTCACACCACATCCCTGGATGATTGGAGTAGTAACCTGCTTCTGGAACAGAACTACCAATAACTTCCATCTCCCTTGTGGAATGATTGGAATGTCTCTCCTCGATGTAGCTGCTATTACAGGACTCCCAATAAATTCTCCAGACTGTACCCCTGACATGCAATCTCAGCGCCAGTACAATGTCACCTTCAACACCCCATACAGTGACTTCATCGCCCATAATATGGGTGAAGATGGTACAGAAATCACAGATAATGAACATGTTGCCTTCTTATTTTACTGGTTAAATGCAGTTCTATTCTATTCCCAAAGCGTACAGATGTCAAAAATCTTTCTTCCCCTAGCTGCTCTTTTACATGAGGGGAAAGCTCTTAACTTGGCCAAACTTCTTCTAGGACATAATTTTTGAAGAACTTGGCCTACTTGTCTATGACCTCCAGGACAACAAAATAATCAACACAGGAGGTCCACTTTGGCTTCTTCAATTATGGCTCAATGCCATTTTCGAAAACTACATGATAAAACCTGCAGGGGGCAACACTGATAAACATCACATCAAGGGTTTTTGCTTATCTTATTACAAGCCCAATTTTCCAAACGCTCAATCGGACGAAGACAAATTTTGGGCTGTTTTTTCTCTTTTCCATTCCTGCAGAAATTTTGACAATGATCAACTCAATTTCACTCCTTTTTTGCGTCGCAACTGCGGCCCTGCCTGGCTCGATCGTTTCCTCTTTCCAAACACTAATGAGGAAAGCGAACTTGCAAATCGAACTTGGGCACACCTACTGGCTGTTCAAGTGATACCAATAGGGTTGCCACAATATAAGAAGGAAAGGTTTAAAATAACCTTGTACGCTCCTCACTTGATTGCAAGACAATTGGAATTTTCTCAGGCCATCCTAACTCCTCAACCTCGACACAGCGAACCATTCTGTCAGATTACCCTGACATCTCAGGAAGACTTCAACACTTGCCTCTCAAAAAATCAAAAATGAAGAGACCGCTTCAACTTCTTGATTTATGAATGCAGTTCATTTATCACCAAATCTTATATGGAATGGTGGACTGCTTATTATTCAAGGTATACTTGTACCTTAGAAGAAATTCAGCAAATGGCTATTCGAGTAACTGTTACTGAAAGCTCCCCAAAAAGAACTCACAAGAGGAAAGCTGAAGCTGCTCGACCACCACCACATAAGATCAGAAGGACTCCTACTAGAACTTCTCGCAGAGTAATTCTTCTATTCATAACTCCACTTTCAAATTTGAAATGTCCTTCGAATATTACTATTATACATTTTTTAAAACTTTTTTATCCTGAACTTTTAACAGCTAGTTTTGCAATCATCAAGCGAAAGCGATGATGAAAGTGAACCAACCAACAAGGATTCTCTCGCTGCTTCCTCTCAATCAGAAGATGCAGCCGATTCTGATCTTGGCTCTCAGCTAATACTAAGGTCCAGAATTCCTCAGGTAACACATCCTTCACTATATACTTCTTATTTAGTTTAAAAATAGATCTTAAACTTATAATTGTGTACCTTTTATATTAGCCCATTAATGTTGTCCAGGCGGCTTCTTTCACTGGAGCTCTCGATCAACTAATTTCTCAACAACAAATCGACCCAGAACACTCCACATCACATGATTCAATCCAATTCACTAGGTCCCTACAAACGATTCTTGCTACTCATCCACCTCTTCTTCACATAACACAAGTGATCGATCTGACAGAAAATCCTCTGCATCATTCTCCAGAAGAGACACATAGACTTGAATCAACTTCACCAAACAATCAAGCTGCACTAATTAAAGAGAACCAAACGGTTTCAGACTCCGATTCTGCTTCTAAAGCCACTGACACCACCAATTCAGACTCCTCTCGATCCAAGATTTTTGAGACCCCTCCAAAATTACAACCTGATCCTTCACTCCAAACCCCTCTGGGACCAAGACCAGAGACATCGAATGCTCCTACCACTCCAAGTAGTGCTACCTTGGATGACCTGATTTCTGTTTTGAATAAAATTATCCAAGAATAAAGTTCCGGTCCCTGTTCCAGAAATTTCAAGGCTGCCACATCAAGACCTCCAGTCGAATTAGAACCTGACACTCGGAAACAACTTCGATTATTCATCAAACTTTTGGATCATCCACCTACTTCATGGGTTAATGATCCAATCCTCAACAAACTCCTGGAGGACTGCTTGAATTCTTCTTTTGAATTCCCAAATAACACACTATATTCTGCTTCAATCCAAAAATTCAAACAACTTCTCAATGATAGCATTGCATATCAATTTCAACTTCAGGAAACTGAAAATGAAGAAGCTACGGCCAAATCTAAAATAGAAAACTGTCTTGCAACTGCTCAACCAATTCAATCCTCTCGTGAGGAATTTGATGTAAGAATCTCTCATGCTATTTCCGTTCAGGCTTTCCATGATCAAGAAGAAGCAAGACTCGAAGCAGAATTGGCTCAACTTCAAAAACAACTTGCCACCATACGCCAAGATAGAGCCACCCTAGCTAAACCTCTGGCTGCAGCCCAACAAGAGCAACATCTCCTTATCCAGAAACTTGTCTTAATCGACACTGAGCAGGGAGAATATGAAAAATAACTCGAGAAAATTCAAACTGACAAGTTCAAGCAGATCAAAATGCTTACGATTCTGGAAAACAAAAGGACAAAGCTGCGCTCTGATTTGGCAAAATTATTAGCATCTTGAACTTTTTTTTTATTTTACTTTTGTAATGACTTCCTCCTTTTTTGAACTTATACCTGTTGAATTTCTATATTTGCCAGCAATAGAAATATTTTAGATATTTTCCATTAATCGAATTAACCACTCTCCCTGACTCGATGTCTTTAATCTGATAAGCATTTCCAGAAAATACCCCTATCACTTGAAAGGGGCCTTCCCAGTTATGGGATCATTTACTAAGAAATTTTGATTTTTTTTTTCATTGGTAAAATAACTTTCAAAACTAACTCACCTATCTTGAAAGATTTCTCCTTAATTCGACGATTATAACTTCGAGCAACACTTTCTTTTTGTCGAATTATATTATCAAGTGCTAACATTCGCTCCGAGTCTAACTCATTTAACTCATCGAACATTGCATTCCAATAATCATCGACTGGAAAATCATTCTGTTTTGATACTCTTAAAGTATTTAAATTAATTTCTAATGGTAAAACTGCATCATGGCCATACACCAATTTATAAGGTGAAGTCCCTGTCAAACCTCTTGGTGAATTCCGATAGGCCCATAATACTTGACTTAAAGTCTCATGCCATGTTCGAGGCTTGTTCCCGATATGCTTTTTAATCAAGCCTATCAATATCTTATTTGCTGCCTCTACTTGCCCCTTAGCCTGTGCATAATAAGGAGTTGAAGTGACCATACTAATGTTCCTTGAAGCCGCAAAGTTTTTAATTCGCTGGCCAGTAAACATAGTTCCTTGGTCAGTACTTAACGTCTAAGGAATTCCAAATCGATGAATAATATTTTCCTCGACAAAATCAATTATCTCTGTTTGACCAACTTCTACCAAAGGAACTGCGGTTCAACCCATTTCGTGAAATAATCAATGGCCACTAAAATAAATTTGTGCTGCTTCGATGAAGGGGGATGAATCAATCCAATTAAATCTAAAGCCCAACCTCTAAATGGCCATGACTTTATTATCGAATGCAGTTCAGCCGCTGAAATCTGCTGTATCGAACCATATTTCTGACATTCTTGACATGCCTTTGCATAATCAATACAATCTTTTATCATAGATGGCCAAAATACATGATCGCGATATAACACCCATCTCATTTTCTTCCCTGCCTGATGAGCACCACATATTCCATTATGAACTTCACCCAAAGCAATGTTTTGATCTTCTCGACTCAAACATCTCAACAAACTTCCATCGATCCCTTTTTTGTATAATTCATCAGCCAATAAAACAAAGTTCATTGCTCGTAACTTTAGTTTTCTATCAACTGTAATATTGGGATCTTTCAAATACCGAGCAATAGGTTTTCTCCAATCGGAATCTTCCCACTCATCCATGCATAACACCTCTCTCTCATTTGCTGGTACCAAAATTTGATGGATACTAGATAATTTTTTAATAGTTTCCGGACCAACCTGATACTTCGAAGCAATTTGGGTTAACTCATTAGCAATCTCATTATGAATTCGAGGAATATGCACCAAAGAAACTTTTCGAAAAGACGTTAATAACTCCCAAGCAATTACTAAATATTTTTGTAACGTCTCATTATTGCACTTAAATTCCTTCAACAACTGCTTTAAAACTAACTGTGAATCCCCTAGAATTTGAACTTCTAAAGCTCCTTTGTCGATTAAAATTTCTAGACCCAAAATCAAAGCCTCATATTCGGCTACATTATTAGAACAAGGATACTTTAGTTCGAACAGGAATTCTGATGGAATGCCCTCTGGTGAGATAATGAGGATTCCAACCCCCGCACCATCTTTATGTTTAGATCCATCGAAATACAATTTCCAATAATTAACTTTTACATCGACTATATTTGCTCCCTGGTCATTCAGATCTTTTGAATTGTCCACAAGAAAATCTGCAATGACCTGTCCTTTTACAGCCTTAGCCAGAACATATTGTAAATCAAATTCTGTTAATGCCAACATCCATTTTCCCAAACGTCCTCTTAACATAGGGAAACTTAGCATATATTTAATATGATCGGTTTGTACTATAACTTTCACCGACTTAGCCACCATGTAACATTTTAACTTCATACAAGCATGATATAAAGACAAGCATAATCTTTCGATCGGGGAATACCTTGTTTCAATATCAGTTAAAACTCGACTAAGGTAATAAACTGCCCGTTCATGCCCATTTTCATCATCTTGGTCTAACATACACCCTATAGTGTCTTTAGATGCTGCAATATATAATTTTAAAGGTTCAAATGGACACACATTCGCCATAATTGGAGCTTTTGATAAATATGACTTAATCGAATCAAACGCCGATTGACGTTCTGTGGTCCATTCGAATTTTGAACCATTTTTTAATTTCACCAAAGGCGCGAATACCCTAGTTCGATCCGAAAGATTCGAAATGAATTTTCTAAGGTAATTCACTTTTCCCAAAAACGATTGTACTTCTTTCTTCGATTTGGGTACAGATAATGCTAATATCGCATCTGCTTTATTTTTATCAATAGCTATCCCCTTTTTATGAACAACAAAGCCTAAGAAGTTTCCGGCTGAAACCCCAAAAGCACATTTCAAAGGATTCATTTTTAATCATTTCTTCCTCATAGTAGGGAATGCTTTTCTTAAATGGTCTATATGCTGACCCACAGAAATCGATTTTACCATTACATCATTGATATAAACTTCCATAAATTTCCTAATAAACTCATGAAAAATGGCATTCATGGCGCGCTGATATGTCGCCCTAGCATTCTTCAAGCCAAAAGGCATAACCACCCACTCATACGTACCTAACGCCCCAGGACAACGGAAGGCAGTTTTAGCCACATCGTCTTCCATAATAAAGATTTGGTTATATCCAGAATAACCGTCCATGAAACTAAGAATTTCATTTCCTGCCGCAGAATCGATTAACATGTCTGCAATCGGCATAAAATATTCATCCTTCGGGGTGGCATTATTTAAATCTCGAAAATCAATACACACCCTTAACTTCCCATTTTTCTTCATCACAGGGACAATATTCGATACCCACTCCACATAACATGCAATTCGAATAAATTTTTCTTTGATCAAACGTTCTATTTCTTCTTTTATTTTCACATTGATTTCAAGAGCAAAACATCTTGGGGTTTGCTTCACAGGTCGAGCGTTGGGCTTTAATGCTAATCGATGTTCTATTAATGAACGATCGAGACTAGGCATCTCATGATAATCCCACGCAAAGCAATCTTTAAACTCATGTAACAAATTAAAAAGATCAGTTCGAAAAGGATCAATAAGATCTTTACATATATATGTAATTCGAATGTCATCATGAGTCCCCAAATTAATTTCTTCTAAAGGATCTTGAGATTCAAACCCTTTATAATAATCATCCTCTTTAATTGAATATTTTTCAAATCCCAAAGGCTCCAAATCATAAATGCAATCGAAAGTAAAATCAATAGAATCATGGAAAGTAGAAGAAACTTGACTTTCGACTAAATCATTACTATTTTTATTTTCTACATAATGGGCCTCTGCTATTAAATCGGCAGTCTGGCTCACATCATTAATTTCATTACAAGAAGTAGGGAAATCATAACTAAATTTGACTGGAAGCGTCGAATCAAACATACTACCATTAACAATTTTACTAACCCTATCCGATTCAACTTCACCAGAAGAATCATCTTTATTTTCTAAAAACTGAAAATTATTTAAATAATTATGTAATGTTACCAGGTAATTAGGAACCCCATCACCTTGACTCATGGTGCAGGCTTTAAAGTCTTCAAGAGAGACAGTCCCAACCAGTCGGTTCGAAACCCACATCTGGATAACACAACTTTACCGAAAGGCCTTCTGAAGTCAAATAACAACCTTCACAATTATAAGGATTTAAAGATCGATCAACATTCAAAGGTTTTAATTTTCGATTATAAATCCTAAAATCAACATGCATCTGTTCGACATACAGACTCGAATCTGCTTTGACAATTTCAGGTTTACCTTCTTTAGTCCATAGAAGCACGCTCTGATGCACTGTTGAGGGTACATCACCTACACCATGGATCCAATCTCCTCCTAGTAAGGCATTATAACTAGCCTTCGATGGCACTACCACAAACACAGAGTGTCTCTCTGAAGATCCCACTTTCACAGTCAGAGTAACTAGTCCCCTCGCTGGCGTAGAGGTCCCACTGAAATCAGTCACAGCAATATTTGTAGGGACCAGATCATCAAGATGCTTTCCTACTTTTCCTAACATTCTCTGAGGCAGAAGACTAATTGCTGCCCCACCATCAATCAATACCTTGTTTATTTTAAACCCATTCAATATTGCAATAACATGAAGTGGACATAAATGAGACATCTGTCTTTCAGTAGGACGAGGAAAGAAACCTGGCTCATCCTCTATGCGAATGAAAGAGAAAGCCCCTTCATCTTCCTGATCATAATCCTCATCCGGATTACTCTCACATTCTCTAAGGTACTCAGTCGGAATAATCAAAATCGTTCCAACCATATCATCATCTCCTTCATCAAAATATTCCTCATCAACATCAACGTCCTTATGTTTGTCAATTCCAGAGGATTGAGCCACAACTTTACCCTTTTTCATCTTTGCAGGTAATAGAATTTCCTTAGGGTAAGTCTCTCCATAAGAAGGAAAGACAATCCGAGAATACACAGAAGGCGTTGCCCCCTTGCTCACTTCTTTTTCTGTCTCCATTTGAAGTTTCTTATTCCGATTAAAACTTCTTCCTCCACCTCTGCCTCTTGGATATCCTCTGGCTCGACCCCGATAGAAGGCATACTGATTCCGGGAAGGTGCCCGATGCCCCCACTGAGGATTACGCCAATACAGATGATCACGCCTTTGGAATTCTTGACAGTTTCTAATCCACTGAACACCTACAGCCTGGGATCGACTTAAAGGTGCAGTCACATCATGCTGAGGGATTTTCGAACTAGAACCTTCCACACGTCGAATTGGCTGTCTCTGGCGTGCTTGTTCCTCCCTATGAGCCAATTCTTTTTTCATCCTTTCTTTTTCAAAGATTGCTACCGCTTCAGCATCAAACACAGCATTACACCGTGGACACAGAGATACGTCCCGGTCTTTGATCTTTTGCTGAACCAAGAAATCCAGCAAGCCATCTCCCGTTCTGGGGTATACAGACCTTACCTGTGACTCAAAATCATCAAGAGCCGCATCAAAATCATAAGCCATGCCAACCATATTCACCCCTAAGTAGGGCTCGACACAACTGGCATCAACTTCGAAGGGATCTACATCAACCTTCATTTCCTTCTTGCCATTGTCAAATTTCAAACATCCTTCCATGATTGCCTCTTGAATCAAATCCCTGAAATGCACACAGCTGTTAGTCGAATGACTAGTTGCTTGATGAAATTTATAGTAAGACTTTCCTTTCAAATCTTTTATGGAAAGTAAAGTTCTACCCTCAGGCAAAACTAATTGTTTATCTTTAAGCAACACATCAAAAATCTGATCAGATTCCGAGATATCAAAACTATACTTCTTTCCACTTTTAAGTTTTGAATCATTCGACTTTTCATTACTAGGGAGTTTTTTCAGTAAAGAGCAAACATATGGAGGACCTTTCTTAATTTCAGCCAAATCGACTTCTGTTTCGAAATCGAATTCCTCTTCGGAAGACTTCATTGTCACATAAGCAACCTTTTTCTTTTCGAGTAAAAGGTTTACTCTTCCATCTCTGTTCACTCCTGTATTTCTCTTTTTCTCTTTTTATAAGTTTGGTCTGTCGAACTTTTTCAGCCAGATGGGCCAAATCGGGAATATGCACATTAAGCAATTTTCTACGCATATAAAATCCCAAGTCCATAATTGCTATTTTCACTATCTCATTCTCAGGTAATGATACATAGCATCTACTTCTAGCATTTTTGAAACGTATTAAATAATCATCAATGGTCTCACCATCTTCATGTTTCAAAGCTACTAAATTAGTAACTGCTACGTTCATTTCACCTCGATAGAACTGAGCGTGAAAGGCAGTTTCTAACTGATTTCATGTTGTAATCGAATTTGGTCTAAGATTCAAAAACCAAGTAAATGCATTCTTTGTCAATGATGAAGGAAAAAATTTCATTTTTAAATTTTCATCATTAGCGAGATTCCCGATTTTGACCAAATAACGAGCAACATGTTCAGTAGTTGATTCTCCAACTTCACCAGCAAATTTTGTGGTTATTTTTAGGATTTTCACCCCTCTTGGCACTTCAGCCATTTGAACCACTTGGGAAAAAGCAGACACAAAATGTGATTGATTCATAAAACTAACATTTATCCCAACTCGATTTAACACTTCTTCAATAATTCTAGTAACTTGATAGCGATCACCACGTAATCCGGCTAGATAATCATCAGCATTTTGACCTCAGAGAACCATATGAGGATTTTCTGGATTCAAAATCTGGTTTTTATTTTGAAAAATATTTTCCATTCCTTCGTTATTTCCCCTGGCATTATGCCTCTCACCTTCATCATAATCAACAATTCGAGCAATCCTCTCAACTTGTCTAACAAGACGCTCGAATCTTGATTCATGATCAGCCATCATGGGATTCAGAATTGTAGTTATTTGTTGAGTCAATAAATTGACCAAGTCATGATGACTCTCTTCTACTTGTTGTCGATATACTGCCATCGAATTTGCAGCATTCGAAAATTAATCACGAGAATATTCGTGATGTTGTGAGTTTTGAACATTATTCGCTCCATTTACATTTCCAAAACAGACAGGCGGCATAAAACCACCCACCGGTGGGATATAACCCGGAGGAAGACCATAAGGGGGCCAACCAGCGGTTAATGGAGGTTGATATGGTGGCACAGGACCACGTGGACGAGTATTATGCCCAACATTTTCAGTTTGAATAGTCGTAACGACTATACTTTCAGTCCCAACTGCACCTTCCGGACGTGAAGACACGTCGGCTTGTTGAATGGACACTGGTATGCTGTCATTAGTGGATGAACCACCATTCACATTCGATAACTCATCAGCCATGTGAATGATTTTCCCACTTCGCAATCGCATACACTAGCAATCACTGGAAAAGAATTTATTTGACACACTTCGATTTAAAACTGTTCCACCGGGCGTGCCAATTTATTTTGTCGATTTTTAGTAAATCGATGGTGGTTCGATTCTAATGGTCTGGGAGCGAAACCTACTCCTCTGTGCGAGTACCAGTTTTCTATAAGTGCATCAAAAGCATCTTCGATTAGACCAAGTTTGAAAATTAAAATAAAGTAAATTCATAATTTAATATTTGAAACTTAGAAATTGAAAGTTTTGAAAGCTAAACAAATAATAAATGGAAAGATTTGCAATAAAATTAAAAGAAGACGGTAAAATGCCCTTGATTGGATCGAAAGGACTTCAACATAAAAGATTCAAATGCAGAAGGATAAATTGAACAAACAAAAGTAAAGGACATTTAGTAAATAAAATTTAATTGAAATCATAAGTTTACAGAAAGAATAAATTAATAGAGTGCTAGAGTATTTTTCTGAGTAAAAGTTCCAACCCTTATTCACTAAGAATTCCTAATATTTATAGGTTAACCTTACATAAATGCCCATTAATTTACAATTAATTATAATTAAATATGACATTTCAAATTTTGAAGCGCATTCTCTCTTAGTAACCGTTCCCGCCGCAAAATTGAAGACATTCTCCGTGATCTCCTCGTGAAATAAAAGCTATTAACTTCCCACTTCCACAACTAATCGATCAGCTCTTTCGAAGGCCTTACTTAATTCTTCGAATCGAATTTCCAACTCGATTTGGCTTACTTCGATCAACAAAACTATCGAAATCCACATCATCACCAATTACCTCCAAATTCGGACTTACAAGCGTACCTTCTCGAGAAACCATATTCAACTCATTTCGATTCAACTTCCTATTATCGAAAATATTTTTTCGATCAAAAAATATATTTTGAGATTGTTTTTTAAGATTACTGACATCAAATTTTGATAATTTCGAAAAATTTTAAATACTTTATGTTTTAATTCTTTTAACAAAACTTTAACAACTCATAAAAGTTAACACAATAGATGGTTATAAATCATAGTGATAGACAAGAGTAAAAGTTGCGATGATGATACTTGGTAATAATTAATAACGGATGAAGAGAATGTAGGAGGGGAAGAAAAAAATGAGAAAGGAGAACAAGGTAATATAATAGTGGCGATGAGACAATGACAGGTATGTGTATAGAGAATAATATATAGTAAAAGAAAGAATAGTGTTTGATATACTGAGGCGATATAATACAAATATTTTCATTTCATCTAATATTTAAATAATGTTCCTATAAAAAAAATATTATATGTATAATGAAATTTTTTAATATCTATAACAATATATAATACCAATACATAGGTTTGGTGTTCAAAATTCTTTTTCAATTTTACCCTTCCTAATAATCTATCCCACTATATGTCAGTTATTCCATATTAAAAAACTTCCACTACTTCATCCTCTCTCTTATCTCATTAATTCACAATCATGGAACTTCTATAATTATCTATTTCCTCTCTTACTATCTATCATCTCAGATTACTGTTTATGCATAATAGAAAAACTTTTTTCTTTTCTTATTCATCTTCTCTTGTATGATTCTCACTTTACTTAGATATAACATAAAACCTAATATAAGGATAATTTGTGTCTAAATTTATGTTTCAATATTACTTCTAAAAAAAATTTATTATTAAAAAATTCTTTCATTAGTTACGTTAAATAAAAAATTTTCTATCCATTTTTTTATACTAATCTGATTAAGATTTTTGTATTGGATATAAATTATTGTTGCAGTTTTTTTATTTGGATATATTTTTAAAGAATAAAAATAAAATAGTTCAATAGGGATAATTTTTTAAAAAATAAATTTATACTGAATAATTTTTCTCTTATCATAGTCTTCTAAAATACTCTAGGTACCTACCCAATATATAATGTCAATTGACATCCAAAATTTAAGATTCAATATTACCCTAGAGAAGTTTATTATTAAAAAAATTCCTCCCGTATATTTGTTAGTTACGTTGAATAAAAAAATTTTTACATATTTTTTACAGCAACTTTATCAAGAGTTTTCTATTGGATGTAAATTATTCATGCAGATTTTTTTATTATGGATATATTATTTATTATAGAACAAGTTAAGTCTATTTCTTGACTATAGGAATATATATAATTCACTCTTGAATGTAATCAAAATAAATATATATTTATTTAATTTTTTAAATTTTACATTAATTATTAAAATCATGATATAATGGATTTATTCCTGTTCGGTTGGTCGGGTACCAGACGGTTCAGATTAGTATCCTGGTTGATGAGGGGGAGGTCTCGCCTGGTCATAAGTTACTGGGTTGGAGTAGACGACTGTCCCGAGCACTTCGCGTGTGGAGGGGGTATCACCTGCAAAGACACTCCGACGCTCTAGTCAGCAAAGTGTGCAGGCGAAAAAGGGGTGAATGGTATGTGACGTACCTTGGGGGAGGGGTAGGACCTTCCCCATATATACCGTGTCAGAGGTGGGCCCCGCAGGGGCAGGCCCACCTTCTTGAATGCTTCCTTCGTATAGATGTAGCAAAGCTGTCAGGGACGAGTGGTGCTCGGGTCGGGCTAGCCCGCAAATGGTTTGGGCCAGGCCGTAACAGTGCCCCCAACACGCCAGCAATGACCATGAGGATTGTTGGTGGCGTGTTATCTCTTCCTTCATGTGTTGTCACCAGGTCGGCCGCCCGTGGGGGGACGTGCCTCTTGCGTGCGTGTCTGTTCGTTGCTGAGGTGACCGTTTGTCGCCTCGTTCCTCGTGCAGAGCATTAAATGCTCATAATGGGTTTAAAATCCCGCGCGTTAAGACTTTTTTGCCCCTAGGCCTTTCGCGCTCCTTGAGTGGCAGTTTTAAATATTTTTTTCATTTGTTTTCTTCACTCTAATCATCTTCATCTTCCCCTACTCTGAGTTTCCCAGAGTGTTGTTTCTGCATTCTTGCGTATTCGCTCCTTCAATCATCTCCTTCGAATTTTCGCAATTTATCCTGGTAATCATTCATCTTTTCGTTCTCTGCTTCGTGTTCATTTTGCCTTTGCCATTAGTTCTTCTGCATGCATGCTGTTTGCTTGGTTTTGCATGGTAGATGGCCTTTAGTGCCAAGTAGGTGCGTAAAAGGGGTTACCATTCCAGGGTAGGCTTTTGTTTGAATTCTGCCTTAGCCATGCTTGATCTTAGCTATTGAATAGGCTTAAATGTAATTTCTGGGTTTTTTCCAGACTCCCGACCTCATCGACTAACCGAGTGGTACCCCACTGTAGGTATGCCTCGCGTCATTTCTCGAGCCTCTCCCTCCGCCGCAAATTATGACCCCTACGCCTGGGTGACTTCCAATGTGAAGGACTCCCCGAAGCAGATGGGCGAGGAGGAGCTAACGGAGTTCCGCCAAGGCGAGTACTTGTGCGGAGGGACAGACGAGGAAGCCAATTATGACGTCTTTGTTCCTGCCCCCAATGAATGACTATATGAGCTTAACTTCCATTCCCCTCGGGTCCCCCGACTGGATCTGATTTTATAAATACATGTTCACCCAGGTGGGGGTTCGTATCCCATTTTCTGCTTTTCAAATGGCGCTCCTTAATCGGATCTCCGTGGCGCCGTCGCAACTGCATCCGAACAATTGGGCTTCTATCCGCTTTTTCGAGATGGTATTGAATATTTGGAGTTGCTGGCGTCCGTTGACGTCTTCCTCTTTTTCTTCAACCTCACAAATCCTTCGAAGGAGGGGAAAGCGAGGAAAGGGTTCATGTCCTTCCGATCTGCCCAGGGTCGGAGGATTTTCGGCTTGTTCGAGGACTCTTATCATGGGTTTAAAGACAAGTATTTTAAGGTGCGTCTGGTCAGAGGTCGTCACCCCTTTTGGCTGTCGTTAGAAGGGGAACGCCTCATCCCGACGTACTGGAGCTTCGGGGCAGGATCTAACACTTTTATTAAGGTGACTTATAAGGGGATGTCCGTTGTGGACAAAAGGGTTGCCTATGTATTGTTGGCTGTTTTTGGAAAGAATCATGTGAACCCCACATTTTTTATGGGTGACCGGGAGGTCGTCAGAAGCTATATTTGTGAGTTGTTTTGCCTTGTATTTTTTGCGTTGCTATTGCCTCACTTGGTTTTGCCGGTTTCACGACTAATTTGTTTATTTGCTTGTCACAGTGGAGATGTTTGCTTCGGTGACAGGGCTTGAGGGTTTGTACAAGATATTCTTGGTGGACAGTGATGAGGAGAAGGCTGACGAGAAGGTTGACGGGAAGCCGGAGAGCCCTCCTGAGGAAAAGAAGGATCAGGCGGTGCCTTCCCCTCGTGACGCCGAGATGTCTGACAAAAACTCTGCCGGGGCGCATGCTTCCCCTATTTCCGAGGAGACGGCCGGCATTGGGCGTTCGTCCTCCACCGAACAAGAGGATGATGATTTGAAGCTCATCCCTACTCCCAAAAGGCAGAGGGAATCTTCCAGTCCTGAAGGAGTTCTCACCGTGATGGAGAGAAACTTCGACGTTGGGGCTTTCATAGACTCCCAACTGATCCCCAGCACGGAAGATCACTTCCTCGGAACCGAGCTTGCGGGGCAGGCAAGGTGGATGTATCGTACCCTTCTCCGCGATGCTGTAATAGCCCGGAAGGCCGAGTTCGAGTTGTCGGGGATGCAGTCGCTGTGCCAGAAGCTCGAAGCTACTGCTAAGGCCAATAATGAATTCAAAACTCAAGTTGAAGTGTTTCAGGAGCAGCTGTCCGAGACGGGGAAAAAGCTTAAGGCTGCTGAAGAGAAAGCTGCGTCTGCTGAGGAGAAACTAGAGGCCTCCGATGCCACCATGTCTTGTTTAACCGAGCGGGAGATGGCTTTGGAAAATCAGCTCAATGTCGCGCAAGGTCGGGTGGTCGTTCTGGAGAAGGAGCGTGATGTGACCTTTTCGTCGGCCAAGGCTACCCAAGTTGAGGTCGAGGAGCTCAGAAAGAAGCATAAAGAGACTGTGAAACAGGGAAAAAGCGTGATCTTCATGACTGAAGAGGCTCTTAAAGCCCAGGTGAAGATCGTGGCTCCTGATTTCGACACGTCGGCAATTGGGGACTTTTAAACAATCAAGGATGGCAAGATTGTCGACATGCCCAAAATGTGATCTCTTTGTACTTTTTGTATGGGTCTGTGATTCTGTTGTAGACCTTTGTGGAACTTACTTTTGTTATACTTTAATAGTCACTTGGTCGGCATGTGGTTATCATTGGATGTACCGTACCCTTCTCCGTGGTGCCGCAATAGCTCGGAAGGCCAAGTTCAAGCTGTCGGGGATGCAGTCGCTGCGCAGGAAGCTTGATTCTGCTGCCAAGTCCAATAATGAATTCAAAGCTCAAGTTGAAACGCTTCGGGAGTAGTTGTCCAAGACGGGGGAGAAGCTTAAGGCTGCCGAGGAGAAAACTGCGTCTGTTGAGGAGAAATTGAAGACCTCTGATGCCACCATGTCCCGTCTAACCGAGCGGGAGATGACTTTGGAGAGCCAGCTCAATGCCACGCAAGGTCGGGTGGTCACTTTGGAGAAGGAACGCGATGCGGCCGTCTCGTCAGCTAAGGCTGCTCAAGCTGAGGCCGAGGAACTTAAGAAGAAGCATAAATAGACCGTGAAACAGGAAAAGAGCGCGATCTTCATGACTGAAGAGGCGCTTAAGGCCCAGGTGAAGATCGTGGCTCTTGATTTCGATACGTCGGCAATTGGGGTCTTTAAAACAATCAAGGATGGCAAGATTGTCGATATGCCCAAAATGTGATCTCTTTGTACTTGGTGTATTTTGCTTGTAGAACTTGTGGAACTAGTCTTTTGATATACTTTATTGGTCGCCTGGTCGGGTTTTGGT
This sequence comes from Arachis ipaensis, assembly GCF_000816755.2. Classification (NCBI taxonomy): domain Eukaryota; kingdom Viridiplantae; phylum Streptophyta; class Magnoliopsida; order Fabales; family Fabaceae; genus Arachis; species Arachis ipaensis. The sequence continues at coordinate 129,172,583 of NC_029785.2, read as the reverse complement.
TATCATCTTTATCCGCTCATCTAGTATTGTTTTCGTTTCATTTTGCTACCGCTTGGTTGGTATTGGTTTTGTCGCTCGTGTTTGCTTTACCGTTTTGGTAATTTGGCGGAGCCAGGTCGTGGCCTTTAGTATTGCCGTAGCCGTTTGTTATGGCTTAAATTTAGGTGGCTCCCGGGGTGAGCAGTTCTGGGGTGCCGTATTGTGATTCCGTTTAACGTATTATATGGAACTTGTTGTCGTGGGATGTATAAGTAGGGGAAAAATCAATAGAGAGGTAATTTTGACAAGTAAACATTAACCGGTAATTGAACAAGTCTATTATCGTATCAAGTGCAAAAGTAAATGATTAAGCTCGTTAGGCCGCCTGGTCGGCGTGCTTGAGCTAAGAATAAAACCTTCTTAGGTTACCTGCATTCCAAGTTTTCGGGACCTCTTTACCGTCGAGCTTCTCCAATTTGTAGGTGCCCTTGTCAATCACTTTTTTGACTCTGTAGGGGCCTTCCTAGTTCGCCGCCAGTTTACCTTCTCCTTGGGTCAGTAGCTCGATGTCGTTACGTCGTAGGACAAGGTCGTTTTACTTAAATTCCCTCTTGAGCACTTTGGAGTTGTAGCGCAGGGCCATTCTTTGCTTTAATGCTATTTCCGACAAATGGGATATTTTCCTAGCCTCGTCTGCCAGGTCTTTTTCCACCGCTTCCTCTACTCACTTCAGAAGTAATCGTGGGCTTAGCTCACCGATCTCTACGGGTATCATTGCGTCCACCCCGTATGTCAAGCGGAAAGGGGTTTCTCCTGTGGAGGATTGCTCGGTTGTTCGGTAGGACCAAAGAACCGAGGCGAGTTCGTCGGCTCATGCCCCTTTCTTGTTGTCCAGCCGCTTCTTGAGGCCTAGCAAGATAACCTTGTTTACGGCCTCGACTTGACCGTTTGTCTGGGGATGCTCTACTGAGGAGAACTTCTGCTTTATGCCCAGGCCGACGAGGAACTCCACGAATTTTTTGTCGGTGAACTGTGTCCCGTTGTCAGAGATGACGATTTTTGGGATGCCGAATCGAGTTATCACCTGCCTCCACATGAACTTTCAACAATTGGCTGAGGATATGCTCGCCAGTGGTTCAGCCTCTATCCATTTGGTGTAGTAGTCGATAGCGACTATGAAGTATTTGACTTTCCCTGGGCCGACTGGGAAAGGTCCCAGTAGATCGACTCCCCATTGTGCGAAAGGTCGGGAGGACATCAGCAGGCTTAGTTCTGTTGCCGGCGCTCTGTGGAAGTTGGCGTTCTCTTGGCACTTGACACATTTCCTTACGAACTCTTTTGAGTCGACCATCATCAACGGCCAGTAATATCCGCTCGGATGAGCTTTTTTGCTAGGGCTTTGCCCCCGATGTGGTGACTGCAGCATCCCTCGTGGACTTCTCTGAGTACGTAGTCCGTCTGGTCGGGATGGAGGCACTTCAGCAAGGGCTGGTTAAGTCCCTTTCTGAACAGTTGGCCTTGTATGATCGCATATCTGGCCGCCTCCCTTTTTCAGTGCTTTAGCTTCCTTCTCGTCCTCAGGTAGTTTGCCATTTTCTAGGAAATCAGTGATAGGGTCCATCCAGGAGGAGCCTATCTTTGTCAGGTGGAGGACGACTGCTGGTTCCTTTATCATTCCTTGAATAAGGGACCTGTTGCCGACTCTCGGTTTCGTGCTCGCTAGCTTTGATAGGAGGTCTACCCGTGTGTTCCTTTCCCTCGGAACGTGTTGGACCGCGACCTCCTCGAACTGTTTTGCTAGCTCTTTGACCTTTTCCAAGTACTTTTGCAACAACGAGTCCCTGGCTTGGTAGCTTTCGTTCACCTGCGAGGTAACGACCTGTGAGTCGATGCATACTTCTAGCCTCGTAGCCCCGACTTCCCGAGCTAGGATCAAGCCGCCCAGGAAAGCCTCGTATTCCGCTTGGTTGTTTGATACGGAAAACTCGAACTTGATTGATTGTTCGTATATGACCCCGGCAGGACTTTCCAAGATGATCCCGACACCCCCGGACGTTTGGTTGGAGGCCCCATCCACATGGAGCCTCCACTGTATGCCCGCTTCTTCGGTCGGGTCCCCCGCTACTTCCACCAAGAAGTCTGCCATTGCTTGTGCCTTGATCGCATGTCGGGGCTCATATCACGAATCATATTGAGATAGTTCGATGGCCCAAGTCATCATTCTTCCCGCTAAGTCGGGTTTTTGGAGAACTTGGCGGATTCCTTGGTCCGTTTTTACGACCACTTGGTGACACTAAAAGTACTGCCGTAGTCTTCGGGAGGAGGTTAGCAGTGCTAGAGCCAGCTTCTCTAGTTTGCTGTATCTTATTTTTGCTCCTTGTAGCGCTCTACTCACGAAGTAAACTGGTTGTTGAATCTTCCCTTCTTCCCGTACCAAGACTGCCGCCAGCACCTCTTCTGTTATGGCCAGGTACAGGTAGAGTGGTTCTCCGACTTTTGGCTTCCCGAGCACGGGTGGTGTTGCTAGGATTTCTTTGAAATGGTTGAATGCTTCCTCACACGCCGGGGCCCAATAAAAAACTATCCCTTTTTTCATAAGGTTGAAAAATGGTAGCGCTCTAGCAGCCGACGCTCCGAGAAAACGGGATAAAGCGGTGAGTCTTCCGGATAGCCTCTGAACATCCTTGACACAGCCCGGACTCTTCATTTGGAGTATTGCTTGGCGTTTTTTCGGGTTGGCCTGGTCCCCCCTTTGGGTTATCATGAACCCTAGAAACTTTTCTGCTTCCATGACAAAGGCGCATTTGAGTGGGTTGAGCCTCATGCCGTGTTGTTGGAGGGAGGCGAACACGTTTCCAAGGTCACTTATGAGGTCCTCAGACCGGGTGGTCTTTGCGAGGATATCGTCTACATACACCTCCACCATTTTGCCTATAAGGTCACTGAATATTTTGTTCATTAGCCTTTGGTACGTTGCCCCAGCGTTCTTCAGGCCGAACGGCATCACCTTGTAGCAATATGTCCCTCTTCGCGTTATGAACGCCGTTTTCTCTTTGTCAGGCCGGTGCATCGGTATCTGGTTATAGCCTGAATAACGTCCATGAAGCTCAGGTACCAATATCCTGCTGCTGCGTCGACGAGCGCATCGATGTTGGGCAGGGGGTAGCAGTCCTTGGGGCATGCTTTGTTGAGATCAAAGTAATCCACACACATCCTCCATTTCCCATTGTGTTTTTTCACTAGAACCACATTCGACAGCCATGTCGAGTAGTCAAGTTCTCGAATAAATCCTGCTTCGAGAACGCTAGCCGTATGCCAGGCCACCTCCTCCGCTTACTCTTGCGACATTTTCCTTCTTCTTTGAGCTACCGGTCTTGCGTCCGCCATCACGGCCAGGTGATGTGACATGAGTTGGGGGTCTATACTCGGCATGTCGGCTGGCGTCCATACAAATAGGTCGCCGTTGGCTCTTATCATTTCCATTAGAGGTTCCTTCAAGTCGTGTGGGAGGTTTCTGTTCACGAAGGTGAACTTCTCCTCCGTATCCCCGACTCTGAACTTCTCTAAGTTTCCTTCCGGCTCGGGTCTCGGCTTGTCGCTGACTCTGGCGTCTAGGTCAGCAAGGAACACCCCGATGCTTCTTTAGATTTTTTTCTTAAGGAGAGGCTGGCATTGTCGCAAGCGACTGCCATTTCCAAGTCTCCTTTTATGGATCCTACGGATCCATCATCGACGACGAACTTCATCATCAACATCTTCGTGCTGATCACTGCTCCTAGGTCGTTGACGGTCTTTCTTCCTAGGATGATATTGTAAGCCGTTGAGTCTCGTAGAACTACGAAATCGGCCATTACCGATCTTCATCCCTGTCCTGATCCTACGGATACAGGTAGGGAGATTATCTCATCTGGCTTGATGAAGTGGTCGCCCAATCTTACGACATCGTGCTGGTGTGTCTTCAAGTCAGCGTCCCGTAGGCCCAAGGCATCGAATACATTGCGAAACATGATATTCGAGTCGGCCCCGGTGTCCACGAGAATCCGCTTGATCAGGCCGGTTCCTACCCTAGTCGTGATGACCATGGGAGGGTTTTCTGCGGCCTCATCGAACCATTGGTCCTCAGGGCCGAACGAGATGGATGGGAGCCTCTTGGAGCTTCGCGGAGAGGACGAGGAGACCGCCAGGACCTTGGCGTCTTTCTTATGTGCCGATCTCGACCTGGGAGGTGCATCTCGTGCCGTTACCACGTTCACAATGGTGAGGCCGTGCTCGTCGTCCTTAGGCTCGTGGCGTGCTTTGCCGCACGGGTCTTATCCTCTCTTTCACGGTCGCAATCTCGTCTCCTCGGCTCCCTGATAAAATGGGAGAACTCATCCAGTTTCCCGTCCCGGATAGCTTGTTCCAACGCGTCCTTTAGGTCAAAGTAGTCCTATGTCTTGTGTCCATAGCCTTTGTGATAGTCACAATAGAGGCTCTTGTTTTCCCCGGTTCGGTCCTTCAGAGGTCGAGGTTTCGATAGAATTCCCTTCTCGGCTATCTGCTGGTAGACTTCTATAATGGGGTCGGTGAGGGGGGTGTAATTGGTGAATTTCCTGACACAAGGAAACGCTCGGGGCGTCTTGCTCGGACCGCCGTCTCTGGCGTGTTCTTTCTGCCTCTCCCCGATGCCGTGCTGTCAGGTTTGGTTGTAGGCGAGCTGCCGCTTGTTGGCGGCCACAACCTGATTGACTTTCTCATCATTAATGTATTCCCTGGCTACACTCTGGATCTCCTGCATTGTCCATACAGGCTTCATGGTGAGGTGCTTTCTAAAGTCCTCGTTTAGGAATCTGTTTGTCAAGCATAAGCTAGCAACCGAATCCGTCAGCCCGTCGATCTCCAAGCACTCATCGTTGAACCGGTCTAGGTATTTCCTGGTCGGCTCGCCGGACCTTTGAGTCACTCCGAGTAAATTGATTGGGTGTTTTGCCTTTGCGATTTTGGTTGTAAATTGGACTAGGAAGGCACGGTTGATGTCCGAAAACCTGGTCACCGAGCCCTGCAGGAGGTTATTAAACCACCGTATTGCAGGTCCCGCTAGGGTGACCGGGAAAGCGTGGCACCTTACCTCGTCTCCCACTCCCTCCAGGTTCATTCTGGCTTCGAAAGCCGTGAGGTGCTCCTGTGGGTCTTGGGTTCCGTCGTACCTCATATCCGTTGGCTTGTCAAAGTGCTTTGGCAGCCGGACCTCGAGGATGGAATGATGAAATGGGGTTGCGCCCATTATCACTGGTCCCCGCGCTCTCGCTGTTCTTCCCTCGTCGTCCTCCCGACGAGCGTCCTCGCGGTTTCGATCTGTGGTGCGCCTCCTTTCATGCCTGGTGTAAATGATGGGGTCGCGGCGTCTTCTTGCGCGTCCTTCCTCCCTGGCGCTCTCGGGCTCAGATCGTGGGCTAGCTGTTCGTCGGGAGCCGCTTCTCGGGGGGGAACTTGAGTAGCTTGATTCGGGAGTTTGTTGGCGATGTTCCCGGTCTGCCAGCCGGCGTTCTAGGTCCTGCATCCTGTGACGTAGTTCTTGCATTATTCTGGCGCTGTTGTCACCAGTTCCCCCAAAGGGGCGCCTTTCGAGAGATCGTGAGGTTCGTCTTGGAGGGGACCTTGTGCGCTCCCGGGAAGAAGCCACGGACCCCTCTGCGCTCGGTCTCGCGGCCTGTTCCTCCTGGATCCAGTACAACGTCCATTCAGGCGATCCCCACAGACGGCACCAATGTTCGGTTGGTCGGGTACCATACGGTTCGGATTAGTATCCTGGTTGATGAGGGGGAGGTCTCGCCTGGTCGTAAGTTACTGGGTTGGGGTAGACGACGTCCCGAGCACTTCGCGTGTGGAGGGGGTGTCACCTGCAAAGACACTCCGACGCTCTAGTCAGCAAAGTGTGCAGGCGAAAAAGGGGTGAATGGTATGTGACGTACCTTGGGGGAATGGTAGGACCTTCCTATATATACCGTGTCAGAGGTGGGCCCCGCAGGGGCAGGCCCACCTTCTTGAATACTTCCTTCACACAGCTGTAGCAAAGCTGTCAGGGACGCGTGTCCGGGTCGGCGGCTGAGCACCTTACTCCTGACCGTTCGGGTTGGGTGGTGCTCAGGTCGGGCTGGCCCGCAAATAGTTTGGGCCAGGCCGTAACAATTCCTATAAAAAAATAAAAATGACTTCATAACTATTTTTTATTGGAATAAAACAAGACTGAATGACTATAGAGTATAATTTAAATAACTATAGATAAGTAACATAAGTAATAAAAAACGGTCATAAAATTTAATTTTTTTGTTATTTGGTACAAAAATAATATAATAAAATAAATCAAGTGTTTCATACATAATAACATAAAATTTAATATTATTCTTTTCTAGAGTCATCTATTTTTTTAGTTTTTATCTTTATTTTTGTACTTTATTTTAATTTTATTAAACCAAAAATTACTAATATCATTTAACTTTAATTTTTAATTTTTATCATAAATAAAAATATGTGACTTTGAATGTATTAAATAATAAAAAAACTCATAATAAAAAAAAGTTAAATTTACTCATTCGTTAAATTTATAGGAGTGTAAATGATTCACATAAGAGTTGCGAGATTTTTTTGAACTTTTATTTTTAAAGTAGTATTCACTTAGTGTAATAATTATGAACTAATATATGTTGGCAACTAATTGCGATTGAAGAGGAGATAGAAAGAGAATAAAAACCGAGGAAGGAAGAGAGAACAAGCTAATATAAGAATGGTAGTGAGGCATATGTAGATAGATAATGATAAGAAAAAAGAATAATAAAAACAAAAATTAAAAATTCTAAAAGAATAATAAGACAAAAGATAATTTAAAATGTTGAATATAGAATTATAAGAAATAAAAAATTTTTAGCTATTAAAATTATACGAGAGAAAGAGTTATTTAAATATAAATTTTTATATTTGCTTCAAATTAAATATAATTGAGAAATAAATAAACTTACAAATATTTATAAATTTTTATCTTTATTGTTACACATAGTAACAACATAATGATTTTAGTATTATACCTAAATTAATTTAAATTCAATTATTCTATATATTAAA
>NC_029785.2:129161478-129165290 GCF_000816755.2 Arachis ipaensis | reverse complement strand
ATAAAACAAAATAATTTAAAATATTGAATATAAAATTATAAGAAATAAAAGTTTTTTAGCCATTAAAATTATGCGAGAGAAAGAGTGATTTAAATATAAATTTTTATATCTGCTTCAAATTAAATATAATTGAAAAATAAATAAATTTATAAATATTTATAAATTTTTATCTTCATTGTTACATAGTAATAACATAATGATTTTAGTATTATACCTAAATTAATTTAAATTTAATTATTTTATATATTAAAAAAATTAATTAATTTATAGATTTTTTATTTTTTATTTAATTATTCTATACAAAATTTTTGAATGCTTGATATCTTAATTTTTTTTAAAATAATAAAATATGACTTAACAAGTAAGTATGAAAAATAAGTATCTTTATAATAGTTATACATCTAGATATCGAAATCAAACAAAAAAAAAACTTTTTTAACAAATCTTTAACAACGGAAAAGTTAACACAATAGATATGTATGAATCAAAGTGACAAACAAAAATGAGAGCTGCGATAATGGTAATATGATATGGTGGTAATTGATTGCGGTTGGGGTTAATAGAAGAAAAAAAACAAAAAACGAGAATAAAACAAGGCAACATAATAGTGACTAAGAAGAAAATAAAAACTAGTTAAAAAATCAACTAACAAAAAATTGTATATCTAATTAAATTTGAAAAGTTATAGATATAATTTAAAATATACTTATTTAAATTTAAGATTAATATCTCAAAATTTTGAAGACCTGTTTGGGTATTACACTATTTCTAACTTTGATTTTGATTTGATTTTTATTGCTTCCCAACGATATATCTTTTAGCTAAAAAGATATGTGGAACTCCCCACTCGCTGGGGGGTTTAGACGTATTTAAGTAGATCTAAGAAGAGTGAACGCACAATCTTTCTTCTTCTTCTTCCCCCTCTTAGAAGAGAAGAGAGAAGAGAATGGCGTCGAGGACATCAAGGACTGTATTCCGCGTAGCAATGGTGGCTATCTTGCTTCTCTTTCTCTTCTACATCGGTCGCCCTTTGTACTGGAAAATCTCCGCTACCGTCCATGACATTCGCAACAACAAGCAAACCGTTAGAGAAGGTAATAATACCAATACACCTTCAATTTCATTCCGATGTTTCTCTCTCTACAATTATTCTTCAATTAATCTGTTATTCTTCGCTCCAGGTCTCTCACAGATCGTAATCGAAGCTCAGAAATCGGTCGGTTGGTATCACGACGAGTCTGACTCAGGGTTCCGTGCTGCTAAGAGCCGTAAGCTCCTCCGTCGCATTTTCTCCACTGTCGCTGGTTAGGATTCGTGTGCGTTTTTTTTAATAAATTATGAATTCACGATTCGGTTGTGTGCTTTTATTATACATGTAATTAATTGTCTATAGTGACAATAATTAGTTAGGTTAATCTTATTCAAGCATGTGATGCTAGGGTTTCAGACTTTCAACGGAAACATAATAAATTAATAATTAGTAATTTTCTTATGTAGTTATTAATGCTGCCGTATAGAACAAATCACATGATTTTGTTGCCTGTGAATGTGAATGATTTTCTTCTTATGTCTTCTGTTTTCTTGTATTGTGTTAACTTTTGCTTGAAGTGCGGAAGGGTAATGAACTAATGATGTGCTGGTGCTATGCTGTATTATATTATGTTACATTCAGAAAAAAGAATGTCACTTCTATATTATATTGAATTTGAATGGAGGCGATGCAAAAGTAAATTGGTTAAGTTCAATAATCACATTACTGGTAAATAACATGAAACTCGGCTTGATATTTCTTGAAGCTCAATAATATGGAAGGAGAAAAGATGATCCGCTCTATAGGAATGGGATCTGAGAGTAGGAGGAAACTGGAACTTTGTCATGCCATAGAAAAATTGTTCCCTTCACTGTACGCATTAGGCCTCACCTATCTTGGGAAACGTTTTTGCTTGAAATTTTTTTAAAAATTGATAATATTCCGGTGCATAGCTGCAGTTATATTGTATGACCCTGAAAAATCAACTCCTCTGTTACAAATTATGTCACTTTAGAAATTTTAGAAACATGGTAGAAATATACTCAATGTATCTTGGTATCTAAATGTATTAAATGATAGATTCTGAATACATCATAAGAAGTTTCAAGTTACAGATAATTTGGAGGGGCTTTTTATGGTGCCTAAATTTTAGACAGAGAATTTAAAAATAAAAAAGTGGATTCCATCTTCTTCTATCTTTATTTTTAGGCAATTTAGGCACAAAAATCATAGACACCAAAGAACTCCCCTAATTCAGAATGGACTTAATATTTAAAGACGTGTCTACCTCTCCCTACTCCCCTCCCCTCTAACACGAAAGTTAATCAAGTTAATGCATTACTCTTTCTTTGCCATCTGCAAGTGCGTTTACTTTCAAATTTCAAATTACCGTGCATTGCCACATAGATAGTTGTAGTGATCTAACTAGTACTTATTTTCTTAACCTTTCTTTGGGTTGCTTGCCCCGGATCTTCAATTAAAAAAAAAATGGATCCGCTCCAGAAGCCCGCCCGTCGAAACCCACCAAAGCCAACAGATTGGGCAAGTTTTTTAACTTTGGTGGTTTTAAATTTCTAACCCGATCCATCATTTTGGTAAGTTATGTGAATCAGTTTGGCAGTTTTCGGTCTATTTGCCATCTCTATTTGCCCGGTCTTTGGAGCTTGGCCCGACTAGTCCGAATGTGACATGGGTTGCGCATCTGGCTGTGGTGACGAGTCTCCTAACTAGAATAACTACATACAATAGGCTTTAAACTTGAGACTTGCTTAAGCGAATCCAAAACGTTAGTTCTTAGCCTGTTTATTGATTGAAGTTTCTTAATGGTGAACCTATTTATTGAATAGAATGGAATTGGACAAAATTTCCTTGTCTTTTTATTTTAGGTGTATTTAAAAGATTAAAAAGAATGTTTGTTCGAGTGGTTAGTTTATTTGTCGTTTAAATAAGTGTAGGAAATTTAATTTTCATTTTGTGTATCCAATAATCTATTGACCAATAATAAACTTTTAAATAAAATTTAAATTCATAATGGATTAATTTTTACTCCGTCAAATTATAAAATATTGTGAAAAAAGTAAAAATAGAAAACCAAAGGACAAAAGAACATTGCATAACATTTGGATTGAACATTTGGATTTATCATTTATCTGTATGGATTTATCATTTATCATTTATCTGCCAATGATAAATTAACACGGACATGCTAATTTTAACTTTTGTTAGACCTGCAGAATTGTTTTGATATACTTTAAACTTATTTCAAGTATATCAACGAAGAATAAAATTAGACATCTTAGTTTGCAATCATATTTGAAGGTGTTCAAGTGTGCTTGAGGAAGTATTTTTTTATTATTTTATTTAGACATTACTAAAGATGCGTGCAGAATGGGTGTTAGATTTTTTTTTTTTTTTTTTAAGGTCAAATAGTGAAGTGTCATGTTTCATAGCGTAGGACATATGTCAAAATGATTTGTGTTCGAGTCTCTCTCCATGTAAGTACTCTACATTCATTTATTGTGTCTATGCAGTATGCACATGTTCTAACCTTTGCATGCTAATTATTATTGAACTTATATATATATATTGAAGTAAAAGGGTCTGCTGTTAGAGGTGGTAAGCGGGGAAGTCCGCCCCGTCTCGCCAGAAGTCTGTCTTTTGGTGGGCTAGTCCGTCCCACTTTGTCTAGTGAGGCGGTTCCAGAATCTCAACCCGTTCCGCCTAACGGCGGGTTGGCGGGCCGGCGGGCTAAACCCGCCAAATATCCTCTTTTTTTTTTAAC
>NC_029785.2:129148808-129161460 GCF_000816755.2 Arachis ipaensis | reverse complement strand
CCCAACACTCCGTACCATACAGCATAGCCGGTCTTATAGCGGTGCGATAGAATTTACCTTTAAGTTTTAAAGGTACTTTTTGTCGCATATAAAACCAGATGCACTCCGCCATTTTGACCAACCTGCTTGGATCCTATGATTTACATCCTGTTCAATCTCTCCATTATCCTGTATGATGCACCCAAGATACTTAAAACTTTTAACTTTTCGTAGGGTGTTTTCTCCAATCTTCATCTCTATATTGGGGTTTTCCCTTCTCAGACTGAACTTACATTCCATATATTCCGTCTTGCTACGGCTTATGCGCAGACCATACCATCTTCTTTGACCTTAAAATCTCATTAAAAAGCTTGGTTAACCAGTTGATGCCTTTTTCTCCAAGACCCTTCCAAACCTCAATCGGGATGTTATCAGGTCCTACTGCCCTGCCATTTTTCATCTGCTTTAGAGCCTCTTTTACTTCGAAGTCTCGAATCCTTCGATAATAGTCAAAGTTTTTATCTTCTTCCCTTGTGCATAATCGACCAAGGCTCGGAAGAGTCTTCTGTCCCTCATTAAATAACTCGTAGAAGTAGCTCTTCCACCTTTCATTAATCTTCTCCTCTTGAGCCAACACCTCTCCATCCTTATCCTTTATGCACTTAACATGATCCAAATCTCTCGTTCTTCTTTCCCGGCTCTTTGCGATTCTATATATACCTTTTTCTCCTTCAATCCAGTTACTTCTCTCCCAACATGGCCATTTAAATCTCCTCCTAAGAAAATCTTATCTCCCAAAGGTATGCCTTGAACCAAACTCTCTAGATTCTCCCAAAACATTATCTTGTGTTGTTCGTCCGAACCCACCTGCGGTGCATAGGCGCTAATCACATGGAAAGCACCTCCCTCCACCACAAGTTTGATAGAGATGATCCGATCTCCCACCCTCTTGACATCCACTACGTCATTCTTCCACTACTTATCCACAATTATTCCAACCTCATTCCTATTCTTCACCTTTCCTGTATACCAAAGTTTGAAACCAGAAGTATCCAACTCCCTAACCTTTGCACCAACCCAATTTGTTTCTTGTAGGCACATAATGTTAATCTTCCTCCTTTTCATGGTGTCCACCACCTCCATAGATTTTCCTGTTAGAGTGCCTATGTTCCATGTCCCAAATCTCAACTTTCTGTCACTTCGACCTTTACCTTTTACTTTGTGAACTAGCTTATTTACCCTCGTCCGTTCACGAAAACGCGAGAACCCTTGCTCATTTAACACTACATCCGGGCACCGATGCAGCGGCTCCTGCTTTGACACCGTACTCGAGCCATATGGCGCGTTGCTTCCGGGCAACGACCTAGCTTTAGCGCAATAATGTATTTGATTCGTGTCATGGGGGTTCGGCTATAATTTTATGTTGGTTGCCGAAGACCTAACACAACCCTCCTCCTTTATCCGGGCTTGGGACCGGCTATGTACCACAAGTGTAACATAGGCGGAGTTCCAAAACATAATTAACAATATTGTCTCTAAAACAAAATAAACATAATCTAAAACACTCAATTTTCATCTTCATTCTCTTGTAAGTTGGGTTGGGGGAAGTTAGGTTTTGGTAAAAAAAATTGTAAAAATATCCCTTGCAAAAAAAAATACTAAGTCCGGCAGGGAAGCCCACCCCACCCCGCCAAAACCCGCGGTTTAAGCGGACTTTTGCTATTTGGCAGTCCAAATTTTCCAGTCCGACCCACTTTTTTTGGCGGTTTATGCGGACCGACCCGACAGATTTAGGCCCGTTTGCCACCCCTATCTGTTGTACCGCTTTTTATTTTTAGTGTTATGGTTCAAGTGATATTTTTCGATAATATGAATATTTGGTAATTTTTTTAAAATACTATAAATTTGATCCTTAAATTTATGGTTTTTAATTTTTTTTAAATACAAATATAAAAGTTAAATTTGTGGTTTATAATTTTTTTTTTCATAAAATTGACTCACCGATTTACTTATCACTTAAATTTTAACCCACAAAAATTTGAGACTCAAATATTTTCATGACCTCAAATCGGGCAAGTTTTGTTTTCAAGACAAAATTAAGTCTCCTATTTGTGAATTCTAATTAAAAAAAATATCTTTATATCCATAAGAAATACATAATTTTTTATAATTGGATATAACACATTTTGAATTTTCATAACTAAAAAAATTAATCCTGTTATGATGAAAAAGGTAGGTAATTTAATATAATAAATATATCAATAACTATTTCATAATTTGAAGGACAATTTACTATAATAAATAATGTAGCATCTATTATTACCAGAATGCATATAGAAAATGGATACTAAAATATATTTTTTCCATAATTTATGTAAACCGCGACAGAGGTCCTGCGGTTTACGAATACACGTAATCCGCTATAGGGGTATCGCAGATTATGTGTTAAGGGAAATAAGCATAAACCGCGATAGGGGTCTAGCGGTTTATGCGTGAGTATAAATACGCTGAAGGGGTATCGCGGATTACATTTGTGCTGGAGATAAAGTTTTTTAGAGAGAGAAGGAGATGTTTTCTAGAGAGAGGAAAAGAGAGAAAAGTGTGGGTTGGTTGAGTTGAGATCGGAGCCGGGACTATGGCGGAAGCACACAGTCTTTACAGGCTCAACATGACAAACTTGGCAGGCCCCTGTAGCCACTGCAGTCATGGATTTTCTGGCGGTTTCCTAGCCTCAGGTCGCGGGGATTCGACACATATTCCTTCCCATTGGCTTCCAGGTATACATATCTGTACAGTTAGACTTGAACTGTAACTTTTTTTATTATCATTCTACCTGTTAACACTGTATAACATTGTATTCGTTCAGGTGGGCCACCTACCTGTCGACATCCGACCGCAAGGAGGAGAGAGTTGTCCAGTGTCGCCTAGCGTTGGACTGCTTAGGTGATCGAGATGTAAGTTTATTCATTTTGTTTCAATTTTTATCTAGTAATTAACTATATATTTGTTAGTTAATGGACTAATAAATGTATTCAGTCAACGTCTGTAGATTGTTTGGGAGCCTTATGCTTCGCTCGACGTGATGGCTGTTGTTCACCCAAAGATTCTCTCAGGGGAGCACAGTTGGTTATGGAGTGCATGTACTTGCTTGATATACTTCGCCGTCATTGAGTGGCACCAGGTGGATAGGGTGCTGCCACAGTTGGGTGGCGTTCAGCACGAGCCTGAGCTGGCCTCGAATATCGACTGGCTCCATGCCAAGAATGGGAGGGATGGGGACAGATGGTTCTCGAGCTACTATCAGGTATGGCACCTTAGTTGGCAGAACAGGGTTGATGCTGTCCTGAGTATCCCCCGAGTGCCTGATCCCGGGCCGTCCGTAAACTTTCTGCGATGGTGGTACAGAGTGGCCCATAGGTTTCTGTCGCCGGATTCCTTGTTTGCCGATCCTAGAGCCGAGGAGATCAGTCAGGATGTTGTTGAAAGAGGGTCGTCATAGGCGCCTTCTAGGGTTCCGATGCCATCCGTGCCTGATAACAGGCGTGTCGAGCAGCGACCATGCGTTGGTACCCGGGCTACAGACCGAGAGTGGCGATGGCTCGACGACATGATTCAGGATGACAGAGCTGGTGGCGACGGACATGCCGATCACCGTGTCCGGCGTGGCCGTCCTCAGCGTCGGGGTGGTTCATCAGGGGTCGCATCTGGTGGTCCTGGTGATAGACCCACTGAGCAGGCAGGGGCGGAGACCCAGGAGGTTCCTCTTACACATGTTTCGAGCTTCCAGATATACCATGAGATCCATGGACAGATGTATGATGACCTGGCGGGTCTGACTTTCACGATGGATATGGACCATGAGGTTGGGAGTTTACAGTTCTATTCCGACTTTGCAGATCTCATCCGGGATGATGACCCTCTGCATTTTCAGCAACATACCCCATAGGATTAGGTGCCGGAGACCCAGCCCCTGTCGCGGTTTATGCTTATTTCCCCTAGCACGTAATCCGTGACACCCCTATAGCGAATTACGTGTATTCGTAAACCACGGGACCCCTGTCGTGGTTTTCATAGATTATAAGAAAAATACATTTTGGTATCATTTTCCATTTTATGCATTCTGGTAATAATAGATGCTACATTATTTATTATAGTAAATTACCCTAATTTAAATTCAACTTTAAGAATATCTCTAATGTTTGGTTTTAATTTCATTTTATTTTGGATCTTACACAATACTATATAAATATTTATGGGATTTATACCATAAAAATTGATTTGAAATTTAATGTAAAATTCATCATTCTAATGATTGGTTTTATTTCAATTTAACGTTACACAACAAGATTACAATGTTTATTTAATAGATTTAATATATATACAAATAAATGGTAGCATTTTACTAATTTTTTTTAAATGATACAATATTTTTTATTGATGTGAGTATCATTTTAAAATTGTGTCCATCCAATATAAATTTCAATTTCAAATCAGTTTAATTACGGTAAATATCAAAATTAATATCCAAAAAATATCTCATTGGAGTTGTTCTAAAATTTAAAGTCATGTATAATGTTAGTTCAACCTTCATCTAAACTCTTTTAATGCCGAAAAAGCCAATTTTTTGGATTTACAGTATCAGTCTCTTTGAAATTATAGAGAGTGAAGGATATGATTTCAAATTATTAATATAATTACCTAATTTTTTATAACAATAAAATGATGAGTTTAATTTTAATATGTTGATAATGTAAAATATTTTATACAATACACATTCGTGTAATCACATTTAATTTATTTTTTTGGATAATTATTATATAGTCAATATAAAAAATAGTTATTTTTACTGATGTGATAATACATAATTATATACACATCAAAATTAAATTCTAAAATTAAAAAAATCTTTCGATAACTTTTTTTCTCATATAACACACTCACACCAACATCCTACACACACTAACCTAGCAACTACACTAGGATTCGAACATGGTGTGACTTCATTTGAGGCAAATATCTTCAAACCGAGGCATTGGTCTATGCTCTCTATGTAGCAAGTAGTAAGCATATGAAAGCCTGCAACGCTCAAAGAATAGAATTACTTGCGAGCTAAGAAACCTAAAAGTTAAAGATATGAATAAACGAAAGAGCGAAAAGAGAGTCAAGAATACAGTGAAACTAGCTCCTGACTCAGCCTGCGAAGCCAAGGCTGGCCGGAGAATATATATACATAAGTATCCCAAATACCCAAAATACAAAAAAAGGACCCTAGCCCTTCTGTAACCTCTATGAGGAACAAAATAATCAAGTATCTTGGAGAGCAAGCTAAGTACATATATACATATATAAATAATCAGAAAACCCAAAATATCCCAGACTACTCCGCTTCAGGAAATCCAGACGCCTAGCGAGGAGCCTCTCGACCTGCATCTGAAAACAACAACACAGTATGGGATGAGAACTGGGGTTCTCAACATGGTAAAGGTACCACGCGTATAATAAATAAGGTCCTGGGAATGCCAGAGGCAATCCTAGAACTTCGTCGTACAATTGTAAAACTTAATTACTAAACAGAAGCCATAAACAGGGGTAGGTAATCTAAACCTTCCTAAACTTACTCAACTTTAATCCTAACATAACACCAAGCCATTTCACCCTTCCTCCGTCCCTTCGTCATCCATAATTTAGCAGAGACAAGCAACCAAAACAAGTTCACGCACAAGTAATAAGCAGATAGCGCAAGTAGCAAGTATAACAGGTAGCAGGAGGTATATATTCAATTAGGCAAACTCAGAAAATGCATAGCAATCAAAACAAACAAATGCACATGATGCATGCATATCCTATGGCTGATGAGGCTCATCTGTCGGTTATCCAGCCAATCTGACAAGTCTGAAAACCTTAGACTGTCTCCCGTCGCGCATCCCATGAGTCTATGCATATATTTCACATTCATTCATCGTTCAAACATTCATAAATCACTTAATGGGGGCCATCCATACCCGGGAATTTATACGTGCCCGGTCACCCTTACGACGTAGGGTCAACAGAGTATCGAGATTCAACCTGGAACACATGGTGGCAAGCCACGGTTCTGTTACCCAGAAAAACTCGTATCTCATATATCATTCAGAAGCCATTTCATATTTATAATCATTATTTAATCATTCATCAAAGCCATGGCATTTTAACTTCGTTCATTAACAACTCCATTTTTACACTTCTCCTCATTTTTACCTTTTTCTTCACTCCCAAAGTTACCTCAAACTTCCTAACTCCTACTATTTACTAACTTACTAGTAGGATCTAGGATTCACAAGGTAAAAATAGGGGTTTTAGGGTTTAAAACCATGTTTAGAACAGAAAAATAAAGGTGCTGAAAAACAGGGCGTGTGCGTACGCACACACCTGTGCGTGCGCACAGCTCAAAGAAGAAAGCAGGACGCGTGCGTACGCACATATGCGTATGTGCACACACATCACTTAGTGTGCAAGCACCCCACTTGTGCTAGCACCACCAACAGAAGGCTCGCCCTGGCGTGTGCGTGTGCACAAGAGTGTGCGTACGCATACTTTATGAAAAATACCAGGTGTGCGTGCGCACAGAGGCGTGTGTACGCACAGGTAGATTTTCGCTTCTATTGGGTGCGCGCGCACAGCTGTGTGCATGGGCACACAAAAAAACCTGGTTCTGCTGCAACATTTAAAATTTCAGTTTTTCGCACCAAAGTTCCGGTATCCATAACTTCCTCTACAAAATTCGGTTTTCTGCAAACTTTATATCGATTTCAAGCTTATAAAACACTCTTTAATTTAAAATAAACTTCATCTTTATTCAAAATTTGTAGAGCAAGATATGGGCTACCAAATTTCATCAAAATTCACATTTTACCAAAATACATCAAACCCCATTTTTGCCAAACTCACTTATCACTACTCACAAAACCTGCATTTTACTACTTATCAAGCCTTGTTCCATTATCACCAACCAATAGCATACCAATTTTCATACTCTTCCATGAAATCCATGCAACTATCCAAATATTCAACATTCTAACCACAATTTACCATCTTTAACACTCTTTAACTTATTCCTTTAATTTATTAATTATAACTCATAATTTTCATCAACTAATCAACAAGCCATAATTACCAAAATCTCATCAACCCATACCACAACATCATTAACTTACCATTAATAACTCCAAAAGCTCATATTGAACAATCACCACAATTCATGTTATTTAATACCAACACAATTCCACTCATCAATTCATACAACATCATCACAAGCTAAACATTCAATGCATTTTACCATTTCATCTTATCCTATAATGCCCTAACCTTAGTTTTCACAAAACCTTATATATTAAACGCGCGAAACCTAAACTATACCTTGGCCGATCACATTATTCCACCTAAGGCAGCCTCACAAGCAAAACACAGCCCCTCCAAGCTTCAACTAAACCAGCCACAAACCAAGCCTTGATCACCAATCACCAACAAGCTTCCAAGTACTCCCAATTCACTTCCAATGCATATATATCCACTTAATCTACACCTAATTTGTACATATGTTCCAAATTCAGTTTTCCCACAATAAATGCAAGATTTAAATAGGATTAGGGTGTCCTTACCATACCCATATGCTTAATAGCTCGAGCCCATTAAGCTTTGGAAGCTAACTCGAACCTAAAACACAAAATTGGGCAAGATTTCACTATAGGATTTCAATTTCACCAAAGAAAGGGGAGTAGAGGTTTTGAATCGAAAATGAGGCTTACCAGTGAAATTGATCCGACAGAAAGGTAGAGCTCGACGTGCTAAGCGCGTCGCCGTGAACGGTGCGGCGATTGGAGCCCGGACGGAAGAGTTATGGTGGATCAAAGGTGGTTAAGGGTTTGGGGGCTCTTCTTCCTCCCCAAATCTGTTTTGCTTCGTTGCATGAAATGGGGGAAGAAGGAGATGCTGTCTTCTTTTAAGTGTTTGGGTTCGGTTGGACCCACGAGCTCGGTTTGGGCTCTGGTTCAATCGGTTCGGCCTTTTCGGTCTGATTTTGGGCCAAATTTTTGAAATTGGTATCAAAATTCTCATTTTGACGAGCTCTACCCTTTTTTTATATTAGTTTTGCATTTTTGGTTTTTCTAATTAAATTCAAATTATTAACTAATTATTTACCGATTTAAGCGGGGTTTACAGATAACAATTTGCAAGAGGTCTTTTACTTTTTTTTCATAAGAAATGTGTTGAGTACTGTCGTCTTGAAATTGATGGTATAAATGGCACCGAAAATTGTCTATTGGCAAATTATTTCGTTTGACACTAATTACTGACGAATTTTTCGCCGATTTTTTCAATGAATTTGTCGAAACTGAGTTGCTGATAACCATCAGATTATTTCGACGGTAACTTTGTCGCCATATTATATGTTTTGGCGCCAAGTTACTGTCGGATTTGTCCGCAGATAAATTCTACGGTAGTTTTTTTTTTGTACAGTTAAGTCACAATTAGTAGTCAAATTAAAACTCTTGTTAACAAAATTAGGCAAGAAATTCAAAATTACCATAAATCAACAAATTATTAAAATAAATTATCTGAATATAATAAAATGTCACAGAAGTAGAATACAATGAAGTAGACATAAAAAAAATTAAATCCCTAAATCCTACTGTTCCCGGTAATCGTCGTCATTATTGTCGTCTTCCCTCTGCTGAGCCGACGGAGTAGGTGCTAACGTCGGTGCCCAACCAGCAGCATTGCCAACGATACCAGCAGTGTCGTTGCCTCCAGCACGCATCTGTTTGTTGTACACTTCCATCTACTCTCGCAAACGATCTAGCTGCTCTAGCTTCTCCATCATGTCCAAGCTGATGGCAACGGCTCCTCCCACATATGCAAGAAATTTTTTGTACCTCTACTCAGACTGCTCCGCTTGTTGGTGAAGCTCTTATGTAAACTTCTGCACCTCTTCCCTCAAGTCGTCAACTTCTTGGGGATTGGCAGGGCTGGTGGCAGAGACAAAGGTAGAGGAAACCACCAATACGGAGGAGCAGAGGCCACTAATGAAGAACGACCCCAACCCAAAGCGGCGATTCTTGTGGGTTCAGAGGCGGTCTCACGCCAAACCCTATCAGGATCTACCACTGAGGTTTTGAAGCCGGCTTTGTCGTTCCCACTAGGCGGCTGAGATTGCTGGGTTGTGGCCTCCAAACTCTATGTGTAATCCTCCTGTATCACACACGTTGTGATTAGGATAACAGTTAGTTGACTGTAAACCAAATGAATTTGAAACTTAGAATTAATTGAAAAAACTCACATAATGGGCCGTAGATCGCTCGTCAGCAAATTTCTCCTTGTTGGCCTTGAAGGTCTCCGCCAGTATCGCCTCACGATCCAATAACTTAGACTATACATATTCAAATCAACCAATAAAATAAATCAACAAACAACTAATTTAAGTAACTATTAACAAACATTAGAAAACTACTTATCAGTCTGCTCTTTGTCTTCATGAAGATTGTCGATCCACCTGTATATTTTGACGACCTCGGCGAAGCCCTGTTAGCGACGTTCGTCAGACGATGACGGTTGAACCCCTCATCATTTCTAAAATGGGTCTCTAGTTCTTTTTTTATAGATGGACAGATCTAGGTCGTTAGGTGGTCGTTCCCCTGACGAATGTCGCTCATCATCTACTGAAGTCATTTAGCTACCCGATGTTTGTAGATCTTTCTGATCATAAGATTATGTTCCGTATCTCATATGAATTTTAACTACACAAAGTGATTCAACAACATTAGTTAGTCGAAATAAAATGCAGTTCAAATACCGTTAATTCAACAACATTGGGTTCTTACTGTCCACTTCTAAAACCATCGCTCTCTAGTCTCAACAGGGATCTTCGTGTAGCTCGGTCATGGGTGGTCGTACATAGACTTAATCACCTCAGAAATCTCCTGTGTACATGCATTATTGTTTAGTGCAAACCTATCAATGAAAAAACTTAAGATTAACAAACACATAGAAACACATAAATCTTAACAAATCCAAAATAGATTGTGGATAAAATACATTAAAATTGTATGTACTCATGCTTGCATGCCATTAGGCCAAATTCTCAACCGGATGACGGGCAGTGGTGGAGGGGCATCTTGCTAAGATGCATTAGAGGAATCGCCCACAGCAAGCTCTGTCGCTGGATCTGTAGGGGTGTAGCAGAAGGAGGCACATAGTTTGGGTTTGGAACCATGATGAACTGCTGTCCACTGGACCCGCCTATGACGTCATAGGGGTCAACGGGGTAGTCAGGGTAGAGGGCGATGACTGAGCAGTCCCTGGGAATTTGGTAGAAACCCTCCCTCTACCACGACCACGAGACTTACTCGATCTACCTCTACTACCTGTCGTCATGTCTGCAAAGAGAATATATTATTAACACTAATCAGCATATACTAGACAAATCGTTTAACATTATTTTAAAAAAAAATTGACATAACCTTCTCTAAAATTGGACATATTTTTACCTTTACGATTCTCACAAATTCAACCAACTTCAATCCACAGCATTAGTCAAAATACAATTAAATTCACAATATTTCTTCATACTAAAATTCATACTATATATATAATGTTGTACATATAATATTACAATGTCAAACACAATAATTTATTCAATTCAATTAAAAAATTTAAATCATTAACAATTAAAAAATTTTAAATAATAGAACTCTAATTGAAAAATTAGGTCACAATATAAATATTTCCAAACTAGTTAACCTTTAAGAAATAAGCCTATACTTCAAAAGTAAATAGTAGACATCATTATACTATACATATAAAAACATGTTTACGTAAACCTACCTCAAGATAAATAAAACTATCTAGTTAGCAAGGTTAATTAGTTCTTGAGACTGAATAAAAAGCAAAAAGAGACTCAACTTACAAATTTTACAAGATTTAAAATTAACTATTACTACTATTAAACATTGCATATATAGCTAACTATATTATATCAACTTAAGGCTTGTAATATTTTTTTGGTACATTTTCTATTTTAAAATTCAAGCATTTTGCACTTCTTCCTAAATCCTAAATTAACATATAACTACCCTAAATCCAAAATTAGCATATAATAATCAAACCCTAAATTCTAAATTAACATATAACTAAATTCTAAATTAACAAGTAACTAAATCCTAATGTAACTTAAATAAGAAAAAAGAGGAACCATGAAACTTGAGGAACGAACAGAAGAAGAATAACAGAGAAAAAGTGGGAGTCGCATTGGTGCTGGACGACGATGGCAACAGTGCTGGATGGCGACGGCGACAGATAAACAGGAAGAAAGAGGGAGTTGCGGCTGACGGAGGGGAGAAGAGGAATGGGTTAGTTTCGGTGAGAGGGAGAGGAGGCAGCGACAGAAGGGGTAGGCGACAGCGAGGCTGACAGAGCGGCGGGGAGAGGAGGTGGTTAGAGAGAGAAAGGGAGAAAAAAGTTAGAGAGAGAGAGAGAGAATTTCAAAATGAAAGGGGAGAGGACTCGCACTTTAAATTTTAGGGCTCGTTATTATCGAATTTACCGGTGGATAAATCCGACAGTAACTTATTGCGGGTCACCAAAACACAATATTTCACTAATATGAGCTTACCAGCGAATTATTCCGACGGTAAATCTCACACTAAATTTTGCGCCTATTTCCTCCATTTTTCTTCTAAGTATTATTGGCGAATTTATTGTCAAAATCGGAAATCTACCACGATTTGATCAAACGTATTCCACATCAAAATCATCTTTAAATTTTTCGATAAAGTCAATGCTAATACCAACACTAAATTTAATGATACTCGATCTATTTTTTTTTGTAGTGTTTGATAGTGTAAAATCTTCACCGACACCACAATGTATGTCATGAATATAAATGCTCCCAAACAATTTCAATAGTACAGTGCAACCAATCATCAGAATGGACAATTATTAAGAAAGACTCACGGTCTACGGCGTATAGAGAATAAGTAATGTATTAGGAAATTATTACATATTTATAGTGAGTAAGGAATTTCGTTGACCATTGTCCATTCTGGAGCATATATATTGAGTACACAAGGTGAGAATAGCACTATTATTTGGAACAGTAGTGTACCAAAGCTGCAACTGCAAAAAGGAAGGTGGTGAATTTTCATAAGGCAGTGATGCTGGTGATAGAGATAAATTATTTATTTGGGCCCATTTTTTTGTGTGTGGCGTGCAAAATGAAGTAGTTTTATTTTGACCAAATGAAAAATGGCTAACTACCGCATATGTAGAATTGTATTATTGAGTGAGGGCAAACATTGATTTTTGAAATTCAGCGAGAGCAAGAAGAGAGCTTTAAACTTTGTATGGTTGGAGCAGAGATTTAGTATAGATGATATATCTGTATGCCTTTTTAATGTCGTACTTGAGTTTAAGTTTCAGCTAAAACTAAATATAGTTTAAGAATCTATAGTGTGTGTAGTAAAAAGTGTGAGTAGTGTATAGTAACAAAAAAAAAAACCTTATGGTTATAACTTACAAGAGATGTAATTGTCAGGTTTATTCACATGGTTGATTGTAAATTTCTTCATGCGTCGATTATTATTATTCTATAATTGACTGAAATTTTTTTTAATCTTTTTTTTTCTCTCTCTTCTCCTAT
>NC_029785.2:129138508-129148722 GCF_000816755.2 Arachis ipaensis | reverse complement strand
TTTCTGTCCATATCTTTTTTATCCTTTTCTTACCTCTTCTTTTGAACTTATCCAATAGAATTTGATAAAAGACTCTTTCGCAAGATATTTTTTTATGAACATAGTTGTTCTGATCAACGAGATGGAAGAAAGAAGATCTGAATTCTCATTATTCTGTGACTCATTAATTTTTCAACAATGACGGACATGGTGAACAGATCCTCAAGTGGTGGTTTTGACGACTATAACAACGTAGGACAGATGGACGTACATGCATTAACCAATTCCAGCTCAATTGCCTCCAAAAGAATATTAGAATATCAAGCTCTGAGCTCACTTCAAAACAAAGATTTGTCTTTTTGGTCTTGATCAAAGATAAAAGTGTGCAACAATGACCTCATAATGCAAACTAGATTTTGACTAATTCTATTCAAACTTCCACTCCGGGTAAAACTATTGCATTATACTTTAATGCAAATATTATGAGCATTATCACTCCAAAATCTGTTCTATGGATCATTGACTCCAGTGCGATAGATCTTGTGACTTTTGACTTAAAAGATTTTGTAAATTTTCAAAATATTACTCCAATCAATGTGATATTGCCAAATAGAACCAAAATTGTAAGTACCATTATTGGCATAATCACATTCTCTAAAAAAAATTTTCTCAAAACTATTTTGTACATTCCTTCTTTTGATTTTAAACTGTTCTTTGTGTCAAAGTTAACCTCAAATTTACATTGTCAACTGTTAATCAATGATAAATGTTGTGAGATACAAGATCGATCTATATCGAAGATGATTGGCATTGTAATGTACAGAGAAGGATTATATACAATGAGTAGAGAACTAGAATTCTCTCACTCTCTCCCTCCTCCAATAAAGCAAGCTTCATTCGCAGCAGTTGCGATCACTACTCATTATTGCACAACACCTTCACACACTAAGCACAACAATATTTGGTATCTTAGATTAGGACACATACTCATATATAGACTGATTTTACTGAAAAAAGATTATCCTTTTATAGATTGTATTGATTCAAAACTTCTTGTGACTTATGTCATTTTGCAAAATAAAAGAAATTATCTTTTGATCTTTAGTACAACTGAAATAAAGAATTGTTTTGACTTAGTTCATATGGATATCTGGAGTCCCATTTTTGTCCCTTCTAATGAATGACAGATGTAATTTTTAACTATGGTAGATGACAAGAGCAAATTCACTTGAACTTTTTTTTATGAAAACAAAATTTGAGGCATGACAGTTAGTTATTAACTTTGTGAATTTTGTCAGTACAATTTGAAAAATAAGTTAAGTGTATAAGGACTGACAATGGACTAGAATTCACTCTAAAATCTTTTTTTGTATCAACTGGTATTATGTACCAAATTTCTTGTGTAGAAACACTAGAGCATAACGAAATTATAGGGCGAAAATATTAGCACATTTTAGGTGTTATTAGAGTACTGTTATTTCAATAAGGAATTCCACATTGTTTTTAACAATACGGAGTTGCTCATCACGCTATTCACCTAATTAATAGGTTGTCCAATACTAAACTGGATAATGTTAGTCCTTATAAGCTTTTGTATGGTAATTTACCTAAACTTTCAGATTTAAGAGTATTTGGTTCTTTTACATATGCCTCCACATTAACAAATTCAAAAACAAAATTAGACACAAAAGCCAGAAAAATAACCTTTCTCGATTTTAAATTTGGAACAAAATTTTCGATCTATTGATTTAAAATCAAAAGAAATTTTCATATCTATAAATGTAACCTTCTCATTTCCCATTTTCACATTCTACTAGCACTGACATTCTTACGACACCCACTCGTACTTCACAATGCATTGACCATTTTCAATATGATGCACCATCCACACATCATTTGCAATCACCTACATATACCATACTCACAGATTCAATTGAACATCTCTCAAGTTAAATGCATTTACCAATTTTCTCCCACACCATTACACCCATTAGCACACCACACACTAACATTGCACCTACATCACAAAACTACGGCATCATACATGATTGCATTACTAGAGAATTTGAAAGAGTCAAGAAATCGCCTGCTTATTTGAAGGACTAACATTGTATGATAATCTACGTAGCGCACTCTAGCAACTTTGTCAACTCTAGCACTTTATATCCTATCTCACAACACTTGTCATATGATAAACTAATCCCAGGATATAAGTCCTTTTCTCTAGCCATCACCTCAAATTCGGAACCTAGCTCCTATGAGGAAGCGGCTGCATATGAATGCTGGAGAAAGGTAATACAAGTTGAATTAGCAACTCTGGATCATAACAAAACTTAGTGTCTCACTAAACTCTCAAAGGTAAGAAGGATGTGGGTTGCGAATAAGTTTTTTTAGGTAAAATTCAATCCCGATGACACTATAGAAAGACACAAAGTCAAACTAGTTGCAAAAGGATTCACTCAAGTGCAAAGAGTGAATTATGGTGATACTTTTATTCCAGTTGTCAAAATAACTACTCTACGAGTAATGTTAGCATTAGCAACGGTAAAGAAATGACATTTAAAACAGATGGATGTCCATACTATATTTCTTCACAGAAATTTGGACAAAAAAGTTTATATGAGGATATTACCTGATTTGGATGTGTCATAATTAGGTCTAGTCTACAAATTGTAAAAATCTCTATATGGACTTAAGCAAGCAAGCATATAATAAAACATTAAGTTCATTAAGATTCTTGTTGATGCTAGTTATAAGTAATTTTTTTATGATCATTCCCTTTTTATTAAGCAATAGTTTGAAGGTTTCACTACCATCCTAGTATATGTGGATGATTTGGTTTTAACTGGGGATAACATTGGCGAAAGTAATTTCATCAAGTAGATTTTGGATGATAAATTCAAAATAAAATATCTTGTTGATTTCAAGTACTTCTTGAGAATGAAAGTAGCATGCTTCGACTCTAGAATTCAAAATAAAATAATTAGAATTTCACGCTCACCGCATGATGTTAAAAGTTCTGCACCATGGTTGAATATGTGAGATTCAATTGCTTGAAATTAAAAGTAGTAGAAAAGAGAATTGCAAATAGATGAAAGAAGAGATTTTGTTATGTGAAAATGAACTTCATGATCCACTCATAACACATTGCTATCACACACACACATATATATATATATATGCTAATAGTGCCTAATTATATGTAATAAATGTTACCATGGTACAAAGAGTTTAGGAAAGAAACGAAGAATTATTGTTGTTATTCATATTTTTTTCATCAGTGATTACAAAGTTCTTACTAATATATAGACCAAGAGTACCTAAGAGTACACTCGTTATGGAATAATATCCTAATAAATTACATTGATTTTTTTATAATCATCTTTGATATTTTTTTTATTTTGTTCCCTAATTATGATATTCTAATACTCCCCTTCAAGGTGAGTAGTGGGATCACCAATACTCAGCTTGGTTAGAACTTTAGCAAGAGCTTGTCTTGAAACTACTTTAGTAAGAATGTCAGCCAACTGATCTTCTGATATCACAAATGGAAGCTCAATAATGTCATTCTCAATTTTTTATTTGATAAAGTGTCGATCCACCTTAACATGTTTTGTTCTATCATGTTGTACGGGATTCTCTGAAATGCTGATTGCGGCTTTGTTGTCACATTTCAACTGACTTGACAATTGTGGTGGAAATCCAATCTCAGTCATCAATTGTCTTATCCACAATACCTCAGTTATGCCTTTAACGATTCCTCAAAATTCTGCCTCTGCGCTTGAAAGAGCTACAACTTTCTGCTTCTTGCTTTTCTAAGTTACCAAGTTGCCTCCAACAAGTGTAAAGTAACCAGGTGTGGATCTTCTATCATTTGGGTTGTCCGCCCAATTTGCATCAGTGTATGTCTCAACCTTCAAATGGCCATTCCTTTTGAAAATGATTCCACTTCCTGGAGCTCCCTTCAAATATCGAACTATCCTCATGGCAGCTTCCATATGATCTTCTTGTGGCTTATGTATAAACTAACTCACTATTCCCACAACATAAGCTATGTCAGGCCGAGTATGTGATAAGTAAATTAATTTTCCAACTAGTCGTTGGTACCTTTCCTTATCTTCTAGGGTGGCACCTTCTACTATCTTCAACTTGTGATTAACTTGCATGGGTGTATCTATTGGTTTACAATCCACCATTCTTGTTTCTGCCAGAAGGTCCAAAATGTACTTTCTTTGGGAGATAAAGATTCCTTTGTTGGATCGTAGAACCTCTATTCCTAAGAAATATTTTAGTCCTCCCAAATCCTTCATTTTGAAGTCTGTAAATGAAGGTTCCTTCTCAATTTTGTAATTTCTTCAGCATCACTTCCCATTATGATCATATCATCCACATAGATTATTAGGAAAGTGATTAAATCTCCCCTTTTTTTCAAAAAAGGGTATGATCAGAGTTGCTTTGCTTGTACCCATACCTTTTCATGGCAACTGTAAATCTTCCAAACCAGGCACATGGAGATTGTTTAAGCCCATAAAGAGCCTTCTTTAACCGGCAAACTTCATGTTTTCTAAATCTCGTTGAGAAACCTGGAGGAGCTTCCATGTACACTTCTTCTTTCAACTCTCCATGCAAGAAAGCATTCTTGACGTCAAATTGATGGAGTGGCCAATCTTCATTTGCTGCTATTGAAAACAACACCCTGATAGTATTAATCTTTGCAACTGATGAAAAAGTATCAGTGTAGTCGATACCATAGGTCTGTATATAACCTTTGGCCACCAACCTTGCCTTGTACCATTCAATAGTGCCATCTGCCTTGTGTTTAATGGTGAAAACCAATTTGCACCCGACTAGCTTTTTTTCGGTCAGTGGGATACACTTCTCCCAAGTTTCGTTCTTCTCTAGAGCTTCCATTTCTGTATTCATGACTTTTCGCCATTCAGCTTTCTCATTAGCTTCTCGGACAGTTCTTGGAATGTCTTCTGTTAAGAGTCTGGTAGAAAAAGTCTTTGCAACATTTGCTATTCCTTCTCTATCCACTCTTATCGGATATCTTGAGTTACGGGGAACATGTTCTGGTGAGTACCGATCAAGAGGCATCCCTCTATTTCTTCTTGGAGGAAGAATAAAGGTATTGGCCTCTAGTTCTTCATGTTCCAATGCTATACTGTTATTGTTAGTGACCTCACTAAAAATAAGGAGTAAATTATCAGATTGACAATTACTTACCTCTTGTCTGACATTCTCAAAAGGACCCTCACTGGTTGTATGTACCGAGTTGTTTTCTACGTTGAGTGAAGTATGCTCGGTGGCTCCATCTACTTACTCTGTTTGAACAGTTTCTGGGCAACAAAGGTTATTTAGCCAACTTGGTGGTTCATTATTGTTCTCCCCCTGAATGCCATGTTGGCGGCTGAAGTAAAATTCGGATTCTAAAAAATCACAATCCATGGTTACATAAATATGAGGAGTGATTGGATTGTAGCACCTATAGCCCTTTTGGTGTGTAGCATACCCAACGAAAACACATTTTTCTGCACAAGAATCAAGTTTGGTTCTATTGACTTTGGGGATATGGACAAAGACGGAGCATCCAAATACTCGAGGTGGTAATGTCTAATAGGCGGGATTGTAGTCTGAGTAGCAAAGACTTGTAAGGGTGTTTTGTGGTGGAGAACTTGGGTAGGTAGGCGATTTAGTAAGTAGGCAGAGGTCGCTATAGCTTCAGGCCAAAAAGTTTTTGGAGCTTGTGCATCAAAAAGCATGGCTCGGGTCATCTCAAGTAACTTATGATTTCGCCGCTCAGCCACACCATTTTGTTGGGGTGTATTTGGGCAGGAAGTCTGATGGATAAGACCATTTTTCATAAAAAAAATTGCACATTGATTGGTTTATAAATTTCCCACCATTATCTGAGTGAAGTACTTGGATTTTCTTATTGAATTGAGTTTGAATCATTTAGTAGAAAACAAAGAATTTATCAGGTACTTCAGATTTGTGTTTTAAAAAAATACCCAAGTCATGCGAGAGAAATCATCCACAAATAACACAAAAATATTGAAAATTATTATGGGAAATAGGAGCTGGCCCCAACACATCAGAGTTTATTAGAGAAAAACTGGAATTGACTATAGTGTTAGTCGAAGGAAAAGAAACTCTGTGATTTTTTGCACGAATACAAGTTTCACATTTGAGGGGTTTAGTACTACTTGTAAAAAGACTAGGAAATAGAAACTTGAGGTACCCAAATGAAGGATGTCCGAGACGCCTGTGCCATAACCAAAGTTGCTGAGTAACCGTTCCGTGAGCAAGCATGGCATGACCCTGGTGTGCTACTTCATCAACGTAGTAAAGGCCTTCTCGCTCAGTACCACGCCCAATGATCTCCTTCGTAAAAATGTCCTATAAAAGACAAAAGGTAGAGTACATGAGTATCACACAATTTAGTTCCTTTGTTACTTGGCTAACAGATAATAATTTTGATGATAGTGCAGGGACATAGAGGCAATTTTTTAATTTCAATTTTTCTGAAAAAGTAATAGGGCCTCCTCCTTTAACATCAATTAATTCTCCACTAGCTGTTTCAATGTGGGCTTTTGAAGGTATAGTCAAGTTGTTAAAATTATGGAGGTCATGAGTCATAGTATCGGTAGCCCCACAATCAAAAATCCATTCATTTATCTTTTTAATTGGATTCTGATTTTGGGTCTCCCTTTTTATTGAGTCGCGGTCTGGGCTGAGCAGCCAATGAGTTCAGTAGTTGCCTTACCATAGTGACTTGCTTCTTCTCTTCTGGCATCACCACCACTGCTGGTGACCTCTGGGATGCTCACAGCAGTGGCTCCCTTATTCTGATTGCTTGATGACTTGGGATTATTTTTTCACTAATCTGGGTAACCCACAATATTAAAGTAGTTTTTCTTTGGTGTGTTTCTTCTTTCTTCTTCCACCAATTGCTTTTTTCATCAGAGTTGCCCATAATGGATAATCATATCTGTTTAGTTTGAAACCAATTAACAAATTGTCAGAATTGGTTTGTGATGATCGCATTCCAAAACTATTGCGTAGCATATTTGCAATTTGTAAAGAAATGATTGATTTTGAGTCCTTAGAACATAACACTGCTCTGATACCATGTTACCATGGTACAAAGAGTTTAGGAAAGAAACGAAGAATTATTGTTGTTATTCATATTTTTTTCATCAGTGATTACAAGGTTCTTACCAATATATAGACCAAGAGTACCTAAGAGTACGCTCATTATGGAATAATATCCTAATAAATTACATTGATTTTTTTCTAATCATCTTTAATATTTTCCTGATTTTGTTCTCTAATGATGATATTCTAATAATAAACTCCTAACTCATGTATTCTTCTAACTAACTAATTGCTATGAATTAGAAGGCTAACTAACGCCATTAACTTTTTAAATGATTTTGATTATTTAGATTGCAAGTCTCTTTCCACTCCATTTGATTATAGTAAGAAACTTTTAGAGGAGTCAAGTACTATTTTAACGGACAACACTTTATATCACAAACACTATACCCGATATCTCCTATATGCTATGGGACGTTTGAGCCAGTTTTTGGACTATACAACTGCCTCTCATCTGCAAGCTGCTTTTTGCATACTCCGATACTTAAAAAGGCAGATGTGCAACTAGTATATTCTTCTCCTCTACTTTTGATCTGCTCGTCGATCCGGTTATTGCTTTATGCTTGGGAACTCTTTCGTTAGTTGGAAGAGTAAGAAGCAAACCACCATTGCTAAGTCTTTCGCAGAAGCTGAATACCGCTTGCTGTTGCCACTTTGAAGTTGGCTAGTTGTCTTTCTTAATGGATTTCATTGGTTTGCCACTTTAAAAATCTAATATTCTATTATGTGACAACTAGTCAGCCATTCACATCGCGAATAATCCCATCTTTCATGAAATAACCAAATATATTGGAGTGGATTGCACGTAAAAAAATATTTGTTTGGACTCATTCATCCGGTTCGCTCTAGTTTGCGAGAAAGTGTTACCTAGATCATTTGCACGTGAGTATGGGGAGACTATGCCATTTGAGCTATAATTCATTGGCAATTATAATATAATTGTGAATTATACATAATTAGTATTTACATTGGCACCAGATATATTGATATGGCACATTTTAGTGTCAATATACATATATCTCTCTTCTCAAGTTATTTAAAATATCTTCTTTATAATTATATAAAAATCAATATTTAAGAATAATTATACTAATTATCAATCATTTTAATTATCAATCATTAAAATATAATTGTCATTATATATAATTATCATTTATGTGATATTTACGTTGGCGCCAAACATGCTGACGTGGCGCATTCTAGTATCAATATGCTTGCCTTTTTCTTCTATTTCTTATTTTTGAAAAGCATCAATTTCAAATAATTATATTTGTTAGCATTTAATAACTAATTATGATAAGATTTGTCAATAATCATAATAATTTATATTATATCTTTTTACTAATTGCAATGATTCTTTCATATATCTCTATGAGTATTGTATATAGAGTGTTTTATTTACTGTTCATGAGTATAAATTTTAAAGCCAAAATTTTTTATTTTGTTTTTTAATTTTCTTTTTTTAATTATTTCAGACAATAATAATACATTCTTTGTTTTTTTTTTTATCGAAATTGATCTTTTAAGGTATAAATTAAAATTTTGTCATTCTTTTATAAAGTCAACTTTATTTTTATTATTTTAATTATATAATGAGTTTTCTTACTTAATTTATTTTCTTTTGTCCTTACAATAGAATTATCTTTTACTACAATCATTTATAATACCTCACATACATCATGTTTTATCTGAGAATTATTTCGTTAATTCGGGTGCTAATTATATGGATATAAAAGTTCAGCATAGTAAAAGAAGTGAATTTCATTTTGCTAAAGGATTGTTGGATCTTTTTATATAATATAATCAACCTAATAGAATATGAATGAAGTTATCTTTTGTAAAAAAGCTGAATTTATCATTGAGCTAAATATGGTTATTCTTGTCTTACCGTATTAAATGGATAACTGGTGATGGAGCTTATTTAACAAGAGGATTGTTTGAATTTGCATGAATTTTATATATTTAATCTGGTCAAACTATTTTCATTAGTTATCGTTACGAAAATGACTCTAATGTATATGTATTTACGTTCTAGAATTATTTTTAATTTTAAAAGTATTTTAATTAAGGAGTAAATTTGTTATTTTATTAAACATAATTTTCAAATAGTCACCAAAAAACATAATTTTCAAATTGAATTTTGAGAATAAAACAATATTTAAAATGAATAATTATCTAAATTAGTTTTCAAATATTTTTAAAGTGGACATTTTAGTCCAGAAAAAAATTAATACACAGGTTAATCCCCAAATTATTATTTCAACAGACAAATCAACCCCCAATATATTTTTTGGCGGAGTAATTACTCAAATCAGTTTTCAAAGATTTTAATTACATATTTTTTAGACATATTATTCCGTTAATTTTAATATATTTGATACGAAAAAAAATCTAACTAGAAGAATATAAGTAGTAACAACCTACCACAGGTAAATAGAGTTCCAAACTAATAACTATGTAGTAGTAATAATCTACCACAATTAAATAGAGTTCCAAATTTCTACAAGCGATCTATTCTTAACTCTACAAACTATACTCTAGTTCTTCGCGACTACTCTAATAATGGCTACATACAAAAATATGTCTATAGAGGATTGCACAAAATTTAACACAACAAAACTAACCTCAAAGTCGGCTGTCCCGACGTAATGCGAAGTCTCGTTCAACTTATTGATGTCTCCATCGTTACCAACTGCGCGCACGATCGTCGTATTTATCGATAATACGGTTAGAAAAGGGTAAAAGAGTCAAGAAAGTCGTTGAAAAGTTTAAACTGAGATCCAGTCAAAGACTGTGAACGACATCTAGTTAAAGACGTCTCCCATGTAAACGAGATATGTTGCATATAAACGAGATATATATGTGTCGCGTTCACGTGTCTTATCTCATTTACACTGTAAATAAAATACGTGTAAAATTATCTCGTTTACCGTATAAACGAGAACGAGATAAGAGAGTGTAATTTATTTCGGTAATAATTTTTTAGTTTATTTATTTCAGAATATCATATTAATTTTATTTATTAAAATAAAAAAACTTATTAAATAATAATTTATTTCCTAATCTTAAAAGCATCG
>NC_029785.2:129132762-129136492 GCF_000816755.2 Arachis ipaensis | reverse complement strand
TACTATATTAAAAAATTAAATTGTTATATTATTAATTAATAATTTTTAAATTATCTTAAAAGTAATTAAATGCATAGACTCACTTTAAGGAATAAATATCTTAACCTTAAGATTAGTTTATTTTAGAGAATTATTTTAAGATTTTATTTTTTAACCTATTAAGTATGATTTTCTTTTGATAGCCTTTATTTTCTCTCTACCTATGCATGTGTATTTTAGGAGCGTACAACAACTACAAATAATGAAAGAAAATAGGATAAAATAATTATTGAATAAAATATAGGGTAATTTACTATTTTAAATAAACTGGCCATCAATATTACCAGAATACACATTTTGCAAAGTGGATACCGAAATGCATTTTTTTCATAAACTATGTAAACCGCGACAGGAGTATCGCGGTTTTCAAAATGCACGTAATTCGCTACAGGGGTGTCGCGGTGTATGTGTGTTTTGCAGACGTGCATAAACTGCTACACGAGTGTCGCGGTTTATGCTTTAGTGTTGACTTAGTTCATTTTTCATAATTTTTGGATGAAAGTTTAACTTGCAATTTTTATGCATAGCGCAACATAGGTTCCTGCTTTGATTTAATTGAAATTAGTCTGTTGTACTCATTTTTTTACCAACAAAATTAGAACACGTTAACCCGAGAGAATCACAACTACATAGAGAATTGCTAACAATAACAACGTCACTGTAAAACGAACAGCAAGTACAACTTTACTTAACAGTAAGTACAACTAAAACAAAACAAGGACACAAACAAGGAAAGAAAAATGTAAGCTAATCATGACGACCTAATGACACCTATGTCTCGGCACTGGGGGCCGATCCTCGCTGAGGCAAGTCTCGCGAGTGTGTCCTGTCTGTCTGCATAGCCCACATCGCTTCGGCCGACTAGTATCAGCCTCATCCATGGTGTTACGGATTCTTGTTGACCTCGGTCGCCCTTCTCGGGCACGTCTCATGCTAGGATCAGGGACGATAGTAGGACCGGCATACGGTGGCCATAGACCCTCTGGAATAAGGGGCAAAAACCCCATCCGGTATACGCTGAACACCTTACTCATGGTATAAACCTCGTGGACGTACGTAGCCCAGTCTAACCGGGGCTGAGCACAGCATGCAATCGCATGGCAGCAAGGGTAATGGAGAGCTTGAAAGTACCCGCAATCACAAGTGCGATCTCTGAGGGAAACCCGATACGTCCCAAGCAAGAAGTTACCGGTAGGAGTCATCTCAGCCACGGTATACTCAGACTGATGTCTGTCGAACAAAGTAACCGTGAAGCACCTCGCATCTTTCAGGTTGCGCTCTATCGCCTAAACCAGCGCTTGGCAAAACCGTTGGTCTGATCCCAACTGCGCCTCTGCTGTCTGCCTCCCCTTCAGTACAGAGTTAACACACTCGGATATGTTTGTCATCATGTGGCCGAACCATCTACCTCCATCCTGCTGTTGGGTCCACTTATCGTACTCCAGTCGGTTGGCCCAATCACACATGGCCGGATTCTCAGTCCTCATAATATCAAACTAGTAGTCAAACTCGGCCTCAGTCTTGGCATACGCCGCATTCACGAGCATCTGCCTTGCATCCTGACCCTTGAAACTGAGAGCAAAATTAGCTGCAACGTGTCGAATGCAATACACTCGATATGTATGAGGCAGTTTCCAACCACTGTCTGGTGCCTCCAATGCAGTCTTAATACCGTTGTGTCTGTCAGAATTCACCAGAATCCCTTCCTCTGGGGTCACATGTTGACGCAAGTGGGATAAGAAAAAAGCCTATGACTCAGCATTCTCCCCCTCAACAAGTGCAAACGCAATTGGGAATATATTCGAGTTTTCATCTTGTGCAATAGCCAGAAGCTAAGTCCCGCCATACTTCCCATACAGATGCGTTCTGTCAGTGCTGATTAGTGGCTTGTAATGTTTAAAAGCCTCAACGCATGGAGGGAATGTCCAGAAAAGTCGATGAAATTCTCTGTAGACTCATCAACCTCACCACCTACACGCACTGGAGAAGTCTTCAACAAAGCTATGGCTCCGTCCATCGTTGCTTGCATTCCAAGGATCCACGGGGCCAACTCCACAAATGACTCTTCCCAATCCCCGTAAATCTGGGCGACTGCCTTCTGCTTTGCCTTCCACACCTTCTGGTAACTAGGCATGAATCCGTAGGTTGACTCAGTAGCTTCTTACAACACCTTTATGGTAACCGCTGCATCCGTCTTAACCAAAAGATAGATCCTCGCGCATATTACGTGGGTAATCGAGCTGTCGGTGGTCGCTCGAAATCAATGTGGCCAGGCAAGTGTGGGCTTCGTTGTACCTTCTAACATCCCAGATACTCTTGCGTTGCCGAAGTGCCACGCGGATCATCCAGGTGCAGCCATTTCCAAACTCCTTGCATCTTCCAAGATACTTTAGATGATCAGATTCCATAACCCGATACTGAACTCCTCGAGGAATGCTATAATCCTTAACACTCATCACAACTTCCTCCTTAGTCTGGAAAGATTGACCAATCTAAAATTTCCCAAAAGCATTGCCCTCGTGTAATCCTTGGTATCCGAAGGTGTGTGCATCATCCGGTTGTTGACTCACTACTTCCAGGTTAAGCGTCGAGAAATGCGGCGGTTGTTGGTGGGACCTAGAACTGGATGGCCCCTGAGGTGCAGGTAGGGGAACTGGAGTCTCCTCCTCACTATCCCCTGATATGTGATCGGGCTCATCGTCCGAATCATAGTCCCGCATCGCGTTCTCAACGTGATCTGGCTCATCACCACCAACGAGACCAGTAATCAAACCAGGTGACCTATTTGCCAGTGCTAGAACAAGTGAAGGTGCAGGTAGTAGACAACCAGGTACAACGACAGGTATCGAAGTAGAAGCACCCCCCACCGTCGTCGACTGAAGATTTGGCGCTGAAGTCCCGGAACTTTCCACACGGTCTTCCAACTTGGCATACAACTCGTGTATTCTCACCTTCGAAAAAACTCCGCCAACAATGAAAAAAGACCCCATGTCTTCATCCGACCCTATGAAAAATGTTTCATACTGCACACCACTTGACACAACTGCCATCAGAATCTTGTAGAACACATTCACCAACTTGGCCCCACACAACTCTGCCTTCTGCAATATGTTCCTCTTCAGATCCGACATAGTATCAGTCAAACGGATAAAAATGCTCAGCGGTTCTTTGTCCATGAACTTAACGCCATGCCTATTACTTTTTTATTTTATTTTACGAGAGCAATGGACTAGAACCAACAAGCTCTCCTCACTATCCATTTGTGAAAGTGTGAAAATAACTCTCCTCAAGTGACCCACTCCCTATCTTGTTTGGTATTTATAGGCAAAGTTGACAAAGAATAAACCGCGACACCCCTGTAACAGATTATGTGATGTTTTTTACCAACTTAATCCGCGACACCCTGTAGCGGATTACGTGCATTTTGAAAACCGTGATACTCCTGTCGCGGTTTATATACTGTCGCGGTTTATATAATTTATGAAAAAAATGTATTTCGGTATCCACTTTGTAAAATGTGTATATTGGTAATATTGATGGCCAAGTTTATTTAAAACATAAATTGCCCTAAAACATATATTAGTTAAATTGTTATAATTAGGATAAATTTTTGTACTATATATAAAATATTAACGATGCAATTAATATATTACTATTATTATTATGAATTTTTTATTTTATACTATTATTT
>NC_029785.2:129130518-129132200 GCF_000816755.2 Arachis ipaensis | reverse complement strand
GATTAATATATTATTATTTGGTATTTATATAAATAATAAAAAATATAAAATTATTTTATATAAGTTAAATATATTCATGAAATTTTATTTAAAAATATATTTTAAACATAAATATAAGAAAATAAATATTTTTCGCATTGCATAGATATTTATATTAGTTAATTATAATAAGAGTACATAAAAAGTAGAATAATCTGAATTCCATTATTAATCGAATACATTGCTTTCTTCACCAAGATAAAAATTGCATCCATTATTTTCTTGCTATCAGCAAAATTTAGTTCTAAACATTCCCATAAAATTAAACCACTTTCATTTTCACAGGCTATTGAAGGACTTAATTTAGTAAAAATCTTGTATTTCTAATTCTTTAACCATAAATCATTACTAGACCACGAAAAGTTGCACAAAGAATGTCTTAAAAATCATATTTTACCCGTTTTATTATAGGCATTAACAACCACCTTTAATTTTGGGCACACGAGCTTTAAAAATCACAGTGAAGATTTGATGAGGTGACATCCATATTAGGAACCCATCATAATATTCTAAACATTTGACTTCATGAAAGCACCTTTATTACATGCGCTAGAATAAACCAGTTGAAAAATGCAATGTAAAAGCATGTAGCCATCATTATCGTCTATGAGTATGTTTCAATTTTGTTCAATTAAACTATTTTGAAAAAGAGAACAGAGACAAAAACAAATGATAAATATTAGATATTATTTTTTCTTAGTTTTTAGGATTAAAAAAGAAGAAATAGAACTACATCAAATAACATTTATGTATGTCCTGATTTTATAGGATTAAGAGAGAGTCTTTTTTATGCAGAATAAAAAAATCATGTATTTTTTTATGGTATATTGTATAATACTCTTACATGATTTTCATACCTATACTCACAAACTACAAAAAAAAATTACTATATATGAAAAAGAAACAACTTAAAAGTCAGATAGTGAAAGAACAACCAAAACTTTTAAAAAAGTAGCCAAAAAAAAATCCAAAAGCATTTTTTGTAGGAACTGGCCTCTATTAGAATAAAAATAATTATATAAAATAATTATTATTAAGTTAATTTTTTATTATTGTGTTATACATCATATATTTGTTGTGATTGAATAAGCCATTATCATATTATACACATTTTTATCATGATTAGAATCATAGATTTTTTATTTTAATTTTTTAAGGTAGATATTAATATCAATTTGCCAAAAATTACGATTAATTTAAAATTATATTACAATAATTGAAAATTAAAATTATTGACAATTAACATAATTATGTATTAAATGCTAATTTGATATATTATGATTGACAATTAAGATAATTATGTAGAAAATAAAACATAGCAACTAAAATTAAATTTGTTAACTAATTGAAGTTAGGTAGGAAATATTTAACAATGATTTTAGCATTTAATTATTGATATATTATCATCATCATCATCAATTGATATCAATATAAATGGGTCACTATTAACGTAACAACTTTTCACTAATAAAATTATTGCATAATAGATGAGAATTAGAATTATATCAATATAATTAAAATATTTAAAATATTCTCGATTTATAACTAGTTTAATAATGCATTAAATATTGATTTTATATAATTATAATTAAGATATTTTTCTAAATTAGTATAACCATGTATTATTCATTAAATGCTAATTG
>NC_029785.2:129119931-129130506 GCF_000816755.2 Arachis ipaensis | reverse complement strand
TAAATAATGTTAACTTAAATATGAAATAAATATAAAAAATATTAATTATTTAATATTTTTTACAATAATAACTAGTTTTTTTCTTCATTACTTTCTCTTTTATTTTTCCAGTCATCACAACAAATGACGAAAAGTTTGAAATATATATGCATGAGAAATGTGTTTAATATCCTATAAAGAAAAGTATAGGTAGACAATGAAAATATTAAACAATGTAAATAATAGATATATCAGATGTTCATTTCGTTAGATGTGTAGATGGTGTTGTAAAATAAATAAAAGATATACTAAATATAAAATAAAGATGTGTAAATAGAAGACTCTAATATTAATATAATTAGCTCAATAGAAATTATTCATATATTTATAAATAGTAACAAAAGAAAGAAAGAGAGAGAAACTATTCATAGAGAATAAAGAGAGAGAAAGATGTTTTTAGTAATATAAGGAGAGAGAGAGGATTTTATTATTGCTGTATGGAATACATCAGTTGCTTCTCTATTTATAGGCAAGGAAGTTTTACATTTTTCAACTTCATTAGTTTGGT
This sequence comes from Arachis ipaensis, assembly GCF_000816755.2. Lineage (NCBI taxonomy): Eukaryota > Viridiplantae > Streptophyta > Magnoliopsida > Fabales > Fabaceae > Arachis > Arachis ipaensis. Next base: position 129,129,959 of record NC_029785.2, on the reverse strand, counting down.
TTGCCTTGAGAAGTTAAATTATTCAGTATTGAAATCAAACGCCCATATTAATGATGGTCATCCACCTCAACTTTCATCCTTATCACAACACTCCCCCTTGGATATCCATTTAGGATTATTGCCTCGTTAAAACCTTACTAAAGAAAACCCCAGTGGGAAAAAAAAACTTTAGTGAAGAAAAAAGAGTACAATATCCTTTAGTGATAGGGACTGCCTCATTAAAAACCTTGTCAAGAAAAACCCAATGGGAAAAAACCTAACCAAGGAAAAAAGAGTACAGTCTCCTCCTCTTGTCGACATCAGTTGATGTCTCGAAATCAGCGCATCCCAATCTGATGTACCAATCTTTTAAAAGAAGATTTTGGGAGTGACTTTGTGAATAAATCTGCCAGATTATCACTTGAGCGGATCTGTTGGACATCAATCATCCCTTGATTTTGAAGGTCGTGAGTGAAGAAGAATTTGGGAGAAATATGCTTTATTCTATCACCTTTGATGTATCCGCCTTTAAGTTGAGCAATGCATGCTGTATTATTTTCAAATAGGAAAGTTGGAGCTATCTTATGATCAATCAGTCCACATGATGACAAAATATATTTGATCAAACTCCTGAGCTAAAAATACTCACGACTTGCTTCATGAATCGCTAGTATTTCAGCATGATTAGAGGATGTTGCTGCAATCGTCTGTTTCGTGGACCTCCATGATATAGATATACCACCATATGTGAATAGATATCCTGTTTGAGATCTCCCTTTGTGTGCATCTGCATAGCCAACTAATTGTGACTTGGATCCATATGGATAAAACAATCTCATATCAACCGTTCCATGAAGATATCGAAAGATTTGCTTGATTCCACTCCAATGTCTTCTAGTTGGAGAGGAACTATACCTTGCTAGTAAATTCACCGCGAATGATATGTCAGGTCGCGTATTATTAGCAAGATACATTAGCGCTCCAATGGCACTAAGATATGGTACTTCAGGACCAAGGATATCTTCATTTTCTTCTTTAGGACGGAATTGATCCTTTTTCACATCCAAAGACCTTACGATCATTGGGGTATTCAAGGGATGTGACTTATCCATATAAAATCTTTTCAAAATCTTTTCTGTGTATGTTATTTGATGAATAAAGATCCCATTTTTTTATATGCTCGATCTGTAGGTCGAGACAAAATTTAGTCTTTCCAAGATCTTTCATCTCAAACTCTTCTTTTAGAGTTTTTATAATTGTTGGAATCTCTTCAGGAGTTTCAATGATATTTAAATCATCAACATACACAGCAATTATAATGAATCCAGATGCATATTTCTTTATGAAAACACATGGACAGATATCATCATTCTTAAATCCGTTTTTGGCCAGATACTCAGTAAGATGATTATACCACATTTGTCCAGATTGCTTCAGACCATATAAAGATCTTTGCAATTTAACTGAGTATAACCATTGCGAATATTCATTGGATGGTTTAGATATCTTTAGTTCTTCAGGGACTTTCATATAGATATCCCAATCTAATGAGCCATATAAGTAGGCTGTTACCACATCCATTAAATGCATATGCAGTTTATGATATGCAGATAAACTGACCAAATAACGCAATGTTATCGCATCCACTACAGGGGAATACGACAGGGGAATACGTTTCTTCATAATCTATATCGGGCCTTTGTGAAAAATCTTGTGCCACAAGTCGGGCTTTATAGCACACAACTTCATTTTTCTCATTTCGTTTTCTCACAAATACCCATCGATATCCAACAGGTTTTACATCTTCAGGTGTACGGACTACAAGTCCAAAGACTTCACGTTTTGCAAGTGAGTCTAATTCAGCCTTCATGGCTTCTTTTCATTTTGGCCAACCATTCCTTTGTCGGCATTCTTCAACTGATCTTGGCTCAAGATCCTTACTTTCATGCATGATATTTAATGTCACATTATATGCAAATATTTCATCGACAATTGTCTTATTTCGGTCCCATTTCTCTCCTGTAAAGACATAATTTATCGAGATCTCGTCATTTCACAATTTTCAGGTACCTGAACATCTTCTGGCGTTAACATTATATCAGAATTTTGGACAACTGCAGGTGTCTCTACTATGTCTTTTTCAACAGGAATAGTATTTACCTCTTTTCGCTATCGAGGATTTTTTGTCTTTGGAACCGACAAGCCTGCCACACTTCTGGTGTGAATTTGCTTCAGTGGCTACTTGTCCTACTGGGACATCAATTCGAATTGGGACATTTTCCGCTGGTATATAAGATTTGGTTATCCTCTTTGTATCGGAAAATGCATCAGGCAATTCATTTGCTATTCTTTGCAAATGTATAATCTTTTAAACTTCTAGTTCACATTACCCTGATCGAGGATCTAAATGCATCAAGGATGATGCATTCCAATTAAGTTCCTTTTCAGGAAGCTTATCCTCTCCCCCTAATGTTGGAAATTTTGATTCATCAAAATGACAATCCGCAAACCGGGCTTTAAATACATCTCCAGTTTGTATCTCAATATACCTCACTATAGAGGGAGAATCATATCCAATATATATCCCCAATTTTCTTTGGGTCCCATTTTGGTGTGATTAGGTGGTGCAATGGAAACATATATTGCACACCCAAATATTCTTAAATAGGAAATATTTGGCTGCTGGCCAAAAGCTAATTGCATAGGAGAGAATTTATGGTAACTCGTTGGCCTCAAACGAATAAGTGTTGTGGCATGTAAAATAGCATGCCCCCAAATCGAAGTTGGGAGATTTGTTCTCATAAGTAAGGGGTCTAGCAATCAATTGGAGGCGTTTAATAAGTGATTATGCTAACCCATTTTGTGTGTGAACATAAGCTACTGGATGTTCAACACTTATTCTATTAGCATACAATAAGTATCAAATGCTTGGGAAGTAAATTCACCAGCATTATTAAGACGAATTGCTTTGATTGGATTTTCTGGAAATTGTGCTTTTAATCGAATAATTTGAACCAGTAATCTCGCAAACGCCAGGTTGCGAGAAGACAATAAGCACACATGTGACCATCTCGAAGATGCGTCTATCAGAACCATAAAATATCTAAAAGATCTACATGGTGGATGAATAGGTCCACATATCTCACCTTGAATCCTTTCTAGGAATTCAGGGGACTCAAATCAAATCTTTACTGGTGATTACCTTAAAATTAACTTTCCTTGAGGACATGCAGCACAACAAAATTCACTAAATTTAAGAATCTCCTGGTTCTTTAGTGAATGTCCATGGGAGTTTTCAATAATTCTCCGCATCATGGTTGTTCTCGGATGACCCAATCGGTTGTGCCAAGTTATGAATTTATTTGGGCTCGTAAACTTCTGGTTTACAATGGCATGTGATTCAATTGCACTAATCTTGGTATAATACAACCCAGGTGAAAGTGAGGGTAACTTTTCTAATATAACATTTTTATTTAAATCATGAGTTGTGATACATAAATACTCATAATTTTCCTCATTAATTGTTTCAATATGATATCCATTTCGGCGAATATCTTTGAAACTCAACAAGTTCCTCAGAGACTTGGTAGATAATAGTGCATTATTTATTATAAATTTTGTTCCTCCGGAAAACAAAATTATAGCTCTTCCGGAGCCTTCTATCACATTGCCTGAACCAATAATAGTATTAACATATTCTTTTTTTGGCACAAGATGGGTAAAATATATATCACTTTTAAGAATAGTGTGCGAACTTGCACTATCCACAAGGCAAATATCTTCATTATATGTCCTTGCCATTTTTCTTCAAAGACAAATAATAATAATAATAATAAAATGATTAAAAGTACATGCACGGTAAAATTATTCACATGAATAATTAACAAACACACATATTAAACTATTCCATCATTGATCAAATAGCCAATATTTCCTTCATAATCCTTAAAGAAATTAGATACATCATAACGAGTGGTGGAATTTTCATCATTTGAAACAAAATTTGTTTCCTTTCTTTTGTCATCATTTTTCAAGGATGCTTGATAAAGATCAACTGGGTGCCTTGAGGTATGACAGGTACGTGACCAATGACCCTTTCCACCACAACGGAAACACTTATCCTCTGTTGATTTATTTTGCCCAGAATTTCTTTCTTTATCCCACTTCTGGTGAGATCCTCTCTTTTGAACATAATTCCCTTTCCTTCCATAATTTTTCGTGCTACTAAAACCTTGCGATTTACCTCTTCTAGGGTAATGATTTGCCACATTTACTTCAGGAAATGGGGCGGCGCCAACTGGGCGCGCTTAATGATTTCTTAAGGGTAACTCATTGTTGCGCTCAGCAACAAGAAGGCAATAAATTAGCTCAAAAAAAATTTTAAATCCTTTTTCTCGATACTGCTACTGTTGCAGGAGCACATTCGAGGCATGAAAGGTCGAGAAAATTTTCTCTAACATATCGGACTTGAGGAAGTATCACCGTCTTTTGATGATTGTACCTTTCTTCAAGGTCTTTCCACAGATCTGCAGGATCTTTTAATGTGGGATATTCATTTTTCAATCATACGTCAAGATAACGACGAAGAAAAATTATGGCTTTGGCTATATCCTTCTGAGATGTATTATTTTCAGCCTTAATGGTATCTCCAAGATCCATTGAATTAAGATGAATTTTATCATCTAGTATCCATGATAAATAATTATTTTCAGATATATTAAAAGCATTATATTCAAGATGAAAGGGATTCGACATAATAAAAATTTGTTACCTGAAGTCTTCCTAAAATTTGATCAGAGTCTCGTACTGATAACATGTTGTAAAATAAATAAAAAATATACTAAATATAAAATAAAGATGTGTAAATAGAAGACTCTAATATTAATATAATTAGCTCAATACAAATTATTCATATATTTATAAGTAGTAACAAAAGAAAGAGAGAGAGAAACTATTCATAGAGAATAAAGAAAGAAAAAGATATTTTTAGTAATATAAGGAGAGAGAGAGGATTTTATTATTGCTGTATGGAATATCTCAGGCAAGAAAGTTTTACATTTTTTAACTTCATTAATTTGGTTTGCCTTGAGAAGTTAAACTATTCAGTATTGAAATCAAACGCCCATATTAATGATGGTCATCCACCTCAACTTTCATCCTTATCACAACAGATGGTTATTTTAATGGGAGCCACTTAGATAAAGATGTCAAAAATATCTTTTTTTAAGATATTTTTTAAAAATTAAAATTTAATACATATAATTAATTAAACTGTGTTATTTTTATTAAAATTAGATCAGACAAATCAATTTAGTCAAAAAATTAATAAATTTAATTTTGAACCGGTATAAATTAATATTTTTTTATAAAAAATGACTACAATACCCCTATTATAGAAAATGACTAAATACTCTTATTATATATATTAATTTTGAAAACTCTAAATCCTAATCTTATGACAACAGAGAAGAAAAATGCTAGAATTTAGGATTCTCAAAATTAATATATATAATAAGAATATTTTAGTCATTTTCTATAATATGGGTATTGTAGTAATTTTTTATAAAAAAAAAATTAATTTAGACCGTTTCAAAATTTGATTCACCATTTTTCGGTCAAATTAATTTGTCTGGCGTAATTTTAACAAAAATAACACGATTTAATCGATTATATGTGTTAAATTTAATTATAAAAAAATATCTTTAAAAAAAGACGTTTTAGACATCCTTATCGGAGTGGTCTCCTATTTTAATATTAAGATTTGGATAGATAATTTAGAAGTGTAGTGTATTTTTATTGGAAAAATATAGATAACCAATAACATTTTTGAACAATGTGAATTAATATGGTTAAAAGAGTAAATTAATCTTAAATTTAATTAGTAGCATTAAATTAGGATGTAGTGTATTTTTATTTGATTGGTGGTTGTTCATGTTGTTCAAGATGGTCATTATTTACCTAACACTCCTAATTTTTATTTTATGAGAAAATTTCACTTCTCTCCCATACGAGATGTTAAAATGACACTTCTCTCCCCTTTATTTATAAAATGTACATTCATCTCCCTTATAAATTTTAAAAAACTTCCTTTTTAATCCATTTTAATTTTTTGTGTTAACTAATTTTAACTTTATCCATTTTCAAGAAAAAATAAATTATTTTTTTACAAAAATACCCTTTAACAAAAATTTTATTTTTTGTCATTAATTTTACTTACCAAAATACCATTTAATAAAATTTAAAATAGATTAAGGAGGAAATTTTTTAAAAATTAAAAAAGAGAAAAATGTATATTTTATAGATAGAGAGGAAAAAAATATCATTTTAACATCTCTTATTTTATTGATGATTGTTCATATAGTTAAAAAAATCATTGGTTAGGTAAGATAACCCAATATATAATAGCAATAGAAAAAGGATAGTAGAGCCCTTGTGATGCATACTTAATGCTATTTTAATTTCCTAGCTAGTACACCCTCGCGGCCTCACCAACACCAACCAACCAACCAATGCCATCATATATATAATATAATATATGATATATTATACTGAATTATTGCTACTCTATTGAACATCTTTGACCAGCTAAGGAGAGCATGCTAGAAAGAGATCAGAGGCTAATGTTGCTCTTGTCGTTGTTGCGGAGGTGGAGGTGGTGTTTGGTATGTGTGATATTGATAATAGGAGGAGGCGGCGGCGGTATGGCGGGGAAGCCTCAGCGGATTCTGTTGGATACAGACGTTGACACTGACGATTTATTTGCTCTTCTCTACCTATTAAAGCTCAACACTTCACTCTTTCAATTAGAGGTCTCTGTCGTCATAATTTTGTTATTCAAGAATTAATCAGATAAAAAGAAAATAATGAATTGAATGGTGCAGGGTGTGACAATAAGTGCGAATGCATGGACGGACAGCGGGCACGCGGTGAATCAGATATACGACTTACTGTATATGATGGGAAGGGATGAGATTGCGGTGGGAGTGGGCGGAGAAGGGGGAATACTTGAAAACGGTACCGTTTTGGGAAACGTGGGTGGATATCTGCCAATCATACAACAGGCGATCACAACAGCAGGAGGCTGCAGATACAGGCAGGCCATTCCTGTTGGTCTTGGTGGCCGCTTAGATGTCAATTCAAATTATGGCATCCGTAAAGCTTTCCTTCCTCAGGTAAATCCTACACTCCATAACTCACAAATCATAAAACACCACTGTCAGAGGATTTTGCTAATCAAAAACTAAAACGGACCAAATCTATGGAAATTTCTCAAGTACAAAAACGTAATTACAACGACGAAATAACAGTCTGAACTCTTAGCAGCGCTTTTCCAACCTAATGCTCAGTTTGGTTGGAAAGAAGTGTATAACTCTTCCCTCCTGTCCATTTTTTCTCCCTTAATTTAAAGTCATTAAAATGGCTAAATTCATAGGATTGACTCGTTAATTAGTCCGCTTTAAATGGACACCTATCATACATTGACACAGGAAAGAGACCACGCTCTAAATTTCTGATTTTTTAAAAATATGAACGTATCAATTCTTCTGTTTATTTGGATCTTTTAGATCTAACAAAAATATTAAATATGATTTCTATTGTATTGAACTGGTCCATATACGAATGCACACCTGAAAAAATTTTTAAAATAAGACAAATTAAACACAAAAAATATGTATCGTATTTAAAATATATTAGATATGTGAAAACGTTAACTCAGCAAAATATATATATACTTTAAATATGAATACACTTTTAAATTTAAAAGTAGATCCGCAAAGATAATAGATTAAATAACTTTTATTTATGAAATTTATAAAAAGTTGGACCAGTTCATTAAAAAGGTCAGATCTTGTTTAATTTGTATATTTTTTATTTTAAAAATGTATCTCTTACTTTTTTTTGGTATTAATGTATCTCCTAAAAAGGAAAAAAAATACAGATATTTATAGTATAGTCTTATCTCCCTATTACCTCATCTTATCTAGGAAAATATACCAAAGCAGAAAAAGATTCTATAATCTATCCTAATTCTACTTTATAAAGTTTATATATAGCTTGTTTTCGTCATGCAAACAACATTTGTCGTTATTTTGATACTTTATTCATAATCTATTCCTAGTAATTATGAAAGATCAGTAATCATAATTTACTCACTTTTAACATCATACTTTGCTTAGTTTATATAAATTAAAATTAATTGATTAATTGTGATAAGTTTAAATAAATTTTTGGTCCCATAAACTTTTTTATTTATATATTTTTACTTTCGTCATGCAAATAACATTTGTCGTTATTTTAATACTTTATTCATAATCTATTCCTAGCAATTATGAAAGATCAGTAATCATAATTAACTCACTTTTAACCATGGTTCTAAAAATCGGTCCGGACTGACCGGTCGAACCAATTTAATCAAAAATCGACGATAAAAACGGTCCGATTCACTATCTATAACCGCCAAATTTAAAAATCGTCAAACCAGTCGGTTGGACCGGACCAGTAACCGGCCGATTTTCATAAAACGACGCCGTTTTGTTGATTTGTAAAAAAAAAAAAACAATTGCTGATAACAATGCATCTGTGAATAATAACTTGTCTGTCAATCTTCCTATTTCGAATGATACTGCTAATCCTAATCCTCCTATTTCGAATGATGCTGCTAATCCTAATCTTTCTAGTACTAACGATAGTCAGTCACAAGGTTCTCCTAATCCTAATCCTCCTATTTTAGATATGTTTTTTTACTATTTAACTTTTGAGTTTGTATTTTGATAAGATCATATGGATTTAGTTGATGATATTTTATTCGAAGATATTTTAAGATTTATATTAGATTATAATTATATTTTAGGATGTTTATTTATAATTTAATTATTATTCTATTCTAAAACGATTTTTTCGATTGAACTACCGATTGAACCAATTAGATTAATAAATTAATAAACAGTACTAGAGCGATTCGATGACCGATCCCGTTCTCACAACCTTACTTTTAACATCATATACTTTGCTTTGTTTATATAAACTAAAATTAATTAATCTATTTTTATTTTGTTATATTAATTGCTGACATGTCGGATTAAATGTTGTTACTATATTAACATTTTAGTTTTGCTATATCGGTACTTATCAAAGTAACGACAAATTGTCTTATTGGATCAAAATTTAAAAAAAAATTAAAATTGGACTCAAATTAAATTTAAAATTTTAATTGATTTAAATTAGTTCTTTAAATTTACAATTATAACTTGCATTAATTCCTGAATTTATCTTAATTAATAATATATTAATTTGGTATGTTAATTTGCTGTGATTTAGATTTATTGTCTTGATTCTATGTGATCAAAGACCTATTAGAGTTTCTAGGAGCTTGATAGCTCTGTGTAAGAACCCCAAATTTTACAAATTAAATTTATTATTATCGTTTTTGTGAGAATGTTGGAGAGCAAATTAAGTTTTTAGGCGTTCTAGTAGGTCTTAGTCACATAAAACATAGGCGAAGAACCCAAATCGTCGTAAGTTAACATGTAAAATTAGTACAACATTAACGAAAATCATCTTATGAACTGACGTGAATTACTATTGTAAATTTTGGAGTCCAAATTGAGTCAATTATAGTTTTAAAAGTTATTTTGATTTTGACCTTAATTTTATGGGTCAAGTTGAGTATTAAGTTATTAACTCACCAAAATAATAAAATAGATATTTTATAAGGAAAAATAATTATTAAGTCATTGCAGTATTTTAATATTGGGTAAACTACAAAAAATACATATAAATTATCTTGATATAGACAAAAATATTCCCAGATTTTGTAACCAACAAAAATACTCTTAAATAATTTAAAAACATGCAAAAAATGTCTAGTTGTGATTAAAAATGTGCCCTATTAACGAAAAGTATGACATGACTCACCAGTCCAACCGGACTGCTTGATAAAAAATTTTAAAATTAATGAAAATGTAATTTGAACCTAGATCTTCTTTAGATTACATACTCTCTTTTACACTAAACTATTTTATTTCTTACTATTTGAAATACTATTTATT
>NC_029785.2:129113884-129119885 GCF_000816755.2 Arachis ipaensis | reverse complement strand
AGTGAAAATATGTTTTAAATTTTGATTTTAAATTTTTGACTATTTTATATTTTTTATTTACCTAGGATTGATTTTATCTATTCAATCAGTACCTCATCGGTTAAACCAATAAATCAATAAATCATTAGTCCGATTGGTTCAATCACCGATTCGATTCTGACAACTATGGTTTCACTTATCATATAAGAAGCTCTATTTGCCACTATATTTTTTTCTGTTAACATAAAACATTTTAATTCATGGTTATATATTTTTGTCACGTCTTTAAATAATTTGAAAACATTTTTGTCGATGACAAAATTTAAGAGTACAAAATAATTCCAGTATATTTTTAATGGTTTACCTTTCAGCCTTTAATAAAACGTAAACTCACTCCTAGGCTTCTAGCTTAGAGAAGTTTGTTTGCACAAACCTTGGAAGTCATATAACATAAAAAGAAAAATTATATGAAAATCAAACTGTGAAAATGAAATTATTAACTGCATAAGAGAGGAAAACAAGTACATATACATCTACACTAACCCAACCTTAGGAGCTTGGCTTAGGAGTTACCATCCATAACAAGATAAAAGATACATTGCAAAGTACATAATTATATGATTTGATGTTCTTATTATTACTCAATTATTCTATATGCTCGAGCCTAAAATTGCTATGAATAATTTTTGAGTTGATCATGAAATTAGGGAAGAAGGAAATATAGTCCTCTGAGACAGGCAAGCTCTCAGGAAGTGCTGATTGACAAAATATCAAAGGGTCCAATAACACTGCTTATGAGTGGAACACACACAAACATGGCCATTTTCCTTATGAGTAATCCACACCTTAAGAAGAACATAGAGCATATTTATATAATGGGTGGAGGTGTAAGGTCAAGCAACCCAACTGGTTGCTGCCCCAAAAATGCAACCTCTTCTTCCTGTGTGCCTAGGCAGTGTGGTGACCATGGCAACATGTTCACTGATTATAACACCAACCCTTTTGCAGAGTTCAATATTTTTGGAGACCCCTTTGCTGCATATCAGGTATGCCTCTTCAAAGTAATTTATAACAAAATTGTTAGGTGTATATAAAAAACCAGCCATTAAATCAGCCACCATGTATCTATGTATATATATATGTGTTGTTTAATTTATTTTCAATATGTATTTTGTATTTCAATATATATTTTATACGGATGGTTAATTTGGTAGCTAATTTTTGGTGTACTAGTATGATTGAATTTATAATTGTTGTTTATTGTTAACACACATTGGTTAATACATGCATTAGTTCAATTATACCTCCAATATTTCAACATGTTTCAATTATAGATATTGACTTGTTATTGACATGTAAGCCTAGTTCAATCTTTCTTAATGATGTTAACTGATGAAATATATTTGAAATATTAGAGAGAGAATTAAAATAAACTAAAACAATAAAACATAGTTTACAACTCAACTTTGCAGGTGATTCATTCTGGAATTCCTATCACCCTTGTACCACTTGATGCAACAAACACAATTCCCATCAATGAACAATTCTTTGATGCATTTGAAAAGAGTCAAGACACATATGAGGCACAATATTGTTTCAAGTCCTTGAAAATAACTCGTGATACTTGGTTTGATGACCAATTCTATTCGGTAAATATATATGTTTTAGAAGTTATTTTGTTATTAATATCTGTTTGTTTTACTTGATTATGGATGTGAATTAGAGCTAATATATTATGCATAATGACTTTGTTGTTAGTAGAGTTATTTTATGTGGGATTCTTTCATGGCTGGTATAGCAATCTCAATCATGAGTAAACCCAATAACCAGAATGGAGAAAATGAATTTGCTGAAATGGAGTATATGAACATAACTGTCATTACTTCGAATAAACCCTACGGTTTATCTGATGGATCCAATCCATTCTTTGATAATCTTAAAGTTCCTAAGTTCAATCTAGAGAAAGGTGGGGTGCATAGTGGTCATGTTCAACAAGGACTAAGAGATCCTCTTTGCTTTGTCAAGAATGGCAAAGGAAAATGTCAGGTAGGCTTCTTTTCTAAGGTTGCAACTTCATTTTGTTACACACAATATCAGTTCTTATGATATGTTCTGCAACATGTTTTATAGGATGGTTACACAGCAGAGGTAAATGGCCCTGACTCAGTGAGAGTACTTGTTGCCACAAAAGCAAAGCCTAACCGGGATTTTGGGAGTTCACTTGACAGAGAATATTACAAAAGCTTCTTGAATGTTAGTTTCACTTTTTATTTGAATATTTATGTGTATCAGAATCTGATTTTGGTTCTTGGGTGGATTGAAGGTTCTAAAACAACCACAGAATTCTGGGAGGTTCAACTTCACTACACAGTTTCCTTACTACAAAGAAGAAACTTACAAGCCAAGTTTTCATAATAAAAGATTAGGGAAACCTATTGTGTTTGACATGGACATGAGTGCAGGAGATTTTCTTGCTCTATTTTACCTCCTGAAAGTGCCTGTTGAAGTCATCAATCTTAAGGTATCCATTCTAATGTTTCCCTTTTGGTTGTTTCTGTGAATGGAAGAAAAGAAAAAAAAGAACTCTTTATATTTGCTGAACTTAATCAGTGGCTTGTGGCTTAGGCAATCATTGTGAGCCCAACAGGATGGGCAAATGCAGCAACAATAGATATCATATATGACATCCTACACATGATGGGGCGCGACGACATCCCAGTTGGTCTTGGAGATGTTTTTGCAATGAATCAGACAGATCCAATCTTCTCAGCTGTTGGACAATGCAATTATGTTAAGGCTATTCCCCATGGAAGTGGCGGCTTTCTAGACTCTGACACGCTCTATGGCCTTGCTCGCTATCTACCTCGCAGCCCAAGAAGGTTACTACTTTCATAAATCATAAAAATTTCAAGTGTTCCTTATCAACAATAATAGAGTAACTACCTCAGTCATGATGACCAAACTGGTTTTTTTTTTCAGGTATACAGCAGAAAACTCTGTAAAGTTTGGGGCTCCTCGCGATACTGATCACCCTGAACTTAGACAACCATTAGCCATGGAAGTTTGGGATTCTATATTGCAAACTGAACCAAATTCTAAGATCACAGTATTAACTAATGGACCCTTGACTAATTTGGCAAAGGTGGTATCATTCAAGAATGTTAGCTCTAGAATTGAGGTATGATTGATATAACATTATTTTAATTGGCATAGGGATGTATGAAAAATGATATAACTTTTATTGCAACATGTTACAGGAGGTTTATGTAGTTGGGGGACATATCAACAGCAATGTCAATGAAAAAGGAAATATATTTTCTGTTCCCTCAAACCAATATGCAGAATTCAATATGTTCTTGGACCCTTTAGCTGCCAAGACAGTATTTGAATCACAACTTAGCATCACACTCATTCCACTTACTGTCCAGCGCAATGTAAGTTCTTTCCCCGATATCATAAGCCGGTTGCTTCGGACAAAAGGAACAAAAACCCCGGAGGCTATGTTTTCTAAGCGCTTGCTGTCAAGGCTATACCGTTTGAAGCAAGTTCATGAAAGATATCAGCATATGGTATAGGTTCCTAAATCCACATCTAATTTCTAGCTTATGTTAAAACTTCATGAGTAATGTATTTTAATATCATGTTGCAGGACACATTCTTGGGGGAAATTCTAGGTGCAGTTGTCATGGCTGATAACCATTTAAGTCTTAATCCGAAAATTGAGGTGAAGCCAATTAAAGTTTTGGCTGATGGTGTTGAATCCAGTGATGGAAAACTTGTGGTGGATAAGGAACATGGGAAATTAGTGAGAATTTTAAGGCAGGTGGATGTGAAAGGTTATCATGATTTGTATGCAGAGAAACTTAGTGATCATAATCAGTCTGCTAAGGTAGCAAGCTTTGAAGAACAGAGGAGAAAATGGAGTAATCCTCAAGGTCAAAGCTAAGAGCAATTCTTTGTGATCATTTTGCAAATAATAACCCATCTTTTGTCATTTAGTTTTATATTTGTATGATATGGTATTAGTTGTGTGGTTGATAATTTTCAATGCTTGATATTTCATATGCTATTTGTATCTACACTAACTATGTCAATAGCCATTAATCTTCAATTTTGGAATGAAAAAAAAAATACAAGAAACCAACTTTTAGTTAGCTAACATTAACCAATTTTAGTATTTAGGTTTATAATTTAAGATTTAGAGCTAAATGTTTATGATCTAGAATCTAAAATTTAAAATAAACAAAATAATTAAAAAGCAATTAACTGATATTACTTATAAAAAGTTAGTTACCTAATATTACTCTTTAGAAATATACAAAAGTTAAAAAAGGTAAAGGACTAAAGGTTGAAATCCTATGAAAAAAGTAATGGGCTTTAGTCTTTCAAGGTTCAACTAATTCTTATTTTTTTATTAAAAAAAATTACACTTTTAAAACATTAATGAATATTCTTGACAATTAGCATTTAGCAAAATCCTTTTTTATATAGATCAAAATCCTTATTATAACTACAATTTTAAATTTCAACCATAAAATAAACAAAAATAATATGTTTACATTAAAAATTATTTACCAAATCAATTATTATAGATTTGTGTATAAACATATGTTATTTCGTGCATAATCAATATATATTTTATATTTAGGAGTAAGGCTCGAATCCGAGATTTCTGGGTGAGGATGAGAATGTCTTTATATATATATATATAAGTTTGAAATGAGACTCGAATTTGCGATCTTTAGGTGAGTATGGAGAGACTATGTCATTTGAGCTATAACTCATTGACATAATGTCTTATTTATATTGCTATTAGGATTGAGAAGCGATAAATTAAAAATAAACAAACAAAAATATAGGGCTTAATTTGCGCAGCATCTAATAGAGAGGGAGAAGGCTACCACATATAGATTTGACTTTGTGAAGAAGAGAATCATATCATATCTTGTGATGATTCACCTTATCTTGGGCCACCAACTTCATAGAATTATTGGCTGTCCCCATTTTCTTATTCCAATATAATAAAGTGACTTTATATCTCCACAATCTTTTACCATTAACCTATGATTCCATTGCCAACTAATGCCATGTGATAATGACAACAATGTCACTACTCACTTTTGTTGAAGTTTATACCAGCAGAAACAATCCAATTCCAAATAGTCACCTGTCTCTATCAGTTTCAGAAGAAAACAACAATAATATTCACTAGGCTATCCCCACAGCATAATTGGTCTATGTACATAAGTCTAAGCAAATTTTGTAAAAGGGCCATTTTTTCTTCACATATGGTGAAACTTGTTTCTGATTCAAATTCTAATAAACCATCTGATCCTGTTGCTATCTAATTAGACTTTGTTAAACCATGCAAAAAAATGACAAATTACACTAGTAGTTCTGTTTCTTAAATAAGGTACAGAAGATGGAAACTTCCTTGTTCTCAATACATGAGAATCCACACATTCATCACAGCATAAAAGAGAAACTTCAACCAAGGAGAAGACTATTCCAAAACACTCTTACAAGCTTCTATTTTTACAAATTGGATCATTCAGAAACTAAGTTCCATCATAGGGATCGATCCTCCGGCTGCCATAATCTGTTGCTCAAGCTGCACAAATTAAAGTACACACGAATGAATAAACATAAATGTAAAACAAATTCACAATGAAAGAATATGTTCTTCAGGCAATTTTTTATTATGGTTACCCTGAAGAGTGTTTCAAGCTTATTTTTGACAAGGCAGCATTCTTGCTTAACTTGGTGCAGACATTTCAGGCACCTACAGAAACAAAAATTTTGTGTGACTAGAGAATGAAATTTCAATTCTCAAGTTCAATGAGGACAAAAAGTGACTTACCCATCTATATTCTGTTCCTCACAGAAGTTGCGAAAAGCAATGCAACAATTTTTAACCCTTTGAGCGCCAATGCTGTAAAAACAGACAACCATAATTAACTAAGCTTAATATTTAACTTTGACTGGTTCAGTAATAGTAGGAACGAACAAGTAAGACAAGAAC
>NC_029785.2:129102673-129113673 GCF_000816755.2 Arachis ipaensis | reverse complement strand
AACAATAGCAACTTAACAAAACAAACATGTTTTTTTTTTTTTCTTTTTCTCTCTCGGATTGTGTTGAATTAAAGGCAAATGATATATTGTTATATCATACCTTGAGCTACTCCCTTTTAACTGATGAACATGAGCATCAACCATTTTGAAGTCAACACTTTTCTGATCTCTGCACATGAGAAGAGAAGATAAGAGAATATATATGCTAATTAGTGATAGTAATCTCTGTGAGAAGAACAATATGATAGACTGACAGAGCAATGGTGAGATCATTGAGAAGCTTGTGAGAATCTTGAAAGAAGAGAGAAACAACTTCAACAACAAAGTCAGGATTGTTGTCATCTTGTAGCTGCTCAAGTTGAAGGAATTGCGCATCCAAGAACCCCTTCTCTCATCATACCAAAGATCACAAAAATAAACAAATGGAGAAAAAATAAATAGATAAAAAGAAAGAAATGGTGTGTTTAGATTGAAAACCTCAATGAATAATGATCTGGTGTAGTCTATCCACTGTCTCTGCATCTGACCCACCTCCATGATTTTCCTGCCTTAGTCCTTCTTTTGTCACACAACACAAACACTAGCACCCACTTACTATCAGCTATTAATGCTGCAAATTTTATTCCTATATGGATTCGCACTCTACTTTGGTGCTTCTTTGACCCCACTTATCATATTTGTCTGAAAATGCTTTCTTTAAAAAACAATAATTTAAAAACAAACATTCTTTTTTAAATTAGAAAATACTCCTATAAAAACATCTTCGTATAAAGATAGCATTGTGAACCGTTAGATAGTTCAATCAAACATATCAAATTATCTAATGATTCACAATGCCATCTTCATGTAAAGATATCACCAAGAATATCCACCTTTAAATTATGGCATAACTTTTATTTTAATAAATTATATTACTTATCACTTGCTATCCCTATGTAAATTATGTATAAGCATCATATTGGTTTCTTCCTCGTTTTAATATTTTCTACGTCATTCAATTATCCTCTAGCCAAAATGATAATTACTTCATCGTAACATTGCAATGCAACAAAAATACGTCGTACATACTATACTAGTTTAATTTAAACTGAAATCTCACCAGCTATTGTCTACAATGATTTGTCTTTAACAATACTGCATAGCAAGCATTAAAATAGTTATTGTAAATAATATTTAAACTATTGAGATTTACCCTAGTGACAAATTATGCATGTGTTATTATTTCCCGCTTGTTTATCCATATAAAATAGCCAACAAAATGACAAGCAAGATGCCGCATTACAACTCAATTCTATCACTTGGAAGTGTGGCAGAGGCCATTTTGAGTTTTTTACCCCAAAAAGGAAACAGTATCATCTTTATAACTAGTAACTACTCGCCATAATGATACAGAATTAATTTACAATCCAGGATAGAAGAGGAATAAAATTAAGAACCAACCGAAATCTGAAATCCAGTGGCAGAAACTTGTATGTGGGAATCTGTAGTGAAGTTTCTAACATGCCTTACAACTCTTCCTACAGTACCCAGGAAGGTCTGAAGACCCAATCATATACTCAGGATTGTTTGTGCACTCTCCAAGGGAAGCCCATGTCATGCAGCTCTGATGATTATCAGTGCAGTCTCCCCCAGGTCCTACTGTTTTATCAAATGAATCAACATGAATCCATTTTGTTGCTGACCATTTCTCACCTTCAAGTACAGGGCATCCCGCATGGAGGCTATTAGTGTCGGGGATAGCATTTGGGTGAAGACTGAAGAAGAGAAGTGCATCCCCTCTACGTGGTTTCACTGTGTAATGCCAGGTGAGGAAAGAATATAAAGCTCAATGAGTATAATGCAAACATAGGCGAGAAATCCGTAAAAATATTATACAGTTGCCCACCTGCAATTCCTTTTTTGGCACACTCAGAGAGATCGGTTCCTTTTTCAGAACCTCTTCTATGTGGAGTTTCCTGTGAACAGAGTGAAAATTCAGAAGCTATCAAATTAGCTATTGGTCGTTAAAGCTAGAAACAATTTCCTCTTTAAAACCAAAACGCTTTTAGATCTGCTGCTTGAAGTGGAAGAAACCAAAGAGGAGATCTTGAGAATATCATATGAAAAATGAAAAGTGTATGGTGTGAACTACATGTACTATCTTCTAAATGCAGAGTCAAACTATATGCTGCCAAAGTATCCACCCAAGAGGGCCCAGTCAAGCGTACACAAACTTTAAACTCCTAAAAGGTTTCTACTTTCTAATATTGGTCGCCGAGATGGCAACGGAATAAAATACAAGCATCTCGTAGAAACACGAGAAATTCAGATCACAGGCTAGAAAGTTTGGTATAGTTAGAGATATAGTTATCCAGATTGAAATGAACTGCAAATGTTTTCCAATAATATATTTATAACTAGGAGGAACGAACTACATCAATTACTATACAAACCTCTGCATTAGGGAACACTGTTTCACCACCACTGGTCACATCAGTGAGATACATGAGAACAGTTGCAACACGGTGTCCACCTCGAGCTATATTAACTTTGTCAGAGAAGTAGTCATAATGCGGATCATATTTCTGCCCATGCTCATACCTCAATACTTGAATGTCTTCTCCATTTTCTGAAATTTAATAACAATATTACAAGACACTAATTAATGCTAACGTCTTTGGTACAATAACGCGCCCCTATGAAATCATTTAAATGATCATGGAGATACAGGTTCATTCCCCTATGAAATCCCTAGCTTGCAAGTGAACAATGATGTTGTTGTATGAAGATGATTGGCAGTCAAAGGTTAATTATGTTTTCTAACAAACTCCTGTCTAATTTTTTTCTAGTATCTCTGCCCAATTGCTCTAAATTGTCTGGAAATTACAATTCGGACTCAATTAACCAATCTGTTAAAATGTTGCAGACTTTCTCATTCCACAAGTGAAAATATTAGCATAGAGCAATCTAGATTTTAGCAACTTCCTTCTGCTAAAGCCGGGGCAGATGCAAAAACAGCAAGCTATGACAGATGACAAAATAAAAGCTACATTAAACCTTGTCTTCTCATGTTTTATAATTAACAAATCTTACTTCTCATTTCTTCATGAACTGGAAAAACAAACAAACTGGTGACAAGTACAACACAGAGAAGCATATCATTACACTTGACATGTAATGATACCAAGACCAACCAAACATTGAGCACAGATACAAACATATATAGGATAGCAAGAAGATGAAGAAATTAATATAAGTTAGCATATATTTCCAAGAAAATTATTTATATGGCATGACATACCTTTCGGAAGAAAGGTCCACGACGAAATCTTATCCTCAATGCCAGAAATAATAGGATCCTATAAAATTAGAAGGGAATTAAAACCTCCATACGCAGCATTAATTACAAAACTCAGGAGCATAATTTCAAGGCAGGGAGGGGAGTAGATCACACTAATTCCAACGTGAATTTCAAAAATGAAATGGATTACAGTAGATAGATTATAAAGAAGAGGAAGAAACCTTGTCCTTGGGAATGAACATTCCAGAGCTTGTTCGAACTTCACTCAACTGACTCTCTCCAGAAAGATTATCCGCTACAGCAGATCTCTTAAGCTCTGATTTCGCCTGAATTAAACAACGCGTAACTCGGATTAGCAAAGAAAACTAACAGTTAGCAAGTAACGGATTCTACGTAAGAGAAAGAGAGCATATTATATTATATTATAGTTATATATTACTCACCAAAGAGATCAGATGATCGCATTCCAGGTCGGTGAGGAAACCTTCGTAAACGAAAGCTCTGCAAATATCGGATTGAGATTCAAGAACTTAGTTGATTATTGCTAGATTTAGAAGGAAGAGCGAAATGAGTAACAATAATATGAAAGAGGACCTTGGATTCCATGAAATCTGTTTGACCTTGGAAGGGTTGATGATGGAGCTCGCCGAACCAGCGTACGAGCTCAACACTTCATCGCAGTGGGAGATCCACGTCACCAAGAACAAGAGCAGAACCCTATGATTACTCATCTTCTCTGATTCGATCTCGAAGTTGAATTTTCCAGTAAAATTATTTCTCTCTCGTCTTTCGTTTTCCTTCTGATTCCTTCCAAATCCAACTCATCGAGCGGGAGGATTAGATTTTGTTTTTTTTTCTTTCCTTTATTAATTATTATTGACCTCAACTTCTATCAGTTTAATTAATAATTAATTAATGATTATTTAATTATTAATTTTCCTGTTGACATTTTGGTTTCTGTTTTCTCTTCAACAATTATAACTTGTAAGAAAATGTTCACACTTTCTAGCTTCTTCATTTGTCATCTTCTATATGAAAATTTCCTAATTTATTTATAAAAAAGCATGTATAATTGTGCTTAATTTTGCTACATAAGGAAAAAGTAAATTAGATAAAATATCTTTCATAGTGAATTTCACTGCGTAATATTATCAGCATACATTTGAAATCTTGGATTGCCATTGAATACACACAAGAAATAACGAAATATACACACAAATACCTATTCTGCAAATAAAATCACTACACCTAAACTTTTGCACAGTTGCAATATCTGAAATGAAATGAGGGGCCATAATCTAGTCTTTAATGCTTGCTGTTATCAGCAGAGTCTTAATCTTGTCCAATAGTCTGCAAATGTTTAGATATGTCATTGGAACTCTCAGGTGAAGGAAACTCTTCTTCAAGGAACTCATCATCACATAAAGGTTCCAGGAGTTCCCTAACTAACTCCATGCTGCCTTCTTCACCTTTTGCTATCTGCAATACCTGCATGAATCCACTCCATAACATTAGTTAAGCGCGCTTGAGCTAACTTGACAAGTATCAATTAAGGGACATACCTGATGCATTCGCGGTCGAACGGTCGACTCCGCTATACACAAAGAAGCTGTTAAGATTATATATTTCATCTGCTCTTCGTCATAGGCACCAGCAAGACATGGATCAATAAGCTCGTCCATTTTGCTCTTGGATATCAGTGGTTTTGCCTGCAACCAATTATTTACTTAGCCAGAGGCATAATAAATATAAATATTGACATTTTGAATATCAAGTTAAGGCCATGAAATAGCTGACATTAACATACCCACATCACAAGACTTTTCTGAGCTTTGTCCAAAGCCGGACGGCCGGTAATGAGCTCCAATAATAGCACTCCATAAGCAAATACATCAGTTTTTTCATCAACAATACCATGCATGAAGTATTCAGGAGGAAGGTAACTGTTCTCACATCAAGAAAGAAAACAAACATTAGAAGTGCCAAATAATGAAAATACTGGATTAGAAAGAAAACTTTGGCAAGTTTCTTAGATATAAAAACCCGAATGTGCCTTCTACTTTGGAGACAGTATGGTGAGTCCATTTGTCAGGTAACCATTTAGATAGTCCAAAATCAGCTATCTGGTGCAACATTCAAGTTAACATTGTTTCAAGCATATAAATTTGGTAACTGGTGTTTATAATCAAAGAAAAATGCACCTGTGGCTCAAAATCCTCTGAAAGCAATATATTAGCAGCCTTGATATCTCTGTGAATAATCCTTCTTTGACATTGTGCATGCAGATAGTGGAGGCCTTCAGCAGTCCCCAATGCAATCTTATACCTCATGTTCCAATTCAGTTTCTCTCTAGGTCCTTCAGAATTCAAGCAAGCAAAGGAAGAAACCAGTTAATTAACTTTGTTTTATAAAAAACTTGTGCTTGATCATATTCAAAGCTTGTTAGAGGTTAACAGACCATATAGTATGGAAGCTAGGCTGCCATGTGGAGACAACTGAAGAACAAGATGCATTCCACCTTCAACTCCATATCCAATCAATTTAGCAATATTGGGGTGGTCCACATGCACTATAATCCCAAGCTCGGACAAAAAATCTGCAGTCATTTCTTCTTGGTCCCCTCTTGTTAGCCTTTTAATTGCTACAAAGGTTCCATCTGCCAATTGGCCTTTGTAAACCTCACCATAACCTCCCTGCCCGATCAAATTCTCTTCAAGAAAGAAAAGTATGAAAGTTGGTTATCAGCTTGGAAAGAAAAATAAATAAATAAACAAAAATGTTAATACGAGAGTTTCTTGTCAGGCAAGAAATTAAAAGGATTGCACACCCTGGCTGAAATTATTGGTCGCGGCCTGGAGATCTGCGAGAGTGAATAATTTCCAGGACGCTTTAAAGCGATAAGCCTCAGGATTAAGAGATGATCCTTGTTTAAGAATTGCAGAAAATTCCTCTGGGATTCGTTCGGCGGAGGTTCTCTTTTTGAAATACGGAGCCTCCTTGATTGAGGTTAAGGTATAGAGGGGCATCTGGGATCCTTTCTTCAGAATACTAACAATGCCATTCATTTTATTGTTATTGTTGCCTTTTAAATCCGACTGCTCCCCGGAATTAGAAGGGCTACCGGTGTTGGAAGAGGAGCTTTCGGATCCTGGACTCGGACAACTCTTCATACTAGATACAGAGACATCCTCACTTCTTGGAGGTTCCACATCTAATGCGGTATTCAATCATTTTAATTCATCATTAGTATGATACACAATGACCTTAAAAACATAGAAACATTTAATTAAATTTCAACATGTTTTGATACCTGGAAGTGAACCTGTTGATAGCGCAGTTAGCCTCCTTAGAGACCTTATTATTGATCTCTGCTTTGCTTCATTCTGCTCTCTTTGTTTGCTTTGCAATCCATCATTGCTGCAAATATTATACCATATATAGAAATAGCATATCTAAGATAATATGTGAATGCAAAATGGTTGGAAGGAAGAAAGGATGAGAAGAAATGGAAGATTGGAGGTTGCATTTAGAAATGTGTTACCTGGTGGCAGAGGAAGGTTGGGGAGAGGGCGGTGGCTCAAGGGCCATGGCGGATAAAGCAGAACGAGGAGCAGACCACATCATAGAGGAGATGATGAAACAAAAGAAGCAAGACAGAGATGGCGTTTGTTATATCAGCTGCAACAGAATTTGTAATGTAAATGACTCCATTAGAGAAGTAACTAGTCCTAAAATGGTCAATTATATTAGCTGTTCTAACTTCCATATACTAACTCGTCCTCGTTGTTTTTCGTTTCCATGGAGATAACCAGGTTGCCTTTGCCAATGTAAATTGCACATAACAAGATTGTGTGAAATTTGACCAATCTAAATAAAGTGCATCAAAATTTGCGTATGTTATTCCTCTTTTTTTCTTCTTTTTCCTTTAAAAAAACGACCTCCTACTCCTAGATAATAGCCGCATATATAGAGTGGCTTTTTTCATAAAAATAGAAAAAAGAGAAATATATTCTATGCGTGTTAGATTCATATTAATTTGCTTAGTTATTATTTTAGTTTTCACTATATTTCATTATTTCTCTTTCTAGCTCTTACCATTACCAATCCCTATTTTGAAATGCCTCTTTTTTCCCCCATAACTCAATCGTTGAAAAGAAAAATTATTATTTTATCCAAACAAACTTATGAATGCTTCTAAAAACTAGAAGTATTTCCAAGTTAATCTATCTAAATATAAAACTGCTAGAAACTACTATGACTGTACTAAAAAAAGGTATGGTTAAAAATAAGAAATCATTTTTAGTTTGAGGGCGAAAAAAGAAACTAGTTAAAAACAAGAAACCAAAATACATTGATTTCTTGCACGTACAACATCCACACGAACAGGAGTGCGTACTTCTACATTATCCGGTGGAAGTTCGAAGCCTTGTATGGTTTTCGGCAATTACAATACAAGCAAACCATGCGATTAGCTCGAGTTCATTGTTTTATTTAGGAATCGCATCACATAGTACAAGGAAGTATAATTCACGAATTCCTCGTGGATTTCATGGTGAATTGACTAAATTCGTCCAAACCATTATACAAGTAAGATAAATTAAGGTATTACATTGGATGAACCAACCAAGAAAATGTCCCGTGAAGAAATGTCTTGGTCAATATAAATTTACAGGCTTTCATGTCCAAAGAATTATTTTATCATACAAAAATTAACAGGATGTAACACACAATGGGGACAAAGAAGTATGTAAAGCCGTAAACGAACACGAATTCATCAGTTGTAACAAACTCCGATTGAAAATTCAGCT
This sequence comes from Arachis ipaensis, assembly GCF_000816755.2. Taxonomy (NCBI): domain Eukaryota; kingdom Viridiplantae; phylum Streptophyta; class Magnoliopsida; order Fabales; family Fabaceae; genus Arachis; species Arachis ipaensis. The sequence goes on along the minus strand of NC_029785.2, from coordinate 129,105,585 downwards.
AGCCATAACGTCAATGGACATTGCGAGTAATCAATCCCTCGAATATAGCATAAAGGTCCTTATTTTCAGGCCCGAAAATTTCATCAGCTTTTTGTAGCGTCTCCTGCAATTTCACCACAGATAAAGGTTTCAGTTAACTGAAAAAGAAAAAGGATTAAGAGGATCAAGGAAAGCACAAGAGATGGGGCAAAGAAAGCAGCAGGCAGGGATTACCTCTCTTGTTTGTTTATGGGAATTCAGCTCCTTAACGTTCGCCAGAAATGCTCCAAACTGCTCATAGGACAAACGGTTCCTATTGATAACAAAAAATAGATTAAATTTGGGACTCGTACATGACCAGTAGAAGTTTAACATAGTGTTATCAGATTTAAGTGTTGTTAATACTTCAATCTGATAACATCAAATTATCTAATAGGTAAGCCATTAAGAGTGATCAAGTAACGAAGAGTTTAAGTAGCATGCATGATACAGGGGCCTCACCTTGCTTGGCGGAAAAAGTCCTTTCCATCCACCCGGGTTCGTCCTATGACACCCAATTATAAAAATGATACAGAAACTCGTGAGTACACTAGCCCGGCCAAGATCCGAGAGAGCAATCCATGCTAGTCTGACATCATAAAAATATTCCTAGATACGAAAGCAATAACAGAAAAGTTGGAAAGACTCACCAAATTGTGATCCAGCTCCTACATCAGAGCTAGATACTGAATTATGAACCGAGGACATTGAGGAATACACTGAAGACCTGTCATCATACATGCCTCTTGAGTTCAAGACTGAAATTGAATGTCTCCTTGGAGACACAGGTTGGGATGTTCTTGGGGACACTGATGCCGAAAGAATTGGAGGGGAACCGGGTGGAGTAATTCTAGGGGTGCTAGTTTGGGATGCTAAGAGGAGACTTTGTGATACTCGAGGTCTTGTGGCTGCAATGACAGAAATAGAAAATAAATGCAAGAATGCACAATCATAGTTCATTTTTTTATTATCTTTGGCAATGCATAGTTGAAATGTATGTCTATAATCTACCCATCCCCTCATGGATGATAGTAATAGTGCATACCATCAGATTCATGATCCCGGACAAAAGAATTTCCAACATCAGAAGTATGTGTTTGCGATGAAGATGTCGACGGTGGCCGTGAAGCATCATCGTCTGCAATACAATTAGAACTACTCAAGGCCAGAAACGATAAAACTATATCTCAACCATAAGGGATCAGGTTTGAATTGCAGTATGAGCAACAAATAGTAACTTTTCCCTCCATTTAACTATCTTTTCCTCTTGTTTTCCCCCAAAGAGAACCTAAATCGTTTCCTACCAGTTCTCAAGAGAAATCCATTCTTATAAAGTTGGATAATATACAATAGAACAGAGTAGAAACTAGAAAGTACCTCCAAAATGGGAAGTGGAAGTCAAGCTCGATTGACTCTCTATTCTAGCAACCATTTCTGGAGCTCCACCCTATGAGAAACAAATCCATAACTGGTAAAAAAAATTCTCCCTGAAAATAATAATAAATAATGATAATGACGATGACAATAACAGTCACTTACAGAATTATCATCATCTTCTTGAAGTGATTGCATAAGCGTCCTTCTGAAACCCTCCAACTGTAAACGTAGAGCACATTAGTCCTATTCCATTAACCATTCACAGTCACATCACATTCATCAATTATTCAATCACGCTCTACTCGAAGTTACTCTAACAATACAATTCCCAATTTCTTCTTTCACTTCCATTTCTAGGTTAAAACTCAGAATTTAATATGAAGAGTAGAAATTGAGACCTTGGAGACCTCCCGAGTGAGCTTTCTGACGGTACTGGAAAGGGAAGCATTCTCCTTCAGCAAGCTCTCCTATTATCTCAAAGAAAAAAAGAAAAGAAAAACGGTCAAACGTGGTTCAAAGGAGCGAATTGAACCGGGTTCGACGGGTGGTGGGTGGTGGTTGGGACCTTATCTTGGTCGGCTTGGACGAGCTTATCGGCGATTTGGGAGAGGGAGGCGTCGAGGGAGGCGAGCTGAGAGCGGAGGTGGGCGATGAGATTGTCCTTGTCGGCGATCTTGGCGCGTAGATCAGACGTCTCAGATTCGAGTGCGTTGACACGCGTCGCGAGCGCAATGGATGTGATCTTGCGTGCCACATCAAGCTGCTCGAAGGGATCTGACGGTAGCACTTGTACCACCTCCTCGGGAAGATCGAACTTCGAGCTTCCCGATTCTGCCGCCATACTCCTAACTTAACTCTTCCTGTTTTGTTTATTCTCTTCCCCTTTTTCCTCTCCTTCTATTTTTAAATAAAAAATTACTACTAATTATGGGTTTAGCTAACTAGTACTGGCATACTAGAATCACATGCTTCTTTCCTTTTTGTTTTCTTTATTATCCGGTTTATTTGGCATTTTATGTTATTAGAATGTTAGGTTTTATGATCTGTGCTTGTTAATGCAAAGGAGACGGAACCTTTGGAGTTTGGACCATCAAATGGATGGAGAAATGCCCCACAGAGCTTGTATTCGGGAAAATAAATAAATAATGATGTCAAAAATATGTGGCATTTGAGGAAGGAGGTGAAGTGGGACTTGAACAAGATCAAACATTTACCATTTACTATTTACCTCTCGGTATTTTTTTTTTTAACCCCTCTTTTCTTTTGGGTATGATGAATTGGATTAGGCCGCATGGCTTGCAGAAATTAGGTCCGTTTTTGGGTAAGTGAGAAACAAAGTTTGGGTTGGCAATGGTAGGATATGCAGGGTTCTAGTTTAGGGTTTGTGGGGATAAATATTTTGTAAACTTCAATCTTATTCTATTTCAGATTTAAAACTATCCTACTAGAATTTTATCAGCAGAAATAATTCTACATCCGACTCAACTTTATGTGAAAAAAATTAATAGTGAATTTAT
>NC_029785.2:129097349-129101540 GCF_000816755.2 Arachis ipaensis | reverse complement strand
CATTTAACATTTTATAAATATAATAATAATTAAATATTATTTTTGTATATTTGGCAATATATATATTAGAAGTCCAAAACCTAGAGGGGAAAAAGAACCAATTTCAAACCTAGAATCACACGCATAGATATTGTTCATATTCTGGCCTAAAATGAAGCCAAGTCCAAAAGGAATAAAGTCCACCCAAAAACAGTGGTCTCATTATTCTTACCCGATCTCATAGAGGTCGAGCGCGACGACAGAAATTCAGTCTCGCTTATTTAAATAAGTAATTACTTCCTAAGATATCTCCTATCCCTCTAGGAGAGATCTCAACAAACTTGCCTAAAAAAGAGAACAATTATCCACCATCAAAGGTGACTACACTAAAAGATGGTAATCTATTCTACTATAAATACACTGACACCCTCAGGTATATTCAAGTCCAATCTACTAAAAACCTACTTAAAGTCCTTGCTAACTTAAACATCGGAGTCTTTTGCAGGTACCACCCTCCACCTCCTCATGAGGAACTCGGACCTCGGCACAAGCACAAGTCGGATACTGCCTCAGAAGGAGTTTGGACCACGTTCAAGCCCAAATCACCATTTCAGGTAACCCTCAGAACATTGGCGCCGTTGCCGGGAACTTGGAAGTCTACACCCCACTATGGCGGACGAGCAACTTGAAGATGGACGCACTGCATCTGAGTCCGAACCAGAAACTCATAACGACGATCGAGCCCTCGTAATACCCCCACGACAAGAAGGAACAAGTAATCCTAATGGGAAGGAACATCACAAAATTCTCACACCTGACGACAACAGTCAGAAGTACATCCACCTGAGAACGAAGAGTCCCCACACCTAACCGAGATCATGGGACTCATACACGGACATCAAATCCGGTTAGAGAAACTCGAGCAAGATATTAAGTGACAAAGAGAAGCAAAAAGAAATCTGCAAAGGGAGGTACGACGCAGAAAAGAACTCGAGGAAAAGCTTTTAAAAATAGAAGCTGATCTACGAACTCGGACCAATAAAGCTTAACGAGAAAAAAGCCCTTTTGGAGGAGAAGATCCATTCATAGAAGATATCATGCGGGTTAGGGTTCTAAGAAATTTTAAAAGCCCCGACATGGATCTCTGTGATGGCATGACCGACCCAAAGCATCATCTCAGTAACTTCAAAAGTTGGATATACTTGGCTGATGCGTCTGATGCAATTCGTTTCAGGGCTTTCCCGAGCACATTAACCAAAGCAGCAATGAAGTGGTTCGATAGCTTACTACCCAGGTCGGTGACTTGCTTTGACAACCTGGCAAGGAAGTTTCTTACCCGATTTTCAATTCAGAAGGATAAAGTCAAACATGCTCCAAGTCTTTTAGGGGTAAAGCAAGAAGTCGGAGAGATCTTCCGAACTTACATGAAAAGGTTCAACAAAGCCTGCATAGAAATACAAAATTTGCCTCCTGAAGCAGTAATAATGGGGTTAGTTATTAGCCTTAGAGAAAGATCATTCTCTCAATCCATATCAAAGTGGCACCCGACCTCTTTATATAAAGTACAAGAACGGACAGAGAAGTATATCAACATGGAGGAGAACTCTCGACTTAGAGATCCAGTCCCGAAGCAAAACCTTTCCTACCAAGTTCGGGATAAGGAGAAGGAGAGAAAGCAAAAAGAGGAGTACAGCTCGGAGAATCCTCAAAGATACCATAACTACACCCCCACTCTGAGTTTCTCTTATTGATATTTACAGAGAGATTTGTCACACTGAAAAACTTCTGCCTCCTTGCCCCATTAAACACAAAAGGCCGAAAGTCAGACAGAATATTGCGAGTATCACAAAATATATGGGCATTCTACCAATGATTGTTATGATCTGAAAAATGATATAGAAAAGTTGGCTAGAGAAGGTCGACTTGAAAGGTACCTCGCTGAAAAGTCGGACGATCCAGGAAAAAGGAAGTGAGGAGATGAATAGGGAAGTCGGCGAGATTAGCCACCACAAACCCCCTGATAGGCACATACACATGATAAATGGAGGATTTGCAGGAGGAGGAGTTACTAAGTCCTCACACAAAAGTCACCTTAAGGAGGTATATCAAGAAAGTCATCAGGAGAAGCTTCACCACAAACGACCTCATACTAATCCGAAATGACATCGGAGTTCTGAAGTCAGGCAAGGAAAAGCTTGCTGCAAACTGGAAACGATCTTACAAGGTTGTCGAAATCTTAGAAAAATGTTACTATAAAGTGTCCGACTTAAAAGGGAACGAGCTCCCAAGGTCATGGCACGCATGTAACTTAAAGAGGTACTACAGCTAGAAAGCGCACCTTGCTCCCTGGTGTACTCTTTTTTCTGACTTCATGGTTTTTCCTGAGAAAAGTTTTTCTTGAGGGAGTTTTAACGAGACATCATAGCAAAGGCTAACGGTAAAAAGAAAAACCCTTAGTAGCAAGTTGACTTATTTAAATCTTTTCCTTTTATTAATGATAATTCATTTTCTACCAATTTTTCCATCATAAAGCATTAATTTAAGTTCGAAAAATCGCGAAAATCATTGCCTGACCTATATAATCGGAAAGATGAAGCGACGAGGTACAAATTAGTGTCAGAAGTTGTATAAGCAATTCGTGGTCCAACCTTAAAAGAGTCGGGCCTAAAACAAAATGTAAGAGTAACTTGATAAAGTCTGACCACTAGAAGTCGGATTTCAAACAACTAAGGGAAAAATAATACTTATATGAAAAAGGTCTAGAAATAACCAATCTACTTCACTGACATCTTTTTCAACTTAGCAAAAAACAGCATTGAAAGTTATTAAAACAACTTGATGGAAATTTTTATTGAGCTAACAGCTGTACCAACTAAAAGATGATTAATAATACAATCATTCGTGCAAAAAACTACTATCAGATTAGTGGACAAAGGATTTTTAAACAGTAAAATAAAGTTGTTTAAAGCTACAACTATTAAAAAGAATTTAATTGTTCATAAAAGATCCACAAGTCGGGCCATTCAAAGTTATGAATTACAAAGGAATGAGATGTTCACCAGTAATGGTAACTTCAGGTTGAGCAGAGAAAGTCGAGATCGATTATGACACTAGCACAGTAGAAGCAGGGAGAGTTTCAGGCTGAGAAGGGATGGGTTCACCTTCCATCCGAGTTGAAAAGCTCTGAGAAGCTCCCTCAACTCGGATTTCTGACATCTTCGTGTCGGGTATGGGAGAGTGTCCTCATCGTCTTCGGGTGCAGGGACAATCTTTCTATCAACCACAATATTGTCAGGACTGATAAGGGAGAGGTCCGCCTCAGGAGCAACAACCTGGAACTAAGCCTTTAGATTCTCCACCATTTTATCCATATCTTTAGCTATGATCGCCTCAAGCTCTGTATATTTATCTCTAGACTTGAAAATTTCATCTACCAAGTCGAGCTTCTCCCCAAAGACCCTGGTGTAACTCTCTTCGGCCTTCTTCTTTAAACCCTCCGCCATGGCTAAAGCGGCCTCAGCTTATTTTGCTCTCGCCCGAGCTTTGCCAAGGTCAGAAATGACAGACTCCCTTTCACCATCTCACTCCTTTTTTTATTCCTTCAAAGATACCACTTCAGCCTGTAGATCAGCCAGAGTACGTTAAGTGGCACTAAGAGGAGTCTTTTCGACTTCTCTCAACGAAGTCGTACAAACACCAACTGTCCGAATTCCACCTGAAGCAAGCACCTAGAGATGGCTCTTTATTGAAACATCATCCATGCTGATAAAGCTATGGGGAAGAATGTATTTCTCACCCCAAGCAATAGCATTAAAGCCCTACTCATAAATACTCCCGAGTCTGAAGACTTATGTTTTTTAGGGTTTGGCTCAAAATTGGGAGGTGGAGGAAGAGCTGTTCGTTTGGCCGAACTAAAGGGAGGAAGGATTGGCTGGGGAGTCAGATCAGAAGTAATCTTTAAAGAAGGCGAGGCATCCGAGTCCGACTTAGAGGGCAAAGAGAGATCGTCAGGTTCATCGGTCTCTTTTAGTTGTATGTTTCGAGCGACCACATTTTTTCTGGCAGTTCGGAGAGTTTTATAGTAGCAGACTTGGGAGCCATCCTTTCTACATGACATCAAATTCAGACATGTTAACTAGGGGTGGCAAAGCGGGGCAGGGGCCCGCACCATAAACGGGGCGGGCCAACCCGCCAACTAAGGTGGGTTCAAAA
>NC_029785.2:129094904-129097313 GCF_000816755.2 Arachis ipaensis | reverse complement strand
ACTTTTTTAAATTTGACGGGTTCCAAATCCTAGCCTGACCCGCCTTTTTAGCGAGTTCGGCGGGTCGGCCCGACGGGTTAGACCCGTTTTGTGACCCCTAATGTTAACCACCAAAACAAATTAACAAAAGAGTATCTATAAAAATGAAAAAGAAGGCTACCAAGTTTGGACTGAAGTTGGTTTGGATTCTCTAAAAATTTTTTGGTATCCAAATAAGGAGCTCAACTCCAACACTTCTGGAATAAATTGATTACGCTCTCCTCAACTTCATTTAAGTCATTCAAATTATACTTAACTATTACGGGAAGCACTTCCCAAATACAAAAGAAAAAGGGTTTCGTCCTTCGTCCAGAAAAAAAGATCGGACACCCTCAATAGTCTAGATTTTAAAGAAGTAAATTTTGAAGTCGTGGAAGGAATCATCAAAAATGGCAAAGACCTTACTCCATTGAACAGTTCAGAAAGAGATCCAGCCTTGTTTTTTTGAACTAAAAGGCTTGGTTAGAACAAAAAGATTAAAAAAAAAACTTTAAGAGAAGGAAGGACACCAAGTTCACGGCAAAGAAGTTGATAGATTTTAAGAAAATCCTAAGAGTTGGGATGAAGTTGGGAAAGGGCAACATTACAGACCTTGAGAACCATGGATTCAAAATCAGAAAACGGAAGGCTAACTCCTAATTTTGTGAAAAAGCAATTATATATATAAAAGAAATGACGCTCTGACTTATCAAGTCGCGGAAATCAAACCCTCTCTTCAAGATCCACAACTACGATTTCGTATTTTCTCTCATTCTTTCAATTTAAACATAATCTATAATACCTGCGAAAGGTCTCGACATACTCGTTATCTATAACAGGGACAGGAGTAAGAACAGATACATCTACCCAAGTCAGGTCAGACGGAACTTTAGAGGACATGTTGTGAACTACTGAACGAGACATATAAGCTATACCTACAATATAACAAACAATATTGTCACAACAAGTCGAAAAGTCGGGTATAGAAAAGTATCTACAAAAATTATAAGAAGTCGGCATCAACAACACTAACTAACATCATAGTTCTTACGAATTCTCATACATACAACAACCACCACCACATTAACAGATACAGAAATGGTGCCATCTTCAATAGATAAAGTGGCATCATTTGGGGGCAACACAACACAAAAATCCATTCAGAATCACAACGGCAACAACAAAGTTTATGACCAAGAAAGAAGTAAAATTTCAGATAGCAACATTTCAAAGCAACCATTCTTTCGAAACAAACACAGAAAGAACACTACCCAAAATGCTAAAATAAAGAAAAGCATGTATAAGAACCAATCTCAAAAATACGAAACAAAAAAGAGCACTTCGACAGCAAGACACCAACGATCCAAGAACCTCCAACAAGCGAAGAAAAATTTCCAAGTAAGAAATTCAAAATGACGAAATGAAGAAAGGATATGAAAAAATCTTTTAAGAGAAAATGAAGAGTGCAAACTTTTCAGGAAGAAATAAAAAAAGAAAAAAAATGAAGAGAATTGGATATTTATAAGGCACTAAGGGCAAGGGAGTAATTTTCCATCCTTTATTTATGACGCACGGTTACCAAAGTAACCATAGAGGTAACGTGCGCAAAGAGGCATAACGCTTCAAATTTTTTTTTAAACACGTCGAGTATTTGATCTATTCATGGAAGGCGGTATTTTTCGACGTGACGTGTCAACACTCCAAAGAACATGCAAAATTTACAAATGCTCAAGCCTGACCTTATAAAAGCTCGGATTCAAGTAGGGACACTGTTCATACCCTGGCTCAAAATGAAGTCAGGCCTAAAAGAAATAAAGCCCACCCAAAGACAGTGGTCTCATCTACTCCTACCCGACCTTATAAAGGTCGGGCACGACGACCGGAATTCAGCCTCGCTTATCTAAATAAGTAACTACTTCCTAAGATATCTCCTATCCCTCTAGAAAGGAGATCTCAACAAACTTTTTTAGAAAAATGGAACAATTATCCACCATCAAAGGTGGAACTACACTAAAAGGTGGTTATCTATTATACTATAAATATACTGACACTTATATTCAAGTCCAACCTACTAAAAATTTGCTTAAAACCCTTGCTAACTTAAGTATCGGAGTCTCTTGTAGGTACCATCCCCAACTTCCTCACGAAGAATTCGGACGGCAGCACCTCGGCATCAGCACAAGTCGGATACTGCCTCAAAAGGAGTCTAAACCTCACGTTTAGTCCCAAATCACCGTTTCAAATAATTCTCAGAACAGATATATATATTCAACATGTATATATCAGGAATATCGAATTACGGTTTGATCAGTAGAATAGGCCTTTAAACTGAACCTTATCGTACCAGCAATTTTACCCACTCTTTTGTGCTAATCTAATCCGAAAAACTTT
>NC_029785.2:129076105-129093808 GCF_000816755.2 Arachis ipaensis | reverse complement strand
TGTATTGATATGTTTCAATGATTTTTAACCGTTGATCTTAATTATAAAAAATATATATAATATATATAATTAAGATCAATGATTAAAATTTACTGAACATACACTGATACACTGATACACTGATATAATGGTATACTTAAAAACTTTTAATTTCAATCCTATATATTCACTTTAATCAGGTTGGATATTCCGTAGGTGAAGATAGTGCTTCGAGGTTCGACCGTTCGAGCCTTACATAACATAAAGTCTATTCAGTATTCACTGCCTAGTTCCTACTATGTACATCTGAAAAGTAATTAAGACTTTATAGTAAAACTGAACGTGGGATTTACGTCCATACATAGTGACTGAAATTTCCCAAAACACAGAAAGAGCATCACATGTATTAGTTAAACGCGTCACCTGAAAATACTAGCACTTATTAAACATAATAAACGTCAAAAAGGGTTGCTCGCAATTCACAAGTCATGCACGACCTTAATTAAAATGGATCTATGCATGCAACACTTTATTGTTAAGTTGATTTACGTGCAATAGAATAAGAGAGGATGTTTTCACTGCATCCCACGTATGCATATTTAGTTATATTATATGACATAATACGTATATTATGTTCCTGCGTTTATTTCATTGGATATATGAAAAGGAAGCAGGACCTAAGCTACAATTGAATAAAAGAAAAAGATACTAAAGGAGAAAGAAAAAAGAGGAGATAAAGAAAAGAAAAAATAAAAAGTAAAGAGGAATGCTAGGGATAAATAATTTTGGTGTTTTGTAACCATTAATTAGCTATCTATAGTATTTTTAATGGTGTGAGATTACATCTAATGGTGGGAGATCACTTACTTTTGTTTTAATGGTTAAGTGCTGGTCAGAAAATACAAAACTTACTGGCCCCTAGACTTTTTCAAAAGTAAAACCACAATCATTTTAGTGGATCCCTTTTTCTTTCTTCTCTTTTTGTTTTTTTATTAGAAATACTTATAAATTTCGGGTAATTAGTAAATAATTAATTAATAAATTAATTATTATTTAAAAAATTAAAAAATTAAATTTTATAATAAAAAAATAGAAAGAGTCCAAATCAAACCCAAAGCTCAATATATAAGAAGCTAACACTCTGCTCCCTTCCCTTAAATGAAATAAAAACACGCTGAAATGGGTGAAAGGGGGAACACATAAATCAAAACCATAGTTATCAGAACCGAACCGATAATCGATCCCGCCAGATTACTGAGTTACTGGTTCAACCAGTGAGTCATAGGTTAAACCGGTTGATCCGTCATAATTAAATAATTGTATAAAATTTAATTTTTTTATATCAAATTAACTTATTTTCTAATTCATTAATTAATTAGTATCTATTACATTATTCAAATATATGTTGAAAAATATTAATATTGATAGATGTCATATAATTATCAATAACAAAAATATGTTATGATTAATAAAAATTTTGTTTATCTTTTTTAATTTATAGATATTTAAAAAAGTTTAATTTTTATTTTAATAATTATATATAATTAAAAAATAATTAATTTAAGAAAGAGTAAATATAAAATAAAAAATAAATTAATTTAATATGAACACTATTCATTAGAGTAAAAAGATAAAAAAAATATCTTAAATTTGCATGACTAAAAGAATTAATACATAAGTTATTAATTAGGATATGTCTAATAGTTAGTAATATATTTATAAAAAAACACAATATAATACAAAGGGCAACGCCTAGAATATTCTCCAATTTTTTTAAATTTGAGTGATGTGCGTGTTTTCCGGTCGAACCAGCTGGTCTGATCCGATTTGATAATTACGATCAAAACCTTAATTCCCAAATCTTCTCCAACTTCAATTCATCATATCTTTTAATTCGGAGCTCCGATTGACAAATTTCGTGCCTAGTTCTCACCCCCTTCAATTTCTGCAATTTTAGTTTTTTTTATATTGAAAGATTTTGTAATTTTGATGATTTAGGGATGCTATAGCGTGAGATATAGTCGGGTATTGTTCAATTACTCTGTGGATAACGGTAAAAAAATCCGAACCCTTGTGAATCATTGAATTAGTGAACCCTATAATGATTATAATGATATTGTGAAAAGTAGATTGTATTCTTGTTGATTTGGAGTTCAAATTGGCGGTTTGGAACGAAATTCGGGTGATTGGACTTGTAGAATTGGTAATTAGCGTCTTGGAGCTTGTGAAGGAGAGGCAATTTTAGGTGTTTTTGGCTAGGGAGGAATCGGCCAGGCTATAGTTTTGATTTCTCGTAATTAATGTTTAATGTCACGTAAAAAATTAAGCTAGTTAACTGTAGAATAAGTTAAACTATGTGAATTACTGATAATTAGTGATAATACATGAAAATTTTGAATAAATTTGTATGTTGACATGTTCAGATATATGAATTGTAAATGATGATTATTTGATGATTATGAAATGATGATAATTATTGAAGTTGGTGAGGATTGGTATAATTATGAATGTGAATTGTTGATTGAATTGAGAAATTGGGTGTGGAATGATTGAGGAAGGATGGAGAGGCGATTGGTAGTGATTTTTGGTTGTAGTTGAATTAAATTGGATTGAGGATTTTGGAAAACTTGTGTTTTGGAAACTTTTGGTAAAAACTTATTTTTGACCAACTTCAGTGGGCCATAACTTGACTTTCAGACCCTCAAATTTTGTAAAACTCATTTTGAATAAAAATTGGATCCGTGAAGTTTATAACATTCGAAGAACGAATTAAAAATAATTTTTAACGAAAAATTTATGCCCGTTCAAAGTTGGACATGTAAAATTAGTTTTCTACAGCTTAAAAGCTTTTTAAAGGAATTTGGACTCACGCGTACGCGACATGCCACGCGACGCAAGCATTAGGCTCTACCTATGAGTCTTGCATACGCATGATACATGCGTACGTGAGAATGCCCATATTTAAACTTACGCGTACGAGGAGGTGTTTACACGTACGCGAGTCACCCCTCTGTTTGGAGAAGATGGGAGGTGCTCGCTTACGCAAGATTGGCTAAAATCAGATCCGTGCATACGCATGGGGTGGTCATGCGTAGTTTTGGAAAAATAATATTTTTGAGTTTTAAATATACTTACTAGCTTTCCAAACCTCTTTTATACTTGTTTAAGATCCATTAGTAAGCCTTTAAACCTTAGAATAAAGATGAGTATGTTAAATAAGTTGAGGGGATATTGGGGGGATATGCGAAGAGATAACTGAATTAATGAAGTGTTGGTGATGTTAAATAAGAAGTGATTGATAAATATGATGATGATAATGATGAATTGCAAATTGAATGAGAGATGGATTAATGATGATTGAATTTGAATGAAGAATGATGATGATTGATTTTAAAGTATGATATTTGAATGAATTGAATGATATTGAGGTATATGTGACCGGGTAAGATTCAGTGGCTTTGTCCACCTGCTCCGGGTATGAGTCGAGACTCCGGGTAAGATGCAGTGGTGTTATCTACTTTCTCCAGTAAGAGTTTCGAGACTCCGGATAAAAGGCAAGGGTTGAGTTCTGTCGTCGTTTGCTCCGAGTCGAGAATTGTAACTGAAGGTTGTGGTAGGCTTAGAGAAGGGGGGTTGAATCTATGCCTTTCTTTTATGTTACTGAAATGACCCTTTAAAACAAACTTTCAATTCTGATTCTGTTTGAACTCAGCAGCAGAAATTTATGAGACAATTTATTTTTGTCTCACGAATATCAGAAAACAGAACACAGCAGAGAAGAGATAAGCTTACACCAGCATGTATCCTGGTTCGGTTGCCTTGTGCTATGCAACCTACATCCAGTCTCCTCCACAACAATGAAAGAATTTTCATTATAGTTAAAAGTATTACATACACCAATTCTACAGGATTGACACAATCCTTTCACACTCAAGTTCTAACCTAACTTGACATTGGCTATGCTAATACCTAACTATTCACTCTTAGTGCTAACCCAACTAAGAAAGGGATACCTCATATGTACAAGATACAAGACACAGACATACCTAAAGAAATCTGAAAATAACTCTAGGCTTTTCTCTCAAGTGTATCTCTCAGCCTTTTTCCACTCATGGCTTTTTCTTAAGCTCTCTCAATATGTCTTTTCACTCAAGAAATTACAGAAAGATAAGCATTGAAAAGTAAAATATGATCTGTAACAATCATGAAGGAGATTGACTATATCAACAGCCTCTTTGCTATGTGATAAACCAAATTTGGATGTCTCTGATTCAGTTCTTCATCTTTGGCAGAATGCTTCTTTGAAAGAGAGCACTGTCCAAGTAAAGGAACTTCTTCAGAGAACTTCTTCACAGAACGAAAGCTCAATACACTGGGTTATCTCTCCTTGGCTTCTGAATGAACAGCAAACCTCTTTTATCTCCTTGCATGTTACTTGGTTGCTCTTCCTAGGTCAACTTCTTGAGCCTTGAGTTTCACCAACCCAATGTCTCACTTTTTCCCATTAATCCTCACAATGGAAACTTTGCTTTTGACTTCCCTATCTTGACCAAAAGCCACATTATCAACAGAAAAAGATTTCTTTAATGGTAAACCCAGATCTTGACCATTGAAACACAACTTGGTCCCCAAGACATATTTTCAACCGTTGATACACAGCAGAGAAGAACAGAAATTCTCTTTTCCATATAACTCAGAATGGATAGGCAGAACGTTGAAGATGAAGAGAAGAAGATCTAATGCATGTACAAGGAAATGGGTTACCTTTAACCTTTAGCTAAGCTTGATTTTGTTTGAAATGGATGATTAGACTTCTGCCTTTCAAGCTTCGTCTTTTTCTTTCTTTCTTCTTTCATGACTAGCTTAGGAACTAAGCTCTCTTTCTTACTTTTTTCTGAGTTCTGTGATTTGACTGAGACAGAGAAAGAGAATGTTGAGTTGATGAGAGCAAGAGAGAGGGAATTGAAATCAATTCGGGCTTAGATCGGGTTCTACTCAAGTTCAGCCCGTTGGTTCCTTGCCTTTGCTTCTTGAAGAATTAAGCTTGAGATGAATGACTTGGGCTTGGTTTATTTTCACTTACCATTCAGCCCACCAGCAGATATCTTTTGTTTAATATTGGGCTGCTGTAACACTTATTTTTGGCCTGTATCACTTATCCAAAATAATCAAAACTAAGTGGGTGATTAGCCTACTAATCAAATGTTTGTCATCATCAATTATATTAATTAATTTCTTAACTCAACAATCTCCCCCTTGATGACAAACATATTTAAACAATAACCAAAGGAATTGGAATTTAGTAAAGTTAGAAAACTTCCCTTTGATTGATGTTTCTTGCTTTAGTGTTGCTCCCCCTTTCTTTTTCAAAAGTTGCTCCCCCTATATTTATGCTCTCCTCTTTGTTCCTGTTTTACATTGTACTTATAGAAAACACAATAAAGAGCTACATACATTTATCTTGACTAAGGGAGTTTAAGCAAACAACACCACAAAATCAGCCCAACACAGAACATATCATTTCAACCAAAGGTAAGTATCAAGATTAATCAAGGACAAACCAACAACATATAAAATCATGTTCCAATAGGCATGTCACTACATTTCCTGTAGCAGTTCAGTAGCAATGTATGTTCAAAACTATGAGCCGCATCAATAAAAAAAGTTCACAATTAAGATTCAAAAATCAAACATTCAGCAAATTCAGCAAACTATTACTCCCCCTTTTGTCATCAAGGGTGGATAATAAGCAAGAGCAACAACAAAAAAAACAACACCTTAAACCCTGCAAGAAAGAGTTAGTGTACAGTCCAAAATATGAAGTAATCTAAACTTAAGTACAGCAGTATTTAGAGTATTACAGTCATCCAAAACAACAAAAACTAGTTCAAAAGTTGCAAAATGAATAGAATTCATGAGACAAAATGACAGCAATAGCTTCATGTAGCTATCCTAGGTATCCGAACCAGTTTTCTCCGAATCAGCTTCCTCTTCAGTATCAGTGGCAGGATCTTCATCTTTTTGAAGATTATCAATGAAAGTCATGAACACAACCACTCTATCTCATGACTTCCGAAGGAAATTCTCATGCTTGCTTGCTAGCTTCCTTTGCTCTTTGCTCATAGCAATCATGTGATTAGATTGGGAAACAAACTCCTAAACAACATCTTTGACAACATTCAGCAGAGCAGATTTTTGGCCAGTAGAGATTGAGGTACCCTCGGTGGCAAGAGGAGGAGAGTCATCAAGAATGAATTCATCATCATCATCATCTAGAACCACTGTCTCAGATCGAGTAGGTCCTTTTTGCTGTTTCACTGAACCACCCCCTTTTAGATACGAATGTCTGTTTTCATAATCCTCATTTGACAGGTCAACACCAAAATGCTCAAATATGCAAGTTAGAAACATGCCATAAGGAAGAGCTTTGTCTTTTTCACTTCTAACAGAATCAAACATGTATCTAGCCATCAAATAGGCAAAAGAATATTCTGTTTTCATGATTAGGGCATATAAAACAAGTGTGTCTGTGTAAGAAACCCTTTGATATGAACCACTTTGAGGAAGTAAGATGTGGTTGATAATTTGGTGCAACTGAGTACGTTCATATCCTAGGGCTTTGTGAGTGCGTGTGATACCATCAATTAAGGAAACGTGTTCACAAATGTGAGCCAAAGCATCATGGTAAGAGATACCAACTCCTTCATCCCACTTTACAGACGTATAAGCACACGGCCCAACATCAGTGTACTTCAAAGAGTCACTAATTATTTCATTATTTAAAACAATGTCTCTGCCCTTAACATAAGAATGCACACTTCCTTCATGGTAAGTCATATTCGCATAAAACTCTTTGACCAACAGAGGATACACCGATTTTTTTATTTTGAAAAGGTGATTCCAGTCTAAAAATTCCAGATTTTCAACAAAAGAAAAACCTTTCTTTTTCAAAGTAGGTAAATCAGCAAGAAAAGAGGGACACAGAGTACGATACTTTATAACTCCTTCATAAAAATCATGGTTCATGTCAGATTTGAAGCGATGGGGTTATAGTTGGAGTGAGATGTCATGAAGTGAGATTTGTGAGCAAAAGGATCAATGTCTAGTTCTCTAACTGATTTGAGAGGGAGACGAGGGTTACCTCTTTGTGAGTGCAATGGAACAGACATTGGCTTAGGTTGTGTTGTCTCAGGAACAGGTTCTTCAGCAGCAGGACGCTTGCCCTTGGATGAGCTAGGTTTTGTGGAACTTGGTTTGGAAGGCGTTGCCTTTGGCGGTGGCGTCGGCTTGGCAGAGGCAGGATATATTGGTGTGGTCTTGGTCCATGCCATGGGATCAGTACGAGGAGGAGAGGTAGGAGGAGAAGGTGAGGGAGTGAAGGTCTGATCTCTTGAACGAGTAGAAGGCTTTGGTTTTGAAGGAAGTTTGAGAATCTTTTCATGAGGAGGCCTTTGTGGAATGGTTTTCTTCCTCATGTGGGTGGTTTCTGAGTTTTAAGGGAAGAGAAATAATAAAAGGAGTGGAGGAAACTGAAAGGTTTGAGGAGGAGTTATGGAGGGAAGAGAGGGAGTGTTGGTAATCGTACTCAAAAGAGAATTTCTTAAACCATGCAACTGCATCACCTTTTGATATGACTTGAAAAGACATGACCTTATAAAAGAAAGATTTTATTTGATTTTAAAATAAAATAGAAAATTAATTTTAAATTTTGAAAACCCTTTTTAAAAAAATTAAATCAACCAGAAAACCTTTTTGAACAAAAAATCAGAACCACACAAGCTAATAAAAATTCAAATATTAACCATAAAATGTAACATTCATATTGGGCTCAGAGATGGATAGATTTAAGGAAACAGATTTGACCACTCTAGATATGATTTTTGAGGTTGGCCCAGATCAACTTTCACTTGTAACAATCCCAGAATACGCTGATTGAAGGAAAAGTTCTTCACATGCCCAAAATTGTCTCATACCTGTTTATGAGACAAAAACTCCAACAATCACATCAGTAATTTTTAAACGATGAATCATAGCTCAGAATTCCTAGGCTAGTCCTAAGTAAGCAGAATCTGTCCTCAACAAGTGGTTTTGTGAAAATATCTGCTAATTGCTCCTCCGATTTAACAAATTGAATGCTAATATCCCCTTTTTGGACATGTTCTCTTATTGAATGAAATTTCACTTCAATATGTTTAGTCCTAGAGTGCAAAACTAGATTTTTAGAAATATTAATGGCACTCATATTATCACACAACAGGGGAATATTTTCAGCATTTAACTTGTAATTAGCAAGTTGTGTTTTTAACCATATAAGCTGAGAACAACATGAAGAAGCAGCTATATATTCAGCCTCTGCAGTGGATAAAGCCATTGTTGGCTGCTTCTTACTTGACCAAACATTCAAGGATTTTCTAAGGAAGCAACATAAGCCTGAAGCGCTCTTTCTATCAACTCTATCACCAGCAAAATCTGTATCACATTAACCAACTGCAGAAAAATCATCAATCTTAGGATACCAAAGACCAAAATTGGATGTGCCATGAACATATCTAATGATCCTCTTAACTGCAGAAAGATGTGAGTCTTTTGGTTTGGATTAGAACCTTGAACACAATCCAACACTTTGCACAATATCGGGTCTAGAGGAAGTTAAGTACATAAGAGAACCAATCATTCCTCTATAGCTAGTCTCATCAACATCTTTCTCAGTTTCTCCCTTATCTAATTTTGAATTAGGGTGCATGGGAGTTCCCATGGGTTTGGCATTTTCCATACCAAATTTCTTAACTAATTCCTTGGCATACTTTTCTTCATGAATGAAAATACCATTTTTAGTTTGTTTAATTTGTAGCCCAAGAAAAAAATTAAGTTCACCCATCATACTCATGTCAAATTTACTTGTCATGAGTTTTCCAAATTTAGAACAAAAGGATTCAGTTGCTGATCCAAAAATAATGTCATCAACATATATTTGGACTAGAATAAAGGAATTATTATAGTTCTTGATAAATAGAGTTATGTCTATGGTACCTCTTTGAAAGCCATTTTTCAAAAGAAAAGAGCCAAGTCTCTTATACCAAGCTCTAGGAGATTGTCTTAAACCATAGAAAGCTTTAGATAATTTGAAAACATGGTTAGAATGCTATTTATTTTCAAAACCAGGTGGCTGCTCCACATATACTTCTCTATCTATCACACCATTTAAAATGCACATTTCACATCCATTTGATATAATTTAAAACCACAAAATGTAGCATAAGCTAAGAAAAGTCTTATGGCTTCCATTCGGGCAACAGGGGCAAATGATTCATCAAAGTCTATTCCTTCTTCTTGGTCATATCCTTGTGCCACTAGCCTTGCCCTGTTTCTTGTAATGCTACCATCCTCTCCTAGCTTGTTCCGAAAAATCCACTTGTTTTCGGTCACTTTCTTTCCATTTGACCTAGGAACCAATGTCCAAACTTGGTTCTTCTCAAACTCTTGGAGTTCATCTTTCATTGCCTAACCAAGAAGGGTCACCAAGGGCTTACTTAACATTTTGAGGCTCCATTTGAGAGAGAAAGACAATGTTTGTTCCTTCATTTGCCTTTCTGGTTGAAGACCGAGTTCTAACCCCATGAGAAACGTCCCCAATAACAAATTTCTCAGGATAATTATTCAAGAATCTCCATTTTAGAGGTCTGGTGGACTTGGAGGCAGATTCAGATACCAAGGGATTTTGGGTGCTGTTGGCTTCAGGATTTCCTTTAGATTCATGAGACAAAATAAAATTGTCTCTTGAATTTTCAGCAACAGCAGTTTCTGGTTCAGTTTGAACAGAATTTCTATTTTCTTGATTTTGCACAATTTCAATGTCCTTTTGAGCTTAATTTCCTGCATCACAATCTTCCAAAATACTTTGCACCAAGTTAGTATCACAAAATATAACATGTATGGACTCCTTAATAATCCTAGCATCTTGATGATAAACTCTATATGCTTTACTAGTTGTAGAATATCCTATAAACAAACACTCATACGCCTTTGGATCAAATTTATCCAAATTATCCTTGTTATTTAAAACAAAACATTTGCATCCAAAGATGTGCAAATAGTCTAAGTTTGGTGGGTAACATTTCCAAAGTTCATAAGGGGTTTTCTTCAAAAATTTTCTTATGATTGTTCTATTCAAAATGTGGCAAGCTGTATTAACCGCTTCAGCCCAAAGGAATTTTGGAACATTACTCTCACAAAGCATAGCTCTTGTCATTTCTTGTATGCTTCTATTTCTTCTTTCCACCACACCATTTTGGTGTGGTGTCCTTGGACAAGAGAAGTTATGAGATATTCCAAATTCCTCACAAAAGGATTCAAATAAATTATTTTCAAATTCAGTTCTATGATCACTTCTTATAGAAGATATCTTCAAATCCTTTTCATTTTGAATTTTCTTGCAAAAAGGTTCAAAGGCTGAAAAAGCTTCATTTTTGTGTGCAAAAAATAAAACCTAACCAAACCTAGTATAGTCATCCACAATCACTAAACCATAATGTTTACCACCTAGGCTTTGAGTTCTTGTTGGACCAAATAAATGAATGTGTAGCAACTCAAGTGGTCTTTTAGTAGAGATGTCTTCCTTTGGTTTAAAAGAACTTTTTGTTTGTTTTTCCATTTGGAAAGCATCACAAGTGATGTCTTTGTCAAACTTTATCAAAGGAAGACCTCTTACTAATTCGTTCTTTACAAGTTTATTTATTTGAAACATACTTGCATGGCCCAATCTCTTGTGCCATAACCACTTTTCAGATTCTTTAGAATGAAAACAAGCTACATTTTGATCCTTTAGTTCATCAAGAGTAGGTCCATACACATTATTAAAATGCTTGGCAACAAAAAGCACTTCATTTGTCTTTTCATTTATAACACAGCATTCAAGCCTTTTGAAAGTTACTAAATATCCTAAGTCACACAGCTGACTTATACTCAAAAGATTGTGCTTTAAACCACATACCAAAAATACATCATCAATGAAATTAGATTGTTCATTACCTACTTTTCCAACAACAATTATTTTACCTTTACCATCATCTCCAAAGGTCACAAAACCTCCATCATACTTGTTTAGTTTAATGAAGTAGGTTGACCTTCCAGTCATGTGCCTTGAGCATCCACTATCCAAGTACCACATATCCTTTTTGTACTTGGATGCTAGGCAAATATGCATTTAAGGCTTCAAATAACCTTAGGTATCCAAATTAATTTGGATCCTTTGAAGTTAATCCATCTTGGTTGCCCAAGTGCATTGAAATCACAAACAACATTGTAAACTTTGTTTCCCACAACTCTCTTTTCAATGAAACATTGTGCATATGAGTGACCAAATTTCTTGCAATTAACACAATAATTTTCTGATGTGTATCACTGAAATTGAGGTGAGTTATTTTGCCGAAAATGATTAAAGGGTTGAAATTTTCTGGTTTTAGGAAGAGGTACATTTCTCTTGACAAATTGATTTTTATTAAAATTGCTCCTCTTTGCAAAAATATTTTCACCAGAATTTTGTTGAACTTTTGGACTTTTCGAATATGAGGTTTTGTTGTAAAATGGTTGTTTCTTGAAAGCAACCTCATTTTTCGAAATGTATCCCAAACCTGGCTTATTTGAACTAGGTTCGGTTCTTGGTGAAGGCTCAGTTTCACTTGTGTATACTTCATCAAATTTTTCTTCAAATGTTGGAACATATCCAATACCATATTTCATTTGTGTGGATTTAGTATTTGATGAAGAAGCCAAAAATTTTATAGATGAATTATTGAAAACTGCATCTTCCTTGGCTATATAACCTAAACCAGATTTTTCAAATAATGGTCTTTGGCTTGCAAATAATTTCTCCAAGTTACTAGAACTTTGAGCAAATTTGGCTAAGTCACCATTCAGCCTTTTAATCATATCATTTAATCTTTTATTTTCAGCAATTAACTCATGAGAAGGATCCACAATGTGCTTTCCTTTTAATTTTTCAAGTTCAGATTTTAGAAATCTGTTTTCTTCAATAATGTCCAAAGCACATTCAGTTTCCTTCACTTTTTCTTTTAAAAAATCATTTTTAGCTCTTAACACATCTCTTTCAGATCTGCACTCATTGTATTTGTCAAGCAGTTTTGAGGTGTTTAAAGTAAGATCATCAATGATAGCATGTAAATCATCCATAGACAAGTCAAAGTAATTTACCTCATCAAAATTATTGTTTCCAGCCATGAAACAATCTTTGTCTTCACCTTCAGAGTTTTCTTCCTCATTGGAGTCATTCTTGAGATCCTCCCAAGCTGCCATGAGCACTCTCTTCCTTTCCTTCTTTCCTTTGTCCTCCTTTTTTAGCCTTGGACAGTTTAGCTTGAAGTGTCCAACCTCCTTGCAATGATGACACGTCACTTTGCTCAAGTCCATCTTGTGTTCCTTTGAGCTTGAACCCTTATTTTTGCCCTTGTTCTTCATCATTCTTCTAAATCTCCTAGCAAAAAACATAAGCTCATTATCTGAAATACCATTACTAGACTCACTCTCTTTTGGTTCTATTTTTTACTTGCGGGCTATTCCCTTTTTCTTTGAGTCCGGGTTTGTGTGTGTGGTTTCATAAGCAAGGAGTTTTCCTCTCAGCTCATCATAGGTTATGGGGCTTAGGTTGTTGCTCTCGGTTAGGACAGTGGTAGTGGTTTCCCATTCTTTTGTGAGGCTTATAAGGAGTTTTCTCACTAAGGTTTGTTCTGAGTAGTTTGTACCCAGAGTATCAAGGTTGTTGATTATGATTGAGAATCTCTCAAATGCTTCATCAATGCTTTCTCCATCCTTCATGTTGAACATCTCGTATTCTTTTTGCAGCATATCAATCCTTGTTTCTTTGACCTGTTTAGTGCCTTCGTGTGTAACCTGAAGTTTTTCCCAGTTTCTTTTGTTGTCTTGCATCTAGACACCTTTCGGTACTCTTCAAAGCTGATAGCACAGTGAAGAAGATTGATGGCTTTAGCATTCAGCTCCATCTTCTACTTGTCGTCCTCATTCCATTCAGCTTCTTCTTTTGGAGTCACCACTCCATCAGCACTTATTTTTGTTGGAATCTTGGGACCGTTCATAACAATCTTCCATATGTTGTAGTCAATGGATTGGATGAAGATCCTCATCCTCTCTTTCCAGTAGGCATAGTTCTTCCCGTTGAAGAAAGGTGGTTGGTTGTTTGACTGGCCTTCAGTGAGGGTGTAGGTAACAGTGGTTGTGCCCAAGTTGTTCGCCATTGGATCTTTGCTCCAAGCGGTTAAGCTTGATTCTTGAGACCTTAGCTCTTGATACCAATTGAAGATTGTGGTAGGCTTAGAGAAAGGGGGTTGAATCTATGCCTTTCTTTTATGTTACTGAAATGACCCTTTAAAACAAACTTTCAATTCTGATTCTGTTTGAACTCAGTGGCAGAAATTTATGAGACAATTTGTTTTTGTCTCATGAATATCAGAAAACTGAACATAGCAGAGAAGAGATAAGCTTACACCAGCATGTATCCCGGTTCGGTTGCCTTGTGCTATGCAACCTACATCCAGTCTCCTCCACAATAATGGAGGAATTGAATTTCCACTATAGTTAAAAGTATTACATACACCAATTCCACAGGATTGACACAATCCTTTCACACTCAAGTTCTAACCTAACTTGACATTGGCTATGCTAATACCTAACTATTTACTCTCAGTGCTAACCCAACTAAGAAAGGGATACCTCACAGGTACAAGATACAAGACACAGACATACCTAAAGAAATCTGAAAATAACTTTTGCCTTTTCTCTCAAGTGTATCTCTCAGCCTTTTTCCACTCATGGCTTTTTCTTAAGCTCTCTCAATATGCCTTTTCACTTAAGAAATTACAGAAAGATAAACATTGAAAAGTAAAATACAATCTGTAACAATAATGAAGGAGATTGACTACATCAACAGCCTCTTTGCTATGTGATAAACCAGATTTGCATGTCTCTGATTCATTTTTTCATCTTTGGCAGAATGCTTCTTTGAAAGAGAGCACTGTCCAAGTAGAGGAACTTCTTCAGAGAACTTCTTCACAGAACAAAACCTCAATACACTGGGTTATCTCTCCTTGGCTTCTGAATGAACAGCAAACCTTTTTTATCTCCTTGCATGTTGCTTGGTTGCTCTTCCTAGGTCAACTTCTTGAGCCTTGAGCTTCACCAACCCACTATCTCACTTTTTCCCATTAATCCTCACAATGGAAACTTTGCTTCTGACTTCCCTATCTTGACCGAAAGCCACATTATCAGCAGAAAAAGATTTCTTTAATGGTAAACCTAGATATTGACCATTGAAACACAACTTGGTCCCCAAGACATATTTTCAACCGTTGATGCACAACAGAGAAGAACAGAAATCCTCTTTTCCATATAACTCAGAATGGATAGGCAAAACGTTGATGATGAAAAGAAGAAGATCTGATTCATGTAAAAGGAAATGGGTTACCTTTAACCTTTACCTAAGCTTGATTTGGTTTGAAATGGATGATTAGACTTCTGCCTTTCAAGCTTGGTCTTTCTCTTTCTTTCTTCTTTCATGATTAGCTTAGGAACTAAGCTCTCTTTCTTACTTTTTTCTGAGTTTTGTGATTTGACTGAGACAGAGAAAGAGAACATTGAGTTGGTGAGAGCAAGTGAGAGGGAATTGAAATCAATTAGGGCTTGGATCGGGTTCTACTCAAGTTCAGCCCATTGGTTCCTTGCCTTTGCTTCTTGAAGAATTGAGCTTGAGATGAATGACTTGGGCTTGGTTTATTTTCAATTAACATTCAACCCACCAGTAGATATCTTTTGTTTAATATTGGGCTACTGTAACACTTATTTTTGGCCTGCATCACTTATCCAAAATAATCAAAACTAATTGGGTGATTAGCCCACTAATCAAATGTTTGTCATCATCAATTATATTAATTAATTTCTTAACTCAACAGTAACACCGCCTAGGTAAGAGGTAGGGATGAGGTTGTCTCCTTACTCTGGGTACACGGGTAAGATACAAGGGTTGCAGTTTGGTCCCACTTGCTCCACGTTTGGTGTTCTGTCCAGAGTTAGCTACCGGACATGTCGGGTTTAGCTATATAACTGACAAATGAGACTCATCGGCTGTAGGACAGGCATACATCATGTGCATTTGTATGTTTTACTTGAGTGTGCATTATTTTAGTTTGCTTAACTATTTAACTCTGCTTATCTGCTACTTGTTCTTCTTGTTGTAACTACTATCTATACTTATGCTTTCTTTGTTTGTTATATATGTGTTTGCAACTTGCAACTGAGAGATCCCTCATGCTGGCAGAGGTGACGCTGAGGGTAGTTCCATCGGTGATTCAGAGGTTTGGAGGAGACAGAGAGTGAAATGTTAGGTTATTAGAATTTGAATACCTAGAGAGTTTTACCTAATTTCTGGTTTAGTTGGATCTTAAGTTTAAATATGAGTGTCGGAATTCTAGGAACGCCTCTGGCTTTTCCAAAACCTTATATATTACCTATGTTGGCACCATTACTATGCTGAGAACCTCTAGTTCTCATTCCATGCATATATTATTGTTTTTCAGATGCAGGTAGAGAGACACCTCGCTGAGCGTCTGGAGTTTCCTGTGCAAGCGAAGTTTGGTCTTGGGATGCTGTATTTTGTATTTATGCTATGTATATATAAATAGATTCTCCTCTGTATATATTTTATGTTTGTCCCTTTTAGAGGTGACTTAGAGAAATAGGTTGTCGGTTTTTTGTTTTGAGATATTTTGGGATGTATATATATGTAAATATTTTTTGGCCGACCTTGGCTTTGCAGGTCGAGTCTGGAGCTCGATATTTTGTATCTTTTGGTATTCTGCTCTTTATGTATAAGCTTTACCTCTTCTTCTCTTTCAGCCTAATGAAAGTGCTGGCCTCAAGGTTGCGAGAATTGAACCGATCAATAAATCGATAAAATTACTGGTTTAATAGTTTACTGGTTCGACCGAAATTCAACCGAGGTTCAACCGGTTTAATTAAGTATAAATAAAATGATTAAAAAACCTATATATAATTTTAAATATATAAATTCAACAATTTTTAGCCTATATATAACCGGGGTTCTAACTTAATTTTTTGGGATTCTTGGACAACATTGTCTTATTGATGTTGATCACTTTGTAATTGTTCCATCTTTAACATACAACAAAAAAAAATTATAAATAAAATTAACTCAGCAAACAAATTTGACAGAATCATTTAGCAACTCACAACTCAAACATTCAGTAAACCACTAAACCCGGTAGTATTAACAAACAACAGTATAACCAGCAAAAATAAGCAACTCACAACTCAGCTAATCAACAACTCAATTTTAAACAAGAACAAAAATAATTCCAAACAGTAGTAACTAATAACTATCCAGTAATCCATCAAAAAAAAATTTTTCTCTTCATCATAGCATGTATTTATTATTAGATCTCTTAAATATATAAATAATATTACTTTATATGCTATAAATTTTGAACAATTATTGTTTACATATTGATGTAAGCTTTTTGTTTTGTACTTTACTAAGCTTCTGTATCTGCCTTGGTTATGAATGGAATAATGTAAAAATCAGTAACTCACAACTCAACTAATAAGCAATTCAATTTTAAACAACAGTAAAAATAATTCCAAACAATAATAAAACCACTAAACTCAGACTTTCAGTAACTCACAACTCACAACCCAGCTAAACAATTTCAAATTTCAAATTTTCTGTGGGTGACTAGGGTTCTTTGTTCTTTCAATTCTAAATTTTCTTCAATTTCAAAGAGGAGAGGGGTGCGAGTGGGACTGGGCTTCAGTTTCAGTTTCAAAATCCAAGTCCCAGTGCTTACCGGCGACGAGAGGAAGGGGAGTGACGGCGACGACAAAGGAGACGGTGCGACACTGGCGAACACAGAGAGAGAGCGCGCTCAAACAGAAAAGAGGAGATGCGGTGGCTGTGGGTTTCGCGGGAATGTGGGGTTGCGGGGGTTGCGGTGGGTGCGGGTGCTGTGGTGGGTGCGGCAGCTGCAGTGGCTATGTACTACAGGGCTAGGGAGTTAGTCTGCTAGGGTTCCTTTCAAAGTTTTCATCTTTTGTTTGTTCTTTTAATTTTGATTTTTTTATAGAGAGAAGATGAGTGAGACTGGGGGGTTTTGGTCTGGGCTTCGGGTAGAAAATTTAGGTTTTTTTTAAGGCCAAAACGACACCGTTTTAAAGGAGATTTTCAAACCCAAAAACTTTTAAAAAATCGACCAATTTACTGATTAACCGTGAATTTAACCGGTTTTTTAATCGATTTTTTGTCAGACAATTTTTAAAACTAACCGAACCATCCTGATGAGCAATTCTCAATTAATCCGGTTGAATCAGCCAATCTGATTTAATTTTTAGAACAATGGCCGACCCTGAGATTTTCTCATTGCCAACTACCTTACTTTTAATTGAGAACTTTTAGGTACGAGTTACTGAAATAATCTGTCGGTATTATTAGAAATTTATTTTTTAAATCAATAATCAATTAAAAAAAGTAGTAAATGAATAAAAATTAAAAAAAAAGTTTAAACAAAAAAATATTAGTTAATTGTTGATTTTTTAAAAATCTTTCTGTAGAATAATCTATATGCTTAAATGGTTGGTTTTATATTATATGAAATAATATTATTTTCAAATTGAAAATTATTATAT
>NC_029785.2:129065341-129074854 GCF_000816755.2 Arachis ipaensis | reverse complement strand
TCCAAAAATAAAGGCCTAATCCAAAGAATTGGCCCGCATTTTACACCAACTTTCCTCTTGAAGTCGGTTCCATCACGACCTGTTCTAAAGAAGTCGGGAACAAGAATTAGCTGGTAGGTAATACTAAAATAACTGCCCCTAAAATCTCTCAACCCACTTTCAGGAGCCATATCTCAACTTCCCTAAGATAAAGGGACGGTTACCCACCTTAAAAGATGGAACTACCTCAACGGTGGTTATTGGTTCACCACTATAAATACACCCTTCAGGTATCTCTAAGTCCCAATACTCTCTAGACCTGCTTACACCCTTGCTGACTTAGGCATCAGAGTGTTCTTGTAGGTACCACCCCCCATTCTCTCACACACAAGTAGGACGGAGGCCCTGGACTGCATACCTGCTCAAAGACTTCCTTCCTCAGACTGATTGGGCCAACCCAACCAGTCCAACCCAATAATCTCCGGTTACCCAACGACCAACATTGACGCCATTGCCGGGGACCCGAGAGATCAACCAGTAATGGCGGATAACTCACCTAAGGATGGTCATACGGCGTCAGATTCCGAACAAGAAAATCTAGACACCGGAAACAATGACGCAGATCTGACCCTTCACCAGAGAGCCAACGAACAACACAGAGAAGGCACCTCCGGGTTAAGAAACCCAAAGATGAACTCCTCGGAGGGACGCGAATCGGGAAAAGAAGGACTGCCCCATGCAACCGAAATAATGGGACTAGTCCATGGCCATCAAGGCCGTTTGGAACAACTGGAACAAGAGCTAGAATGACAAAGAGAGGCAGAGCAGAATCTAAGGGAGGAAATGACGCAACAAAAAGAGTTAGAAGAAAAACTCTTAAAACTAGAATCCTCCCTCAGAGGTTGGAACTCCCGAGGCGAGCGAGAAGAGTCGTCCTTGGGAGGAGAGGATCCGTTCAGCGAGGACATAATGAGGGCAAAAGTTTCAAGGAACTTCAAAAGTCCTGATATGAACCTCTATGATGGAACCACAGACCCGAAACACCACTTAAGCAACTTTAAAAGTCGGATGTATCTAGCTGATGCTTCTGATGCTACTCGTTGCAAAGCCTTCCCGACCACTTTGTCAAAAGCAGCGATGAAGTGGTTCGACAGCTTTCCTCCAAGGTTGGTCACCAGTTTTGAGGACCTCTTGCGAAAGTTTTTAATGAGGTTCTCCATTCAGAAGGATAAAGTAAAGCACGCACCAAGCCTCCTGGGAATAAAGCAGGAGGTCGGAGAACCTTTACGAGACTACATGGAAAGGTTCAATAAAGCGTGCTTGGAAATTCAAGACCTGCCCACAGAGGCAGTCATCATGGGGCTAGTAAATGGGCTTAGAGAAGGTCCCTTTTCGCAGTCCATATCAAAAAGGCACCCCACCTCCTTTAGTGACGTACAAGAGAGAGCTGAAAAGTACATCAACATAGAGGAGAATGCCAGATTACGAGAGCCTAGTTGGCGACCTGGACACCCCCCTCGATAAAAGAGAGGGAAAGGGAGCCCAAGAAAAAGGAAGAGGTCGGTCCCGACAGGCCAAGGAGATATCACTCTTATACTCCTCTAAAAGTCTCTATAGTGGATGTATATAGAGAAATCTGCAATACTGAAAGACTGCCACCTCCCAAGCCCATTAAAAACAAAAAGGGAGGAAACCGCATTGACTAATGTGAGTATCATAAGATGTATGGTCACTCAACAAATGATTGTTACGACCTCAAGAATGTGACAGAAAAGTTAGCCAGAGAAGGCCGACTTGATAGATATCTCATGGAAAGGTCGGAAAATCATGGGAAAAGAAAGTGAGATGACAGGGACAGAAGAGACCCACCACCACAAACTCCGGAGAGACATATTCATATGATCTCAGGCGGATTTGCGGGAGGGGGACTCACCAAGTCCTCTCGCAAGAGACACCTCAAGCGAGTTTACCAGGTTGAGAGTGAAGCTCCCGACCTCCCAACTATCTCATTTACAAAGGAAGATGGGCAGCGAGTAATCTCTGGACATGATGATCCAGTGGTGGTTACCATGATCCTGGCAAATGCCCATCTCCACAGAACGCTAGTAGACCAGGGAAGTTTAGCAGACATCCTTTTTAAGCCCGCGTTTGAAAAACTAGGGTTGGATGAAAATGAATTAAGTGCTTACCCTGATACCCTGTACGGTTTGGGCGATACGCCAATAAAACCATTAGGATTCCTGCCCCTCCATACGACTTTGTGAAAAGGGGAAAATTCCAAAACTCTGAGCATAGACTTTATAATCATCGACGTAGGGTCAGCATATAATGCCTTGATTGGCAGAACTACCTTAAATCGACTCAGAGCAGTGGTGTCTACCCCTCACCTTTGCATGAAATTTTCAACACATGCGGGGATAGCAACGGTACGGAGAGACCAGAAATTGGCAAGAAAATGCTACAATGAAAGCCTGAACCTGAGAGAAAAAGGCAAGGAAGTCCACACCATAGAGCTCGGCAGCGCAAGAGCGAAAAAAGAGCTGCGGCCACAACCAGGAGAAAAAACTAAAGAAGTACGGGTCGGCGAAGAGGAAGGAAAAAATACCAACATAGGAGCCAACCTAGAGGAAAACTTAAAGCAAAGATTGATGCAGCTCTTAAGAGACAATTCTGACCTCTTTGCCTGAAAAGCTTCTGACATGCCAGGGATAGACCCCGAGCTCATGTCCCACAAGCTCTCAGTATATCTGGGGTCCCGATCTGTACAGCAGCGAAGGCGTAAACTCGGTCCAGAAAGGGCTCAAGCGGTGGAAGAGCAAGTACAAGCACTCCTAGAGGCCGGCTTCATCAGGGAAGTCAAATATCCGACGTGGCTAGCAAACATAGTACTAGTCAAAAAGCAAAACGGCAAGTGGAGGATGTGCGTCGACTATACCGACCTGAATAGGGCGTGTCCTAAAGACCCATATCCCCTCCCAAGCATTGATACCCTAGTAGACTCTAGCTCGGGGTATCAATACTTGTCGTTCATGGACGCCTACTCGGGATATAACGAAATCCCGATGTACAAGCCTGACCAGGAAAAGACATCATTCATCACGCCTAGGGCAAATTACTGCTATGTGGTCATGCCTTTTGGATTAAAGAATGCAGGGGCCACATACCAAAGGCTGATGAATAAGGTGTTCTCTCCACACCTCAGGAGCTTGATGGAAGTCTACGTAGATGACATGCTGGTGAAAACCAGGGAAGAAACTGACCTCCTGACAGACCTCTCTCAAGTTTTCAACACCATAAAGTCGCATGGGATAAGGCTAAATCCCGCAAAATGCACCTTCACGGTGGAGGCTTGAAAGTTCCTAGGGTTTATGCTAACTCAAAGGGGGATCGAAGCAAATCCTGACAAGTGCAAAGCCATCCTAGAAATGAAAAGCCCGACTTGTTTAAGAGAGGTTCAACAATTG
The DNA here is from genome assembly GCF_000816755.2 of Arachis ipaensis. Lineage (NCBI taxonomy): Eukaryota > Viridiplantae > Streptophyta > Magnoliopsida > Fabales > Fabaceae > Arachis > Arachis ipaensis. The sequence goes on along the minus strand of NC_029785.2, from coordinate 129,071,411 downwards.
AATGGTCGACTTGCAGCCCTCTCCAGGTTCTTGGCAGGATCAGTATTAAGATCCCTTCCACTATTCTCTCTACTAAGAAAGGGATGCCATTTTAAATGGACTCCAGAATGCGAAGAAGCATTCCAAGAGTTCAAAAGGTTCTTGAGCCAACCTCCAATCCTGACCCGACCTCTAGTTGGGGAAGAGCTCATTCTATATTTGTCTGTAGCAGACAAAGCTGTAGCATCAGCCCTGATATGAGAAGATGAGGTCGGGCAGCATCCCATGTACTTCACTAGCAAGGTTCTACAAGGTCCTGAACTAAGGTACCACAAACTAGAGAAGTTTGCTTACTCCTTAGTAGTAGCCTCACGGAGGTTACGGCCTTACTTCCAAGCCCACACAATAAGAGTTCGAACGAACCAACCTATAAAGCAAATCCTCCAAAAGACGGATGTTGCAGGGAGAATGGTTCAGTGGGTAATAGAACTCTCCGAGTTCAACTTGAAATACGAAACTTGGACAGCAATTAAAGCCCAATGCCTCACCGACTTCATAGCAGAATATGCGGGAGACCAAGAGAAAAAGCCAACTACGTGGGAACTATACGTAGATGGATCCTCAAACAAGACATGAAGCGGTGCCGGCATAATACTGGTTAATGAAAGGGGAACACAAATAGAGGTTTTTCTCAAATTTGAATTCACAGCTTCTAATAATCAGGCAGAATATGAAGCCCTAATCGCAGGATTAAAGCTGGTAGAGGAGGTCGGTGCCACAAAAGTGATGATATTCAGCGATTCTCAGGTAGTGACCTCCCAAATAAAGGGAGAGTATCAAGCCAAAGACCCAAATATGAAAAGATACTTGGACAAAACTTTAGAGTACCTCAGACGCTTTGCAGACGTCGAGATCATACATATAACTCGGGATCTTAACAGTAGAGCAGACGTCCTCTCCAAGTTAGCAAGTACCAAACCCGGGGAAAATAATAGAAGCTTGATCCAGGAAACTCTCCAAGAACCCTCTGTAGTGAAAACAGAGGCCAAACAAGATGTCCTTGAAGTAACCGGGCTAAACCTCGGATGGATGAGCCCCTTGGTCGAATACTTAAAATTCGACATCCTCCCTAAAGAGGAAAAAAAGGCCAAGAAAATCCGGAGGGAAGCACAATACTATACTCTGGTGAAAAATATCCTCTATAGAAGAGGAATATCAACACCATTGCTGAGGTGCATACCGACCTCAAGGACCACTGAAGTACTAGAAGAGGTTCATAATGGAATCTGCAGAAACCACCTCGGAGCCAGGTCGCTTGCCAGAAAGATAATCCGAGCTAGGTTCTATTGGCCGACCTTGCAGAAGGATGCCATAGAATTTATGAAGAAGTGCTAGCCATGCCAGATGCACGCAAATTTCCACGTGGCTCCCCCCGAGAAGCTCATTAGTATAACTTCTCCTTGGCCCTTTGCAAAATGGGGGATGGATCTACTAGGACTTTTTTCCCAGGCCCCAGGACAAGTCAAATACTTAATCGTGAGAATAGACTACTTCACGAAGTGGATAGAAGCAGAACCATTAGCCACCATCACGGCCCAAAGAAGTCGGAGGTTCCTCTACAAAAACATTATCAAAAGGTATGGGATATCTTATTCCATCACCACAGATAATGGAACCCAGTTCACCGACTCTACTTTCAGAAGCCTGGTAGCCAGTATGAAGATCAAACACCAGTTCACCTCAGTGGAACATCCACAAGCAAATGAACAAGTCGAGGCAGCTAACAAAGTCATACTGGCAAGACTAAAGAAAAGGCTACAAGATGCAAAAGGAGCTTGGGCTGAGGAGCTCCCCCAAGTGCTATGGGCCTACCGGACGACGCCCCAATCTGCCACGGGGAAACACCCTTCTGACTTGTCTATGGCGTAGAAGCCATGATACCAGTAGAAATCGACGAGCAAAGTCCAAGGGTGATCTTCCATGACGAGGTCGGGAACATACAGGGGTACAAAGAGGAACTTGAATTGCTCCCCGAAGTCCGAGAGCAGGCCCAGATAAGAGAAGCGACATTAAAGCAAAGAATGACTATCAGATATAACAAGAAAGTCATTCGAAGGAGTTTCACCCTAGACGACTTGGTCTTAATCAGAAACGACATCGGAGTCAATAAATCTGGAGAAGGAAAACTTGCTGCTAATTGGAAGGGACCATACATGATTAGTGAGGTCTTAGGAAAAGGTTATTACAGAGTGACCGACTTAAACAGCACCGAGTTACCTAGGACGTGGCATGCCTGTAATATGAAAAGGTACTACAGTTAAAAGCGAACTCTACTCCCTGATGTACTCTTTTCCCAACTTCATGGTTTTTTTCCAAAATAAAAGGGTTTTCGTGAAGGGGGGTTTTTAACGAGGCATCACAGTAGAGACTAAGGGACCATAGATAGTCAAAATCCCTTAGTAGTAGTAGAGTACTTTTGCGAATAAATAAAGATCTTTGACAATATCTCTTATAAATTCCTTCTCGTTTTTCTTTCTTTCTACGAAACACGCCGACTTAAGCTCGACAAAGCGTGAAAATCCCATGAACCGATCTAGATGGTCGTCAGGATAAAACGACGAGGTACAAGTCGGTGTAAAGAGGTTATAAAATTCGATCATGATAAACTCGGAAAGTATCTGACTTACAAGTCAAAAAAACCGAGAAATAAATAAATGCATCGCAAAAATAACCTAAGTCATAAGAGCTCAATAAATCGAAAAAGAAACAAATTTGAGTATAAGGAATACCAAAAGAGATCAGAAAACCTGCCGAAAGCATTAAGACAAAGACTGTCCCAAAGAAAAATTTAAGAGAAACTTAGAAGAAGGGATAGTCAGCCAAGAAAAAGGTTTTACCTAAAACAGAAAAGCATGCACACAACATACAGAGGTAACCTAAACCCTTATAAAAAAAAAAGGTATTTTTGTTAACTTAAACCATTATCCAAAAGAGGGTATTTTTTGTTAATGGCCATAAAAGGCCAAGGAAGTGTCAGCAAAATACCACCACAATTCAAGAAAATAAATAGTTTAAAAAAAAAAGAGGGGACCCACAGGCCGGGCCCCCATATAGCCACAATTAGTTTCTTTTTTTTTTCAGTTAGGAAGGACGTCACCACCAGAGCCGGGAGTAGTAGTCGGAGCACCACCAGAGTCAGGAAGAGTAGTCGGAGCGCCATCAGGACCAGGGAGAGAAGCATCCATAGGAGATGGAGTGGAAGTTCCAGGAGCCTTCGAAGAATCGGGGCATCTTTTGGTCGGGGAGGGGACTCCATTATCCTCTGCCCCCGAGTCTTTAAATCAGATCGGTGACATATTGGGGAGAGGGAGGAGAAACTATAGCTCCATCGACCACAATCTTGTCCGGATCCAGAGGAGAGAGATCCAGGTCGGGAGCAAGAACTCCGACCTGTTCTTTAAAAATCCTCCAAGCTTCTTCAGCCCCCTCAGCAATGGAGTCCTCCAACTCTGTATAGGCATCCCGAGCTCTCATCAAATCTTTTTTCACCCCCACAAGGTCCTCAAATAAGCCCGAATAACTCTCCTGCGCCTTCTCCCTCAGGCCCTCCGCCATAGAGCACTAGGCCTGCAACTTTCTCTCCCTCTCCTGGAGGCCATCCCTCTCCTCCCTCAATTTGGCGACCTCCTCCCTCAGTACCTTCTCCTGCTCTTGATATAAGAGAAACCTCCCCTCCAGCTCTTCAACCCTCGAGGATGAACCCAGAGAGCTAAGAGGAGTCTTCTCAAAAATATCAAGAAACTTTGTGCACACCCCTACTGCCCTGATACTCTCCTGAGCCAGAATAGTAAGGTGGTTTCGAACAGAAGCAACATCCATACCTATACGAGTATGAGGATAGATATGCTTCCGAACAAACTGAGGCGCATCCACCTTGGCCTCACCTTCAAAAGAAGAGCTAGACTCTAAAGTCTTGCGCTTCTTCTTCTCTGGCTCAGGGGAAAATCGGGGAGGAGGGGACGGTAGAGAAGCTGAGGAAGAAATGACAATGGGTTGGGTGGGGGTCCCCAAATTGTGAGAAGAGAAAGGAAGGGAAGGGACAGCTGCCCTGGCGCCACCGACCCTGGCGCGAGACCTCGCCTTGGCCTCCTGAACTCTCTGGTAAGACTCCCTGGAATTCTTCTTCGCCATCTCTGTAAAAACAGTTAGGTAGCTAAAATCAGCAAAACAAGTCGGAAAAAACAAGTCGGAGAATATGGTAAACAAACAAAAGCTACCTAGTTGAGCCTGGACAAAGGTCGGGGACCCCTGGAGAAACTTTTTTGTATCCAGTTAGGGGGCTCTTCCCCATACTTCTCGGAGGAACCCTACAATGGCCGCCTCCACCTCATCCAAGTCATCTAAACCATATTTTTCACAAGGGGAGGCCTCTAGCCAGTACAGAGGGAAGCGAGGGGAAGAATTCTCATCCAGAAAAAAGGGGTGGTGACCCTCTACAGCTTGAACTTTGAAAAAGAAATTTTTGAAGTCATGGAAGGATTCATCAAAAAGGGTGAAGACTCTCCGACCTTGTATAGCCCGGAAAGACACCCACTGTTGTTTGTTATTTTGCCAACTAAAGGGCTTAGTCATGTGCAAAAGGAAAAAGAAAATCCTCAGGAAAGTCGGAAAGTCTAAAGCATGGCTGATAAATTGGTAAATTTTCAGAAAACTCCAAGAATTAGGGTGAAGTTGGGTAGGAGCAACACGGCAGTGACGTAAAATGGCTATCTCAAAGTCAGAAAAAGGAAGAAAAATGCCCAAACGGGTAACCATACTCTCATACATATAGAAAAAATGAGGGGCTGCCTCAGCAGCCCTCGCAAAGCAAACCCGGTCTTCTGGACCCGAGGCAATCAACTCGTACTTCGGCTCATCCTCCTCAGAAGTACAAATTCTATGATGAGTGCGGAGGTTAGTGATGAAGTCAGTATCTACAAAGGGTTCCTCCCTCAGAACTGTGACATCCACCCATTGAGCAAGGCTTTCTATAGAAGACATTCTTTCCTAGAAAGGGGTAGCAAAACCTACAAAGGAAAAAGAAAAAAGAATAAAAAAACAGGGTCTCTAAGGGCCTGGAATCAAACAGAGTTACTAGGAGCCTACGAGCCAACCCTCCTCTCTAAAATAAGAACATGCAAACAAAAGCACTTCGTAAAAAGAGAGTAGAGAAAAACTAACCTTTGCTTGAAAAAGGGAAGGAGCAGAGAGAGAGGAGTCCCTTCGAACAAAAGCTTCTTGCGAACAGAGGAGAGAAAGTGTGAAAATTTTCGGAAACGAAGCAAGGAAAGAGAGGGAAAGTATTTATAAAAACGTTAGGGGAATAATAGTAAAAACGGAGGCCGTCATTTAAAGAGAGGCGCCGTTCCCAATGTAACTGATCCCCGCGTATAAATACGCAAATTCCTAACGGACGCGACGTTTGATTAGACGCGACTGTTGAGAATTTTCAAAACACGTCGGTTCTAAAAAATCACGTCGGTTCCTTATCAAGTCGACTGCGATTCCGAGTTAAAATACTCGACCCCAATTCTTAAAAGAAATTGGGCTCGAGTAGGGGCACTGTTCATACCCTGGCCCAACACTAAGGCCCAGGTCCAAAAAGAAAGGCCCAATCCAAGGAATTGACCTGCATTTCACACCAACTTTCCCCTTGAAGTCGGTTCCCACCACGACCTGCTCTAAAGAAGTCGGGAACGAAAATTAGCTGGCAGGTAATACTAAAATAACTACCCCTAAAATCTCTCAACCCACTTCCAGGAGCCATATCTCAACTTCCCTAAGATAAATGGACGGTATACCCACCTTAAAAGATGGAACTACCTCAACGGTGGTTATTGGTTCACCACTATAAATACACTGACACCCCTCAGGTATCTCTAAGTCCCAATACTCTCTAGACCTGCTTACACCCTTGCTGACTTAGGCATCGGAGTGTTCTTGCAGATACCACCATCCATTCTCTCACACACAAGTCAGACGGAGACCCTGGACCACAAACCTGTTCAAAGGCTTCCTTCCTCAGACTGATTAGGCCAACCCAACCGTCCAA
>NC_029785.2:129063439-129065334 GCF_000816755.2 Arachis ipaensis | reverse complement strand
TAATTTTTACCTTATTTGGTACGTACTTAATTGTTATCCATAATAATATTCAATACAAAACCGTATGATCAACTCTAAAATTAATTGGACAACATAGTTTAACTCTAGTTGATCAATGAGATATAAAATGCATGTCAGTACGTATTATTGCTGTTCCATAGAGTATATATTAATTTATATGATTAGTTCGTATAGATGACGAGTAATGAAACACAGAAGAACATATCATATATATTTTATCTATCAATTTAACCAACGTGTATTTTATTCTGATCATATTTGACCATATTTTGAAGTTTGCTAAAAGATGAACACCAATATAATACGTACAATATTGATTTATTAATTCCTATATTTGTCTCCCATTCAAAAGGCTAATGTCTAAAGAATATGATATATTTTCCCCAAGATTGAAGCTATCTAAGATGTTTCTGTCCAAATTGCAACCAGGTGCTATAAAAAATCATAGCGCAAATATGCTTCATTCACTCGCAGAGAGACACGATGCCCACAGAAATGAGGGGAAATGTCCATTTCAACCTTCCTTTATTTGTTTTACACGCCTATATATCTCATGGTTTGCTTAGCTTATCATATCTCAAATTTTTTTAGTAAGATTGCTTATGATTTTATGGGTTATTATAAAGAGATTATCGAATAAAATATCTTGTTAGTGGATTGCATGATCATTAGTTAGGGGAGAAATGGGTGGCCAGGAAACAGCTAGGCAACTTGATGGTTGATATTATGCTATTGAAAAATAATATACAAAATATCAAAGCGTCATAATTTGCAAGAACAATGCCATGTGAAGTACAAAATGATTGCGTATGTTATCAAACATTTCATATATATGGGTTACGTTATTTTATACGTATTATTAATTTATTATATTTATTTGGGTGGGCATATAATTTATACGGCTTTATTGCTTAGTTTCGTGCTTATCTTAGAGTCTTAACCAACCAATAACCACGTCTGGCACTAGATCATAAGGCAACTTGCAACTTGCATCTTTCCACAGTATATTTGGGTTAGTTAGTCAAAACACCATTGGAAACGACGACGTTAAACTAAATTTTAACATCCATATTAGGACTTTGTTTGGTAGACAATGATTTTTGTAAATAATATGAATAATGAATTTTAAATTGATTTAAATCATTCAATAAAGTAAAAATATATTACATTCTAAATTATTTATCTAAATTTTAATATTAGAATAATCATCTGCACATCTAATAAATTAAACATCTGGTATATCCATTATTCATATTATTTAGTATTTTTATTGTCTACTTATATTTTTTTTACATATTAATATTCTTATTATTAGAGGTTAACAAATTTTATGATTTATAACTATTAATTTATCATTACTAATATTTTTAATGATGTGAAATTATATTTAATAGTGTAAAATTACTCACTTTTCTTTTAGTGATTAAGTGCTCATCAAAATTTAATAAAAATGCTAGTTTCCTATACTTTTTCTTATTATTAAAGTTAAATTATATTTAACTACCAATGAGCTAGAAATTAAACTAAACACAGTCAAATTAATTGGGATTTTGCATATTCACTACATAAATCAAGTTACAGTACTTTTAAAATCCACATAATCATCAGAAAGTAGCGGACCAGAAAGCACCCAAGGGGCATCCTAACTTTGCTTTTACTAAAGCTAGCTTAATTATCCTGATGTTAAAGATAAAATGAAAAGGAAAAACTGATTCATGCTAAAGATTAACTTTAATATAATGACACTGAAAATGACTAATATATCTTTAAGCAATATGAAAGTAACTCTTGTCCTGCTTGTTGACTGATCAACAGTCTGTGATCGCTTATTTGCCTTTTCCTATTTAATAAGCCAAAGAAGCTTCCTTTTCTCG
>NC_029785.2:129053303-129063328 GCF_000816755.2 Arachis ipaensis | reverse complement strand
GTACTTTAAACTTTAAATACATATTAAGATTACAAATAAATTTTTATAAAAATATATAAAATTTAAATTTTTAATATATTTATTAAAATAAAAATTAAAAAATTTAGATATAAAAAAAATTCAAATGACTAATTTGATGTAATTACATATAGATAGATATTGTAGTGATGCAACAACATATGGGGTACACACGCTCTTTTCCTCGTTCAACTCGTAGAGATATGTTGACACATGTCATCTCCTCATTTAATTAGTAGAAAATGGGTCGGATATGTGTTATTTTTCGAGTTGAAATCCATTTTGATCCCTGAAATTTTTTATTGGCCTCAATTTTGACCCCCAAATTTATAATTACCCAATTAACACTCCAAAATATTGAATCGTCCCCACGTTTGTCCCTGTCGCTAGTTCCGTTAATGGAAATCTAATGTGGCACGTTAAGTCACTAGAGTGTGTATCCATGTGTCACCCAACTTGCCAAAGTGGATGTGCGATGAGTGAATGATGTGGCAAAATTTGAATGAACTCAATTTAACCCCTCCATACATGATAAAACCCTAATTTGCAGCCCTCCTTTCCGAATACGTTCAAGACTATGCTGGAGAAATGATGAGTTCTGGAAGCCAAGCAGCAGTGAGTTCTGCACGATCACGTTCTCATGGGGCTTTCATGAAGAACCTTAATGGTGGGAGGTTGGGAAAGATTTCTGATTGATGTGGTTGTGGAATACGTCCAGTGCTTCGATGGTTTGGGACAAATGCCAATCCTGAGAGACCCTTTTATGGGTGTCTAAATTATAATGTAAGTTCTGAATGTCGTCTTCTTCTTCAATGTGTTGCTACTGGTATTTGTGTTTGATGAGTAATCTTAAAATTTTTTTCTCTTGTTGGTTGTTACGAAATTGGCAGAATTTTGGGAGAATGTGGTGTAGTTTCTTTATGTGGACAAACGGTGAAGAAGAACAGAGTTTAGTGGGCAAAACACAACCTACAAGCAGTGATGATAGTTGAAAGATAAACTTAGCATGGAGAATTACTTCAATGGAAGTTAAAATTAGGTGTTTGAAAATATGGATCAGTATTTTAAGTTTGGTTATTTGTTTAGTTATATTTCTGACTGTTATGTATGGTGTAAATATGATTAAATTTTGATTAAAAGTGTGGACCTGAAGGTGTGTACTCTGAGGGTGAATGAAAGCATTGTATTCAGATTTTTATGAAAAAGAAGCATGGTATTAGCTCCTCTAGTACATATGTAATGATGCAATAGTGAGGAAGTAAAGCTAGGTATTAAACATATTGGTACCATTCATAAACCTGAAGTAAAGTGTCTACATTTAGTGAATATCCAAAAGTATTGCTTGCCAATAACTAAACAAATATCCCGAAGGTCATGAACAAAATACATCCAAAAATTCTTTAACAAAATAGTCAAATATTTGGACACACATAACCATGTTTCAGTAACACAAGATAAACATAATTAAGAAAATAACTACCCTAACTATAATAGTCCATCACAACTAAACATCATTCATTTCTTCCTAGGAGGTTTGAATGCTAGCTTCACTCCTGGTGTTGGGACAAATTTCATGAATTCAGCCATCCTTAAAGATGTTCCAGCACTTGCTCCTTGCAATGGGTCAACACTTGATGATCCTGGAACTGGAGGTGCTTTCCTTTTAGGTTGTAATTTGTCGTATCTCGTTGCAGGAGTTATCTATAGTTGCATGAGTAGAATACAAGTCCTGGTCAATCAAAATAAAAATTAAATTAAACAGATATTTAAAATAAATATTAAAAACGCAAATAATAGGACATATTGGATTCTTACTTGTTCTTGATCTCCATTATCTAGTTGTGAAAAAGGTGTCTGTGATAGCACAATCTCTGAAGGAGCATTAGCCATTGTTGGGGCTACAGAAGTGGCAACATGAGTTGCTGGAACAGGGTCACCTTCTGCTTCTCCATCTTGTGCAGACTGACCCTCTATGGTTTTATTTGCATTAGAACCCTTTTCTTTCTCCTTAGCTATTACAGCTGTTGCTGCAGTAGTAAGGGCAGCTGCGATGTCATCAGCTTTTCTGTGAGAGCAACTTCTCTTCGTGTGACCTTTTGCCCCACAGTAAGCACAAGAAAACTCCTTGTACTTTTTAGGTAGTTTTGTTGCATCTGTCTTACTCTTCTTACTTCCTGAAGGCTCTTCATCTGCATCCTTCCGTCATTTCTGCTTCAAAGGACCTGGTTTCCTCCGAATCTTGGCAGCTTAGGGCCTGCTATATTGAGACTTCTCCCACATTGCTTGTCCAGGGATGGAATTCAAGGAATGCTTATATGTTTCTCTATATGAGTCCATTGTCAACCACTTATGACAATAGTCTTCAGGATTTCCATTGAGTCTTGCTATTGCAGCACATGCGTGGACACATGGCATGTCTGAATTCTAGATTATATTCAATCAGAGAGGAGGTTCAGTCACAAATAATGTATATTCAATCAGAGCAGAATTTGTTCAAAATTAAATTGTATGCCTAACACATTTATTTTAATCAAAGTTACAATTTTTACAAAAGTTGCCAATGAGACCTCATATGTATATATGAAACATTTTATAACTACTACCAAGTAAGAGAAAAAACAATTTTATACCTGTGATTTGCTAGAATCTGCATGTGCATATCTGCTTTTCCAAGTCGACCGCTATGTTTGTTGGAAACCCATGAATCTCAAATCTATGATAGCTATCATCACCATACCACATCGGACGCCATTTTTGTGACTCCTTTCTTATCTTTTCTAGTCTGCTCCTCTGAATAGGAGGTAACCTGCCAATGTGGTGTTGCAGCTTCACTTTGTTTTTTGCAATTGTTCTTATCACGAACATGTGTACTTCCTCTAGCAGAGTGAGTATAGGCTTTGCCCTGTACTCCTTTATCCTTGCATTGAAGACCTCGCACACGTTATTACAAATATTATCCAGCTTCGGATCATGGCTAAAGTATGCCTTCGTCCAACTTTCTTTTGGCCATTTGTTTAAGTAGGTCCAGGCATCCTCATTCTTTCTCTTTACCTTCTCCATCTTCTGCTCGAAGCCATGCGTAGTTGTCTCTCTTGCACATTTTCATAACATGGTTTTTAACTCTTTCTCTTTTCATTGCTTGTTAAAGTTCTTCCACAGGTGACACACACAAAACCTATGGTGCACTCCAGGCATCAATTCACAGACTGCTAGAATTAACCCCTACCATAATATGCAGCACAGTTAGCAATTACTCTTATCGAGTCCCAATTAAGCCCCTCAAATAAACACTTATGACTCTATCTGATCCCTTAAATACAAATTATGTCCCAACAGAGTCCTCCAAAGTAGCAGTCAAATTTTTTAAAGCTTAAATGTTACCTTTTGCATGTCCGACATGAAGCACCAGTTGTTAGAGGCTACATCACCCAGATCATCCAACAGAAGCTCCAAAAACCATCACCAATTTTTCTTGTTCTCAATCTCTACAATGGCCCAAGCGATGACATATATATGGTTGTTGGCGTCTTGTCCTACTGTGGCTAGTATTTTTCCTCTAAAGTGTGTCTTCAAAAAGGCTCCATCTAGCCCAATTAGAGGCCTCCACCCAGCCTTGAGTCCTTTCTTGCATCCATCGAGGCATATGTACATTTTTTCGAAAGTTGGTTCTCCTGCAGGTTGCGGCTTCAATCCTATTTTAATAGTTGATCCAGGGTTACTTTTCAATAGTGTTTCTGCATAGCCTCTGAGAAGTATGTATTGTGCTGCCGCATCTCCATATACAATGTTCCTTGCATCACTTAAGGCTCTAGTCAGAGAGGACTTATTCAAGTCAAGATCACACTTCCTCTTGAAGTAATCAAACGCTTCTCCATAATTCAGGTTAGGGTATTTTTTTTATTTTCTTTACTAGCTTTGAGGCTAACCACTTCTTGTTTGCTGCCCTATTTTGGTCCTCCTTGCACATATGTGGTTGTTGTTGAATATTTTCATCTGCCAGCAAGTCTCTTCATGACCCATAGAGGCATATGCAATGCACTTACAACCCTCCTTCTTGTACTTACAAACAGCTCTCACCCTATAACTCTCATTTCTTTTGAAATTGATTTGCCTCCCCTTTTGTATGGTGAACTCTCTCATTGCCTCAATAAAATCATGTTTGCTATTGAACTTCATCCCGACCTCCAACTTTAGCTCTCCAAATCTTGCTCCTTCCATGAACATTGGGAAAGCATCGTCATCATCCGCATCAGATTCTTTGTCCGAATTAGGTGGGGTCGTCATTTCCTCAGATTTCCATGAATCATTTCCATAAGAATCATCATGGTATTCATCAAAGGCGTCATATGGTGGCTGGACCTCATTGGCTTTTCCAATCACTTGGCCCAGATCAACTTCCTCATCAGAATTTGAAACTATCATCTCATCTTCTTCACACAAGTCTTCGAAACATATCTTACCTTTTGCCTTATTCTTCTTCATTTTCAACTCCCTGGGTCTTGCTGCAGCAACTTCAGAATCAGAATCATCATCACTTGAATTCTCAAAATTCTCGGGTCCAGGCCTATAGAGTTCATCTTCCGCACTCTCATACGAGTCACTACTGTCACTACTTAATGTCACGGATGGGACCTCACCAACAGCCTTCTTCCCTTTGGGTGCAAATCTTGAAGCTGATCGTGTCACTCGTTTTGGTGATGGTATTGGTACTTTCTTGACAGCACCTTTCTTTGGGGTAGACTTTGAATTCTTTTTGACACTTATTGTGAATTTTTTTGTAGTGGTGGGTGGAATAGACTTCTCAGATTTATTGGTTTTTGGTTTAGAAGAACATGACTTGGAAAGAGGCATTGATTTAGGCTGGGCTAGAGGTGTGGAGGTGGTGGACTGGGGTGTAAGATCTGAGGTGGGCTGGACTGCAGGTGAACAGTTGGGTTAGGCTGCAGGCTTTGACTTAGGCTGGGCTGCAGGTTCAGAGGTGGGTTGGGCTGGATGATTTGAGGTGGGTTGGGTTTGAGGTTTAGAGTGGGGCTGAGTTGGAGGAGCAGAGTTCAGCTGGCCTGGGGGTGCAGAGTTCGCTTCAGGAAATGTGATTGTATTTTGTTCAAGGGGTGTGTTTGAAATACATAAAGATGGATTTGAGGTGGTGTCAAATACCATGATTTTTGGATTGGGGGTCATAGGGACCAGTTGTGGAACCTCATCACCTTCATGTTCAGAATATCCATGCTTAAGGTACACATGCACTACACCTTCATTATTCTTTGCGTGAAAGCACATCTCCAAGAGCTCCTTGTCCTGTAAGAGTGCTCTCAATCCAATCTTCAAGGGCCTCCCAGGAGTTAGCCACCAGCACTCTTTTAAGTTGTCATATCCTAGAATCTTGTAGTAATTTCTTATTGAGAACACGTCCAATGTATCTTCCTCTAATCCAAATAACTGTTTAATTTGGTCTCCGACATACACGACTTCTCCATCTTCTTTTGTCTCAAAATTTCCTCCATGGTATATGACAATTGTTATATCATCATCCATCTACATTACAAAATAATAAAAATCTCAACAATAATTTCAAAAAATAAAGCATACTGACTTAACTGACTTCAAACTCCAAACAGGACAATAGTTCATCATTCATTTTTAAACAACAAGTTTTTTAAACACAAGCAATAACACACACATAATAACATTTATCCACAGACAGCAAAAAATAAAATCAACATTCTCTTCTTCAGCAAGAAAAAAAAAACCCTAGCATCATTCACATGCAACAATTTCCAATACCCTAAATATAACCAGCACCTTGCTTCGACAATAACAATGCAATACAAAAACCAAAACAACAGCCAAAAACAGAGTATTAAGAAATTTGTGAAAAAAAAATAAAACTTCACTTCCTAACCTGATATTCGTCGTTTCTTTTCGCGGCAATGCTAGTTCGACAGCAACCTCACCCAGCAGTCTAATACACCACCAATGTTACTCTGATTCTCCTTTCTCACAGTCAAGCATGCGAGAAGAACAAAAACGTGGAGAAGAAGAATAGAAGAAAAAGGGAAGGAAGAAGAAGGGTCAAGTTAGTCTGTGTCTTCATCTATATGTTGACCCAACTTTTTTAACCCAACGAAACCCTTAAACGACGTCACATTGAGTTAAAACTGGGAGAGAACATAAAACGACGTCGTTTTAGGGTTTCCTACGTGTCAACTTAACGTGCCACATCAGATCTCCGTTAAAGGAGATAGTTACAGGGGCAAACGTGGGGTACGATTCAATATTTGGGGTTTTAATTTGGTAACTATAAATTTGGGGGTCCAAATTGAAGCCTATAAAAAATTTCAGGGGGCAAAATGAGTTTTAACTCGTTATTTTTCCATTGAACACATACGAAATGTTGCACAATTTTACACATTGTTTAAATCGGGAGAATTTGAAGAAAAAAATGAAAAAAATAGATGAAAAATGAATTTTTGTTGTTTGAATGATAAAAGAAAATAAAATGAAAAAAAATAGTATGGAGCTCACTAAAATATTTTTACCCTAACAATGAGAATTTTTTATTTAAATAAATAAATTAATTATAATAATTATCAAAATAAATAATTTAAAAAATATTTACTGAAATAAATATTCCTTTCTTATCTCGTTTGCACTTTAAATAAGATAATTTTGCATGTATTACAGTGTAAACGAAATAAGACAGGTGGATGCGAAACGTGTATATCTCATCTACGGTGTAAACGAAATAAAATCTGTTTCGCGTCCACCTGTCTTATCTTGTTTACAGTATAAACGAGATACATGCAAAATTATCTCGTTTACACGGTAAACGAGATAAGAAATGAATATTTATTTCGATAAATATTTTTTAAATGGAAAAGTATGAGGAACCAATAGAATATTTTTACAATGTGTACAATGGAGATTTATGGAGTATTAGAGATATAACCATTAGTGTTACCTTTTTCCATCAGCTGAAATTTTTGGAATGATGTTTATTATCCCTAGTATTCGGATGGTTATTCTAGATAGTACGAAGGATGTTCATTTTATAACTTAATAGTCCATTGTACACATTGTATAAATAGTCAATTGTCTCCCTAACGGGATCATTTTTAAATTATTTATTTTGATAATTATTATAATTAATTTATTTATTTAAATAAAAAATCTCAAATTATTTGCATTATTACTAGGCAACTTCACCAAGGGCCCACAAATAATTGACAAATGACGACAACTAACGAGACGGCGTTACCTCGGATAAGATCATATCACCTTCCGAACCAGAAAAAGGCTAATGACCGCCGCGATTCGGGTAGAAAAATCATAGGCTCCCGAAGCAAGAGTTAACAGTAAACGTTACGACAATCATGGTTTGGGAGGGACCCACGTCATCCCCCCAAAAATACCTAGTCTGGTGAGCCAACACCTGTCCATTTCCCTTAATACTGAGTCATTCAGTCAGAAGAGGCAGCGTGGCTGGCTGGCTCTAACAGACTTTCTCTCTCATCCCAGAGGTCGGTGAAAACCCAACCCCACCACCCTGGACCCACCTTTGTCTCCTTCCCTCTTCCTCTATATATCATTCTCTCCCCTTCTCTCTTTTCTCAATTCATATTCTCCTTCGCCATAACAAAGCCATTCTGTTCTCTATTTTTTCTTCTTTTAATGTTAACCAACCTTCTACTTCTAAAGAATTAACAAGAGCTAAATTCAAGAGATCGTATATACCTTTCCCTTTTAGATTCTAATTTTTGTGTTATTAACATGGCAACGGAGATTTTGCGGCCTCAGGATTGTTTAATTGAACGGATCAGGGTTCCTCCGGCGTCGTTTTCGCGGCGGAGAAATTACCCCAACAACTACAGTAACTATCATAATAGTAATAATTTTAGCAATCAGCATGCGGCGGCATCAAGATCCAGCTCCCGGAAGCCCGTTACCCGACCCGATCAGAGGAAACGGGCTGTAGTTGCCAGTTCACCCCCTCTAGTTGCAGAGGCCGCCGCGCTGCCATTAAGGAGACCTAGCAGCGCTGACGATTCTAGGTTGTCCAGGAGTAGCGGTTTGGCGGTCGATAAGGTGACGATTCTCCGGAGGGGGCAGTCGCTGGATTCGACGACGGCGCCCGCCGTGAATAGCGACATGTATGCTGGATCAGCGTTCGCGGTGTCTCCGTCGCCTAGCGCGCTCCCTCTTCCTTCTTTTCAGACGAAGAAGCAGCCCTCTCCGGCGGTGGATGACTCCGCAACCAGAGATCTGAGGCGTCTGCTCCGGCTCGAGTAAGATTCGGGTCGGGTTGTCTGGGTTCGGGTCTAGTTGGTTCTTGACCCTTATTTCCCTCTTCACCAACATCTAGAATCTTCTTCTCCTTTCTCTTCATTTCTCCGTTACCGTCACTACCGTTACGGGTAGGTCCTTACCAGTTTGAATTCCCGTCTCGACCGTGATTTTTTTAAACGGAAGGATGGGTCTGAAATTGGGGGCGGAATACGTTTGAAGAAGTTTGGATTTAGTGTAAGAGCCGTGTGACACGTTTGTTTGCTGATGGCTTAAATAAGAATTAGGTTCTAATTTCAGTTTAGAATTGGTGGAAAAAAATTTGAAAAAAAAAAAAATGAAGGAAGGAAGAACCGAAGAAGCTATACAAGTTGAGGGAGTAACTAAGGGGGTTGTTCTTGTAAAAATCCGGAAAGTGTTGTGGTTTGGTGGATGTTGGATGTGAAAGTGAATGGTTTTCTAGCTCATTGTACCCTTTTTGTAAAGTATAAATGTTAAAACTTTAGGGAGGTTTGAGCAAATATCTTCTGAATTTTCTTCAACTTTTATCACGCGTCATCTACATCTAGATAGACTTTCATACGATTTCTCCGTTACACTATTGGACTAATGCTTCAATCAATTGATATCTTTGGAAAAGAAATTTTGTTTGAAGACTTGAAGTCTAGAAATTGACTATAATTACTTTTAATTTGGAAGAATTATATAATTTTAATGTTATTAATTTATCTGACTAATAATTGTCTGGGATCGAAATTAACTGGAAGCTTAAAAAAATAGTAGAAATGTAGGATTGTTCAATTGGTGTGTAATATTTCTTGGTAATATTGAACTACTGGTCAATCAGAAATATTAAATTAGATTTTTTTTCCAGAAGTTATTTATTTTAAAAAAACAAACCGCATACAAAAATAATCTCTAGGTACTTAAGAAAAAAAACACTCCATAAAAATTGAAGATGCTGCCATGAGAGAACTTTATAGAGGAACAGAACAGGGAGAGGAGAGGAGGCACAAGTTTGCTGGCTGTGCTGCTTCCTTCCCATTTCTGTTTCTGCTCCAGCTGAGTGGGTATGGAAATGGATTCTTTCTATTTTTTTGTGTATGAAAATGAATCTTTTCTATTTTTTTTAACACTTGAGAATAAAGTGTGATCTTTCATTTTTAATTTTATAAGTGGGATCAAAAATAAATAGAAAATGAAGGATGAAATTAAACACTAGATATCATCTAGTTTTTTTTTTTTTCACGATCCAGGTGTGCACTGTGCACTCGTTTTTTTTTTTCTGGACTTGGCACTGTGCGCTCTCTAGTCTCTACCTTATTCTATGGGGCCGAGCCCAAGTTAAGAAAATGTGGCCTTCTTTGAAGGAAACTATCTTGACCATAAAAAAAAGGAAACTATAACTTCTTTCATGGGCTTCTACCAATACATACAACAATTATTTTTGGTCATGATACATACAATCATTTAGGCTACATATAACATACTTTGGAATTTTAAGACCAAAGCAAGACCAAAGCACCTTGGATTTTTAGACCACAAAAATTAACACACACTGGATTTCGGATCATAAGGCCTGTTACTTATAATTAAACATTTCTATCTATAAAAAGGAACCTTAAGTGGTTGAGATTTGAGACTCTGGATTTAGTACGATTTCGTGATTTGATAGTTAATTTTTTATATAAAATATTATATTAATTATTAAATTATATATTTAT
>NC_029785.2:129031351-129053183 GCF_000816755.2 Arachis ipaensis | reverse complement strand
TCTAATTTAATATGTTATCAAATATTTTATACAAGACTAATATATATTTAAACTTTTGTTTAGTTACGGTTGATTTATTAATTAGAAGAGTGTTAAGGGACTAATAAGTTTTGTAATTTGTAATTATCAATTAGTTATCATCATTAGTACTTTTAATAGTGTGAGATTACATCTAATGATATACTAATTATGTTTTAATAAAAGTACTGACTCTCTAAATTTTTTTTATTAATTATGCTAATATCTCTATCTTTTAAAAATACACTTAAATGTTTTCTTAGAATTTAAATACCTTTGCAAAAATATATGAACTACTAATACGGCACTTATATAAACATGAATCTCATGTATCATTAAATAAAGTTACTTCAGGCAGTTAGCTGTGGTTCCGCATTCCGTGAAATATTTCAAATGTCAAAGAGAGAGAACATAAACGACAAAAAAAAGTGACGAGGGAGGGAGGTAAACAACATCATCAGAGCTTTAACTTAGGCACACATTTTACGTAACAAGATAATATTATGCGTCATTCTTCTTGGATATACAAGTTGTTAATCGATCTAATTTGTGTAACTACTTACATTGTCATTTGATTTATGAATAAATGATCTAGTTGCTTTATGCTTCCACTCAAGAACCATTCGAAATTGGCAACCCGTGCTCTTTTATGTACGATTATTTTGTTTCAATATAATAACTGGATAACTGGATTTAAGTACATACGTGAAGTTGCCTAATTATATGTTAACGAACATCAATCAATTTTTTTAATTTTAAATTTTTACTTTAAATTTTAAGTTTTTCAAAAATAATGAAAGTCAAAAGAATAGTTAAAATTGAATTCTTTATAGTTTTTCTATCGGGACGCATGTATGTTATGAATATTTAGTATTATCATCCTTAAAGGCTTAAACACCTTATTCTAGTATATATGTAAAATGATCTCTATTGAAATTTTTTCCCCTGAGAAAAAGATGAATAGAAACTAAGTCAAAAGAGTCTCATTTTTGCATCATTGTAAAATCATTTGATCAATCATCTTATGATTTTGTTAATTGCAACGTATTCTTTTAAAGAACTTTGGAATAGGCTAAATTAAATTCTAAGTTTAAAGTTTTTTTTTTTCTTGTCTACTATATTTTTTAATTTGATAGATAAATTAATTTATCAATTAATAAATTATTACATACACAAAATGAAATTTAAACTCCTAATTTTTATTTAAGTGAACAAGTAAGTTGACCATTCCACATCATGCAAGTCAGTGGATAGGGGTGGCAATAAGTAGGGTAAGGTGGGATCTGGAGCCAACCCTAACTCTACCCGCGAGTTAAGACTTTTATATAAACTCAAACTCTATCCGGCTTATCCGCAGGTTGAGAATATCTCAATTCTAACCCTACTTGTTCTTAATCCGCGAGTACTCCATCATATTTGCAGGTTACAAAAAAGATGCAACATTATTATATAAGTTGATGATAATTTAAAATAGAACTGTTTTTTATATATAAAAAACTATTAAATTATCAATTAGTGATATTTTTTTAGTGGCTAAAAATCTTTTGAATTTAGTGAGAGATCTTTGGTTCAATATTTATTTAAAATATTTTTACATAATTATATAACATATACATATATAGGGTGCGAGTTGGTTGAATAGGGTTGAGGTTCAATCCGTACCCTACCCAATCCCATAAAAATCCTACCCGCACACTATCCTACAAATTGTGAATCGAATTGATAACCCGACCAGATAGGGTCGAATTGGGTACCCCACGAGTAGAGTACATGTTACCATCCTATAAGTGGGTCAGTGCCCTTTGCAGCTATAAAAGGAACATAAGATGCAGTGAATAGAGAAAGAAACCACAATAGTGATCTACCAAATCAAAAGGCTTAGTGTGTATACTTATGTAATTAACTAATAACAATAAGCTAGCTAATATATAAGAAGAAGAAGCACAGGTGGCACATGGCATGCACAGCAGTTGGGTGCCTCATAAAGCTTCTCCCAACGGGGACAATGTTCGTCTTCCATTTCGTGAACCCCATCCTAACAAACTCCGGTAAGTGCAGCAGCGCCGCCAACAGGGTCCTATCCGCCACTCTTCTCGCAATCTGTGCCTTCTTCTGCTTCTTCTCTTCCTTCACAGACAGTTACATCGATCCAACCAACAAAAACCGGAGGCGCTACGGAATCGTGACCGCCAAGGGACTCTGGACTCTTCCACTTGAGAAGCCCGAGATCAAAAGCGTTGACTTGTCACGTTACAGGCTGAGGTCTGTGGACTTTGTGCACGGGGCGTTGTCGATGGTGGTGTTCGCGGTGCTGAGCCTGCTTGACAGAAACACAGTGCAGTGCATGTACCCTGGCTTTAAGTCGACGGGGAACAGAATGGTGCAGGTGATTCCGTTGGTGATTGGAGTGGTCGCCGGTTCGGTTTTCATGGTGTTCCCTAACACACGCCATGGAATCGGATACCCCAAGCCTGATGGTGATGATCATGATTCTAACATTGTCCCCCCACAAACCCCACCCCCTAAATGCGCTAGTAGTATTTAGTATGTACCTATGTGGTGACATCTATGGTGGCATGGGATTAAGTGGTTAAAGCCTTAAAAGGTGGCTAAAGTTTGACCGATCAATATTGTAATGATATGTGGTAAAGAGAATCTTTTTATTCAGTGAATCAATGTTGCATCCCTATTTAAGCGCAGTAAGTTAGAGAAGGTTACTAAAGGATATTTGGGAAATTTTTCCAACCAAAAACTTTTCTGTTACATGGGCCTTGTATGGATGGATCAAAACATAAAATAAAAAATTTGGTTGGGTGTTTCAAAAAACAAATAAATGAATATGATCTTTAAAAATGCAATCTCATTTAATAGATACTATTGTATAATAATATTTTTGGTAACTTAAAAGAACAAAAATAACAACTAAAAAAGAAAAAATAAACAAGAAACTGCTTAAGAAAGGCAGTCTCGCTGAATACTACTCTCAAACTCATTCCAAGGCAATGAAAGCTCTACTTGGGGAGAAATTTTTTTTTGTGACTTAAAAGAAAATAAACAAAAACTAAGAAAGAAAAAAAACAAGAAACTGCTTAAGAAAGGCAGTCCCGCTGAATACTACTCTCAAACTCCTTCCAAGGCAATGGAAGCTCCACTTGGGGAGAAATAGTCCTCATTACAGTCTTTGCCATGATGTCTGCTACTATATTTGCATCTCTCAAGATCAACCGGCGATCAGCACGCCATTTTCAAGACATGATATCTCGAATTTTTAACACCAAAGGATCAATAAATCCATAGCAATCCTGTAAATTATTGACAATAGTAAAAGCCTCCACACAGTCTGTCTCATATATAATGTCTCTTTGTCTCGAGTCCCATGCTAAAAGAAAGCCTCTCCAAATAGCAAACAACTCTCCTTGCAAAATGCTACGACTCTCAATTGTTCCCAGACAGCCTCGTTGCCACCTTCCCTTCCAATCTCTGCTAACACAAGCAAAACCAACTCGAGCACCATTGCCAGGATAGCTAGCATCACAATTAATCTTAAAGGTACCCACTGAGGGGGGAATCCAAGAGCCACTAATGGTGGAGGGGATAGACAGTCGTTGCAACTCAAAAATATTTCAGAGCTCTTTTTCCAAAGACAAAGCCATACCAATCACCTTGTCTGTGGTCCAATGCTCGTGAGGATGAAAGATCTCGTTATTCCTCGAACGCCAAATCCACCAGAGACCAGAAAAGAATCTAAAGGGACGTTGTTTGCTATTATATAAGAACCAACTCATCAAATCCACTGGTCGATCGGAGATCCTTAAAGCTTGCCAAACTAGTTGGGCTTTTGGACAATCCTGAATACAATGTAAAACTGATTCCTGGCCTGAGAAACATCGTGGACAGCTATTCGTGTGCGAAATGCCCCTCCTAAAACAAAAGGCAGCAGTAGCAAGAGTCTCCCAAAGACATAGCCAGGCAAAAAATTTGTGCTTTTCCGGAACATGTTGACGCCAAAGCCAAAGCCAATTACCCCTATCCTTCCAACTAAACATCTTCTTACTGAGTCACAAATAACCACTACGAGCATCATAAACCTTTGAAACCGCACCAGTCCAACACCAACCGACCTCTGAACCAGCTTGAACATCCGGGTTGTAAGAGTTAATGTTGCTCTGCAGAGACTGATGCAGAGGAGAATATATATTCTCAAGGTTCCACTGTCCAGATGACCAAAGATCCAAGATCCTGAGATCCGAATCAGAAATATGAATATAATCCATCTCCTGACACAGTCCCCCTCTCTTCTCCATTTAGAAAACCAAAAGTTCTGTTCCAAATCCCCAATGCACCAAATAAAACCTTCCTTCAGGATATCCCAAGCTCGACATATACTCTTCCAAATATAAGATCCCCTTCCTCGAGACCGACTGAAACAATCATCCTTAGAAGAATGGTATTTCTCCGTCAACATTTGAACCCATAGCTTGTTAGGATGGTGAAAAAGTTGCCAAACTAGCTTTCCAAGAAGAGTAATATTAGCACAAAAAGGATCTCTAATTCCCAGATCTCCAAACTTCTTAGGGGTGACCAACACTTTCCAGTTAACTAGATTCAGGCCTCTACCATCAGCTTGACCCTTCCATAGAAAGTTTCGCATCATGGATTCTATCTTATTAGTTACCCCTTTAGGGAAGAGAGATACCTGCATGCAGTAAGAAGGAATCGCAGTCACTACCGAGTTGAGCAAACAGAGTCTACCCGCCTTATTAAGCAATCTCCCTTTCTAGCTGGCTAGCCTTCCCCGAATCTTATCCAAAACATCGTTGAAGGTTGCGCGTGTCACCCGAGAGTAATTAAGGTTCACCCCTAAATACTTGCTCAAGTTCTGGACAAATCTGATGGAAGACACTGCGGTGAAAATCTCTTTTCTTGTCGCTGAAACATTCTTGGAGCATAGCGCTTTAGATTTCTCCACATTAACCTTCATCCCAGAGGCTCTGCAAAAATTTTTCGAAGCTACCATTACAGTTCGAACTTGTTGTTTTTCGACTTTACAAAAAGAAGCAAATCATCGGCAAACAACAAATGAGAAATTCTTGGACCCCTTCTAGAAATAGCAATCGACTTTCACAAGCCCCTATCAACTTGCTGATTAATAGAATAGGACAATCTCTCCATACACAACACAAACAAATACGGTGATATAGGATCTCCTTGCCTAAGACCCCTGCTCGGAGTGAAGCTATTTAATCTATCCCCATTCCAGAGGATAGACAGGGAGGAAGCAGTGACACAACACATAATCAGATTGACTGTCGGAGAAGGAAAGCCAAAACTCACAAGGGTTTGTTTCAGAAATTCCCAATCCACTCTATCGTACGCTTTCTCCAGATCAATCTTAAAGGTCAGGGTGCCTTTCTTTGACTTTGTCTTCTTCATGAAATGGAGAACCTCTTGTGCTACAATGATGTTGTCTGGAGTTTCTCTCCCCGGGATAAACCCTCCTTGAAGGGGCCCAAAATCTCTTTGAGATGGGGACGAAGTCTATTGACCAAGACCTTCGTGATAACTTTGTAAACCACATTACAGAGACTAATAGATCGAAAATCCTTCATGGAAATCAGGTTTTCTACCTTCGGAATAAGAACCACAAGAGTTTCCATCTTCCTTGGATCCATATCCAAACCAGAGAATGCATGACGAACCAAAGTCCAAACATCAAAACCAAAAATCTCCCAGTATTCTTTAAAGAAGAAAGCCTAGAACCCATCAGGGCCCGACGCTTTAAAAGAATGCATACTGAAAACAACCGACTTAACTTCTTCCAGAGTAACTGACGCTGTGAGGCTACAACAGGCTTCATCATTCAGGGAAGGCAGCGACACATCACCAAGACAACCTAAGTCTACATCCTCCGACTGGCAGAATAGGCGTTTATAAAAGGATTCAGCTTTCCTTCTAAGGATATCCGGGTCCGTTTCCCACACTCCATCTTGAAGAAAGAGACCATGAATCTTATTATGCTTTCTCCACACAAGAGTCTGGACATGAAAGAACTTGGTATTTCTATCCCCAAATTTTACCCACTGCTTTCTGGATTTCTGAAACCATAGAAGTTCCTCCTGCACAAGCGTGTTATTAAATTCCTCAATCAGCTGTTGTTCTTTTTGCCGTATAGACAAATCTTCCATTACTTCTAGTCGCTTCTGAAGGAAATTAATCTGTCTCTCCAATTCGCATTTCCTAACGAAAATATTGCCGAACACTTTAGAATTAAACTTCAAAGAGTTCTTATGCACTTCTAAAAACTTGCCATGCATCTCTCTGTAGCCAGCCTGCCATGACTGGTTCACAATATCTCTGTACCCCGGATGAGTTGCCCAAGCCGCAATAAACCGAAAAGGTCTATTCTTTTTCGGTTGTGGACGACCTGTACAGCGCACTAGGATAGGACAATGAACAGACTGAACCCTATTTAAAATTTCTGCGTAAGCCTCTGGAAAGAGAGATAACCATCCACTGTTGATACAAATCCGATCAAGTTTTTTCGCCACCTCAACACCATTTTTAACCCTTCTGTACCAAGAAAACCGTCTTCCAATAGTCTTCAAGTCAAACAAATCACTATCCCCTAGAGAGGCAGCAAGCCGATCTGCATGGCGACTCGAGAAGAGGCAACCCTTAGATTCATGTAAGAATAGTACTTCATTAAAATCACCAAGAACAATCCATGACCCACAGAAAGACGAGGACTGAGTAACAAGATAATCCCATAGCAAAACTCTGGTATTAAACTGAGGACTACCATAGATACCACTGCACCTCCAAATCACATTATTTACCTGAACCTCAACTGTAACACACTGATCGAAAGCATCAACCCATTTGCAGTGAACACCCAGTATTGCAGAAAGAAACCAGATACCCCCCTTATGTCCTGACGCCTCCACTATACCGATAAAGTAATAACCAAGTCTTTCCCAGAACAGTTTCAAGTGTTGAAAAGGACAGTGATTTTCAACCACAATAAAATTACAGGTTTAAATTTTCTAACCAACTCTTTACAATTCACCTGGGCTAACTTATTAGAAGCACCCCTAATATTCTAAGCTATTATATTTAAACTATCCATAATATAAAATATAAAAATATAAAACAAGGAAATCAAAGTGCTTCACCAACCTCAAACCGAGGCTTACCCAGCGGAAGTGACTCCCGTGACCTTTGTGTTTGTC
The DNA here is from genome assembly GCF_000816755.2 of Arachis ipaensis. NCBI lineage: Eukaryota > Viridiplantae > Streptophyta > Magnoliopsida > Fabales > Fabaceae > Arachis > Arachis ipaensis. The sequence continues at coordinate 129,045,936 of NC_029785.2, read as the reverse complement.
GGATCTCCATGGAATATATCATTATTCCTGCCTACCGACGCAGCAACAGCCGGCAAAGCGCCTTCCTTCTCCAATGGAACCGCCATGGTAACACCCTCCTTCACGGCTACAAGAAGACATGACGATGATTCCCCCGCCGTGCCTCCACTCTTCTCAACTGGCGAGCTCTGTAAGGACGTCGGCCTTGGTCATTTACGGAGAGAGGAGCCGTAAGGCACCGGGGTGTGTCGGGTTGATGAGATTGACGTCTCACCAACACGGGAAGCGCTGTGTCCGACCTTGACTCATGACCCGACCCTGGCGCGATAGGAGCTGGATCCATCCGTGTGAGAGAAGTGGATGGTGGGCCTGATTACTCTACCCGAATCGGTTCTGGATTGAGTGCCTCTTTGGACCTTGTTAGATTGCTTCTGGCCCAGCTTGGTTTTACCTTTCCTCACAACTTGCTCCCAGCCTGGTTCATCATGCATGCAAGCCTCCTTAACGTTATTTCCTTCCAAATTATTAGCCTTCAAATCCTCTTGCAAACTCGGTGCAGCATTCTCGCCAGTAACGCCACCTACCACATCAGGTTCTACTTCATTTGAATTGTGAATTTTGGGCTCAGGATATGGCACTGTCATTGTACTGTCCCGGGGCTTGGTGGCATCGGAATCAGCACTCTTTCTTTTCCTGGAGTCTCTACCCAAGCACTGTGCCATATCGTGACCATAACGTGCACAAGAATTACAAATTAAATTTAAAATTTCCTACTCCATTACATGAGTTACGCCTTCAACAATGATATGGTTGATAACTGGCAGTCCTAAATTTATTTGAACACATGCTTGGGCATATCGTCTTCTCTCAGCCAACTTAGTGCCTAGGTCTACTTTGATGGGGACTCCTATTGCAGAAGCAATACGCATCATGGCCTGTTCCTGATAGCACCAGATTGGGAGTCTTAAAATTCGAACCCATACAAGCGTAGACCCGAAGGATTGCTCACATGGCCGAAAATTCATATCCCACGGTTTTACAGCAACATAGTGCCCCTCAATCAACCACGGGCCACCAAGCATGACCTTGTCACGATCTTCACCTGCATCGAATTTTACCATGAAGTATCCAAATCCCACATCAAGCAGATCAAAGCCACCTTTGATGCGCCAAATCATCCAAAGCTTGTGTGAAAGAGCTGTGTAACTATAATTTTTATCAAGAACCTTGATCACTAAAGCTTCTCGATAAGGCTCTGCCAAGCAAAGCTTAGCTTCTTCAGTGAAGTCTACACATGGAGTTTGGGTATCACCCTGCTTGTCCACCACCGTCGCTATACTATCCCCAGATAGAGATCCTGCAAGTGCAAAGGCCTTCGATTTCTCTGGACCAATGACTTTATCTCTAAAGGAGACCTTTGTAGACTTTGAAAAATCCTCTCGTGAAAAATCCTTCTTGGCACCGGATGCACCCCCACCCACACTCTCCCCTTATCTCTTCCGACGACATGGCCGCCATCCTCACTGTGTTTCACCCTCAAACACTCGTTCTCGCTCTCTCCTTCTCTCATTCTCTTTGAGTACAGAGTACGTACATATTCGTGTGAAGTCCGTAAAAATGCAAACATATCTTCCTAATAAATCTTTATTTAGGAATAGATTTGTTTAAATCACTTACAGTTTATGTTATTTTTTTTAATGAGTAATTTGCACTCTTGGTTTATTATAAGATTAAAAAATCTCTTTAAATAAAAAATTTAAAGGTATTAAATTACTTCATTAAGGATTAATTTGAAATAGATTAAAATGATCTTGTAGTATTAATTGAAGGTTTAATTACTCTGTTGATCCCTATAGTTTTGCGAAATTTTTAATTAGGTCCCTATACTTTTTTACCTTTTAATTGAGTCCTTGCACCAAAATTTTTTTTTTTTTGGTCCATACACTTTTTTTTCCTTTTATTTAGGTCTCTATACCAATTCTTTTTTTTTAGTTGGGTCCCTATAAAATTAAACCAATTACTACTAAGAATGACTTAATTAAAACAAAATTAGTGCAGGGACTCAAATAAAAAGAAAAAAAGTATAGGGACCTAATTAAAAATTTCACGAAACTATAGGGACCAACAGAGTAATTAAACCTTAATTAATTCAATTTCAACAAGATTAAGAGTGTATTTGGATGAAGAAATGTCTCCACCTGCTGCCAACAATTTTTCTTTGAAATTCTACTAAACGGATCGATCCTCCCGTTTGTTTTAGCAACTTCTCCTAAGATCTCCTCACCAACAGCTCCCCGACAATGACAAAAGAACCAACTCGCCCACTGTGGCGGGGCAGCTTTTTTTTTTTTTACAATAAGACTTGGACGATTATCTCTATCCTCTGTGGCTTATAAGTTTATGTCCATCCCTAGTTGGGTATAGTTTCCTTTTAATTTTTTTTTTGGTAGCCGTTACCTGAATTTACGCAAGTGTGTCCACACCCCCAAACTGACTTGACGAGGAATTCATTCTCACGAACAAATACAACTCCTACACACACCTAGGAGCTCTCCTTCCTACATATCCATACAAGACTCGAGTAGGCAGGTCGATGTCCTACGAGATAACCACTACACGGTTTAAAAATAAATAAATTTTTTAAAAAATCTTTTAAAATAATTTGATATTTGAATATTTTATGTAAAAAAATAATTTTATTTATTTTATGTTATATTATATTTTTTAAAATTATATTTATTTATTTTTTAAAATTTTTAGATATCCAACTATTTTTCTATTCAATTCCGCTACATAATCAACAAGGATTCTACCAACTTCTACCTATTTTGGTTTAAGATTAATCTCTACATACAAGTATTTTACGCTTACAAGCTTTACAAGTCCCGCTAAACGCGCTGCTTATGTTACGTACATTTCACGCGCTCTATAACAGACTTTTAAATTAATCCAAATCAATTAACGCGCGAATATATAACTTCCATTTTTCAAAAGATTTCGTTTTCTTTTTCGAGTTTTTTGCCAAATTTGTTCGATCTCATTCGTGCGTTCTGTCTTTGCCTTTTTATTCGTTGTTTTACGTGCATTTGTCATTGGTTTCTTCTTCGTCATTTACGTGAGTTTCTCTGTTTGTATTCTTGTTTTGTTTTTTTTTTTTTTGATTTTCATGGTTTCTAAAATCAAGCTTTGAACTCGTTTTGAAGATAATGGACGATTCAACTTCAGATTGTCAGCTGAACCAGGGCAAAGTGGATTTTGAATTTGAATCAAACGAAGTTCCTGAGGTGTGATTTAGTTTCAGTTAATTATTGAATCTGAATTTGATGCAGTTAGTCGTTTATGATTGTCTAGCTGAATAATCTGTGAACATTGACTGTGAAATTAATACGTGAACATAATCTGTGAATTGAATCTAATGTACTAGTTTTGATTAATTTTCTGCATTTTATACCAGACGTTCGGGTGTAGATCAAAATTTTTTGGGTGTATTTTAGGAAAGTTTGGGTGTATTTATAGTTTATGGCTTTTCTTGTTATTTTAGTTGAGTTGTTATCGTTTGGGTGTAGATAACGAATTCTTGGGTGTATTTTAGTTAAATTTTTTATTTTTTTTATGACGTGCAGAAACTCTAGAGTATATTCTTGTTTTTAACGTTGTGTATTTTGCAGCCCCTCTGTGTTGTTGATGATCAGTTTGTTCCCAAGGTTGGAATGACTTTTAACACTCTTGAAGTTGCTGCAAAATTTTACAAGGACTATGCGAAGGCTGCAGGTTTTTCTACAAGAGTTCAGACCACAAATAAGAAGGGAAACGAAATTAAGAATCAATTGATTACATGTAGAAAAGAGGGAAAATGAAAATCTAAAATATCTCCGACCGAGAAGACAAATTCCATAGCTGGTTTAAATTGTCCTGCACGAATTTATATACACACATTAAATGATGTTGGTGCTTGGATCATTTCGAAGGTCGTGTTGCATCATTCACATCCCTGCTGTCCAACTAAGGCAGAGATGCTCAAACAGCACAGGGAACTTAGCATGTCCGTTCATCGTACAATAGAGAATAACAAGGAAGCTGGTATCAGACCAAGCAAAATTTACCAATCATTCGTTGCGGCAGCTGGGGGTCACCGCGAGTTAAATTTTATCGAAAAAGACGTGAGAAATTATATCACGAGAGAAGTGCGGAATGTTTCAGAACAAGAAGATGCAAAGGAATTCGGGAAATATTTATTAAGAATGAAAGAAAAAAATCGGAATTTCTTTTTCGAACTCGAACTGGAGGACGATCAGTCGATTAAGCCAGTTTTTTGGGCCATGCAAGGAGTAGAGCTGCCTCTGAGTATTTCGGAGATGTTATTTCATTTGACACCACCTACAATACAAACAGATAATATGTTGTTCTTGTTTATGATGGTAAATTAATGTTGTTTTATGAATCTGCTGCAAAGGTGTATATTGGATGTTTTTGGGTGTATAAAATTATTTATTGGGTGTACGTAATGATTTTCATCCTACAATCTCGTAATTTGTTTCAGGTATAATTTGGTTTGTGGTTCTTTTGTCGGGGTAAATCACCATGGTCAGTCAACACTTCTTGGATGCGCTTTGATGAAAAATGAAGAAATTGAATCATTCAAATGGTTATTTCAATGTTGGCTTCATTGCATGGGAGGAAATGCTCCTTAACCGGTTCAATCGTAGTTCAATCGGAAAAACCGTTTTAGAATAAAATAATAAATAAAATATAAATACACACACCAAAACTATATGATCTTATCAATTTACAAACTCAAAAGTTTTTTTAAAACACTCTTAAAATATATGTTTCCAAGTACTTTTGTCATCATCATCTTCAACTTTACACTCATCACTCAATTAAAAAATCCACAACCCCAATCCTCTATGATTTCTTTTGGAAAAATAAAATCTCATTCAAGAAGGAAACCATAGCTGTAAGTAATTGAGAATATTTGTGAGACTCAGCACCAATACATAGAACAATTATACATATAAAGAAGTACCAACAATCCAATTCTCAATTTCATGAATCACCCTAAACTCTGAAATCAATAAATCTATCAACAAAAATTCAAAAATAGCATACTCATAAATTTAAAAACAACAGCAGCAGGGTTTAGAACAAACATTTAATCACTAATAATACAGAACCTTGTGTATTATTAGTTGATATGATGCAGGGTGCTTTTTTAAATTTTTATACACCCCTCAGAAAATGACAATTTTCCATACAAAATTGCCCCTAACAATACAGAACCTTGGGAAGCTTATCTTTGAACAATCAATACAGTTCCTCAGTTCTTGATTACCATATGCAGGGAGTAAAGGAAACAAAGCACATGCACAGAAATAATATGAAACCTTATCGTCAGTGGCGGAGCTTAGTTCAGACAAGGGGGGCCATGGCCCCCAAACTTTTTATAAAAAATTTAGTAGTACTTTTTTAGAAGATAAAAAATAGTTCAATTGACTTAAATACTTTACTATAACTTAAAGTATCTAATAAGTTCAATAAACAACACTTTCTCTATCTTTAAGTTCAAATATAAAAAATTAGATATTTTTATTTATTTAATTTAATATTATTTTATATTTTACTATTTATTTAATTTAATTTTTTATATGATAAAAAATAATAGAATATTCAATAAGTATTAATATTATTGTATTTGTACAAATTGATAAAAAAAATTCAATAAATATTATAAATTTTAATATTTGTCCTTTTAACTTCTTCTTTACATATTTTACAGGATATATATTCAAATTTTTATATAAAATAATAATAAAAAATCAAAGAATTGATACATTTTTTAAGAGGAATGCTAATATTTAAGAAGGAGAACATATAACTTTTACAATATTAACACATGTAGATAGTTCTTCTACTTTAACGAATCACGAAGAAAGTGAGATATAACCTTCAAAAGTTCAAAAAGTTACATGTGATGACTTTAACCTTAACTTTTTGGAACGAGATCTTGAAAAACGGCTTTAAATTTGGCAGTATCACCCAAATCAGAGAGATGAGATTAGACGAACTTATTTTAAATGGGGTTCATATAAAAAATATTTTAACAATTATTTTCTATCTGCCCCCCCCCCCCAAAATTTTGTTTCAAGTTCCGTCACTGCTTATCGTAGCTGTCAATCTCTCAAACTCAATCTATACATATTCAACCAGAATTACGACTTAGAGGTATCTGCAGTATTAGTTGTTTTAGTTTTAGCCTAAACATAAAAACTTCACTCATTCTGAGTAACAAGGAATTTATTACAATCCCATCTTACTTGATGCTTAAATATTATTGAACGTAATCACTAATCAGACGAAGTTGCAATATGTACTGAAATATGAACTCCAACGAAAATAGAATTTAGGAGTTTTTGGCGAGAATAATTCCGATTAAGGAACATTAATCACAATTAAGCACAGCTTCTATTCCAACTCTAGAAATGCATAGAGCTTCTTAAGAATCATATTAAGTATAAATCATTTGTATTAATAACACCTTAAAACTGGATCCTAGGATATGGCTTTAAAATTTCGTAATTCATAATCAAACGGTAGTAACCCTACTACTGCAGAGAAAAACAACTTATGGATTAGTTTGTAGTCCAAAAATGTTATACTTTCACGAATACAAATCGAGGCGTGCAACCAAGTTCCGTGGAGAATACAATGGAAGGAAGGAAGCATTAGAGACAAAGCATAGGGTACCTCATCTTCGATATCCTTTATTTTCTACATCACGGTCACCATTGTTGAAGGATGAGCTCAGAGGAAGAGAAGAAAATAGTTTCAGATGAATCCTCTTCAAGTATACAGGGATGATTAATGGTTACTCTTTTGCGTTGTGATGTGTCGTGTTGGCTCTTAAGCTGGGGAAAAAGGGAAGAACATGCAATAGGGAGAGTGGGAGACAGCGACGCCGAGTGAACCAAGCAGTGGTGGAGCACGAACGACGGCTGCTGCGCGACGGAGGTGACTGGTCGAAGGAGGTGACTGCGCGATGGAGGTGACTGCTCGACGGAGGTGACTGCGCGACGGAGGCGACTGCTCGACAACGAACCCGTGTGGCCGTGTGAGACTGTGATGGCGTTCTCTGATTCTGAAGCTCGATGAGAATTGTGATTTTGTGAAGGCAATTAGGGATCAGAACATTGATTTAGGGTTTCAGAGCGGGAAACAGCAGTGTTTTGTTGTTTGCCAAAAAACTGGTCGGGTCACGGTTCGGTTCGACCGACCAGTTATCGGCCGTTCACTGGTTCAACGCTAGTTTTTAGATTTTGCGGTTTTGCTGATTGACCGAATCGTTTTGGGGTCTGGTTCACGGTTCAACCGGTTTGACCGGTCGGTTCAAACTGGTTTTCAGAACATTGGCTATAGAGGCTTGTATGCCAACAACAATTCACCGTTGGTGTATTTGGCACATCACGAAGAAGATCCCAAGCAAATTAAATGGGTACAAGGGACATGCAGAAATTGAACAAGAATTGAGCCAAGTTGTTTGGAACTCTCATAGCAAAGACTCATTTGATAGGAATTGGAATGATTTTCTGCTGAAGTATGGTCTTGTGGACAACAAGTAGCTTTCAGGTAATGTTGTTAAAAATCTGCAGCAGAGGTGTAAATTGCATATTTTTTGGGTGTAATATATTCTGGTTTTGGTGTATTCTGCAGATCTTTACGAAGACCGTCATATAAGGGTTTCAATTTATCTAGATCACCACTTCTGGGTAGGGATGAAAAGCACACAAAGGAGCGAGAGCATGCATTCATTTTTTAACAAGTTCATTACATGGAACAGCTCACTTATCCAATTTGTCAAACAATATGATAATTGCCTCGGAAGTAGCGAGCAAGCAGAGAGAGAATCAGATGCTACAGATTTTCATACGGTTATACCGTGTGCAATAAAATTCTCCATTGAAGCTCAGTTTCAACATGTGTACACTCACCAAAAATTTAGGAAAGTCCAAGCACAATTCAGAGGAAAGACGAATCGCATCACAAGATTAACCAACTCCGCTCTAGGCTATTCAGTATATGAAGTTAGAGAACAAGTTTTCAGCTCAATATTCAACAAGTTTGTAGTTACTTACGACTCAGTAGCAGCCCAAGTGAAATGCCAATGCTTATTATTTGAGTCAAGAGGCATATTGTGCTGTCACGCACTAAGCGTGTTAAGCTTTGAACGAGTAACCCAAGTGTCACCGAGATATATATTGGAACGATGGAGCAAAAAGATAAAGAGGCGACACACACACATCAAGAGCAGCCACGACGAGCCACTGTTGGAGCCAAGAAGCAAGAGGTTTGACGAATTGGTGTTTTGTTCGCAAAATATTTGCGAATTTACATCAGAATCGGAGGAGCTGACTGTCATTTTGCACCGTGCGTACGATAACGTCATGGTTGAGATGGAAGAACTGAAAGCCAAAAGGAAGGGACATGTTCGTTATCTCACGAAGATGCCAACTTGGAATCCGTTAACGAGCTTCAAAGCCCTCCAAGGGTTCGAACAAGAGGACGTCCAAAAAATAGGCTAGGTTCAAAGTTGGACAAACAGATTGCAAAGCCTCAAAAAAGAAGAAAATGAAAGCTTTAAACGAGGTAAAAGTGATGTTCTTTAAATATGTGGTGATTGAGTTTAACTTTCTTATTAATGGTTTTGCTAATATGTGAGTTTATTATTTCCAGTTAAACTTCTTTGATGCTGCATCAGTGGTGCGTCCAAATTTCAGCCAATATCAAGGACATGTTATGAATTATCAGTTCAGGAAACCAGCAACAGGGGATAATTTTTTGGATGTATAGTTACAAAATATGGGTTTAAAGCTCAGTTTTTTTGGGTATATTTCTGAATTTTTTTGTGTTTGACATTTTACATTTATATATTTCAGATGCTGCTGTTTATGTTATAAATTATTGTTTTGTTTAGTTTTTATGGTTTAGGGTTTAGGGTCTTAGGGTTTACGGGTTTAAGAGTTTAGGGTTTAGGGGTTTAGGAATCCAGCATCAGGGGATAGAAGTTTGGGTGTATATTGAAATTGTTGGGGTGTAAAATTCCATGTTTTGGGTGTATAGTAGGTTGGGTGGTTTAGTGTTTAGGGTTTAGGGTTTTAGGGGGTTAAGGTTTAGGGTTTAGGGTTTTAGGGATAAAGCATCAGGGGATAAAAGTTTGGGTGTATATTCAACTTTCCTTGTGTGTAAAATTTCATGTTTTGGGTGTAAAATTTCCTGGTTTGATGTTTTCCTTCATATTTTAGCACCTGTAATTCTGACCTTTTGAATACAGCAGAGACAGTTTAATTATGAAAAAAATTTTATAATAAAAATGGATTATATTGGCAAAATTTTACAGCATGTGTTCAAATTGTTACAAGACTACATAACAGTTAGATTAATCATTGTCAATATCATTAGAATCTATCTGACAATATGGATTCAATAACAATGAGGATGGCTTGGACAGTCTTATTGCATTACTTCCCCCAAAGCTTTGATTCCATGGAATAGAATCCGAAAAGCATATTCTACTCTATAGTGGTCCACCTCGTCCTACAGTTTAAAAGAATATTCTTTTTAATCAACCATGTTAATTTAGTAAAGTAATACAGAGTTATATAGTTTTAAACATAATTACCTGGGTCCAATTTTCCCACTCATACTTCCCTCTTTTAACGTTTTCGAGATGAATTATTTCAAGCCACTTCATTACATAAATAGCACAGTCATAGCAGAAAAACAAGAAATAAATTAGCAAATTACATATAGGAAAGATTAATTTTTAGAGTGAAAGATTTATACCTTATCTTTTGGCCTGAGATGTTAATATATGGTGGTTCAATTTCCTGATCCTTTCTCTTCAGAGGTGCCCCCAGCATATACTCTCATTCTTGACATTACATATCCCTTAAAACACAAAACAAATCAGTAATATATGAATAAATTTAATAAAAAATACACCCAAATGAGCACAAACTTACACCTTATATTGAACAGTAATACACCCAAATATTAAAATACAAAATACAGAAACAACTTATAATGAATTTATTTAGGTTCATTCTGGCATCGGAGGGACATGTCTTGTGATATGGGTTGAGTATATAAAATTTTCTCTTTCTTGCATCAGCCACCTATAACCACCAATGGTTTGAATAGCAAACAGGTGCAAAAATCTGAAGCATGTCCACATTAAACAATGTTTTAGTTTATTTGGCACATAAGTAAAGAATGGTGATAAGAAGTTTTAGAAACGAAAACTTACATATGGATGTGATGCTACTTTTTTGAGGTCCAAGAAGGGTTTAAACATTAGGTAGTCTTCCACCTTGAATGGTTTTTTGGTTTTAGGCTGTAAGAATTTCCCATTTGGATGATTTTCAATTGCCATGTTCTGCAACAATTGTGAAACACCAAATGAAATATTTAATACACCCAAATAAATACAGAAAATACACCCAAATGAATACAGAAAATAGACCCAAGGTTGAATTGAAGTACACCTTACCACAATATCTGGGGGGAGACAGTATATTTCTTCTTGAAATCTTTTAATATTTTCTTGGTTTAGGATCAGGCAGATGGCAGTGACAATCTAGAAAAAAAATCCAAATCAATTTACATGAATTGCAGTTACATTTCATGATAAAATCATTAATGTTATTCTAATATTACCTCAGCTTCTACATGTGTATCAGCTTTCAGAGATGCAAAGTGGATTTTTGACAAAATGAATTGATCTTGGGCTTTGAGGGTGCAAACTGGGTCATACTCATTAGTGTTTCCATCACCATATGTCTTCACACGTGTGGCCCAGACGTAACATTTTTCTTTCATTTCAGCCGAGATCTCGTTGCTCTTCAGAGGAGTTTCAAACTTTTCAAAACTTTCTTCGCCACTCTGCTTTTGAATCTGTTGACTTTTACCTTCTGTTTTCACCTCACTGCTTGTAATTTTTTCCACCAGCTCCCCTAATTGTTCGATTAGCTTTGGCATTTTAGGAGTTTTTGCGCTCTCCCCCTCTTGTGTTGCTGCTTCTTCTTGGCTTGAATCAGTCAAGCCAAGGCTGAATGATGGCATCAGACCTTCTTTAGGAATGTAGGATGCTGTCCGTGACATCATCATCAGTGCAGCAACGTCTTCTGGGGCTGGATTACTGCATGATGACATATAACGTACTATATGAATAAGAATAGACGAATGATATTGAAAACCAAATCTTACTCTGCTGGACTTACATTTTGGATGGAGCTGGTGGAACTGTGGGTGTGCTTTCATCAGGTTTTGGGGGTTCTGGAGTGCTGCAGGGTTAGATAAAATGAATCATATTATAAAAAAAATAGTTACAGATTTTATGTGAAGATATACACCCAAGTAAGTAAAATATACACCCCAACAAGGACAATACACACCCAAACAATAGCCAAATACACCCCAATATTATTCCTTACATTTTTGTTCTTTCTTCACTAATTTTCTCACTTGGAGACTTTGCAGGGGTTGGTTCAATTTCTGGCACAGGGGTTGTCTGGGACAGAGGGAGATAAACTTGAATCGAAACTCTAAACAAGACAAAAATAAAAATTTAAGAAAGCCTGTGAATTTCATGGTTATAATGTTGAAATTTACTTGTAAAACTCACATTGAAAGCGCTTCAGTTTGTGACTGTGTCTCTACCCTCACAACCATCATGTTCTGTTCAGCTGGGTCATTGGTTGACTCTTCTACCAGGCTCTACCTGAAATACACCCAAAAAAAGTCAAAATACACCTGAAGCATTCAAAAGAAACAGAGGCTTTGTTTTTTGAGAACTTATGTAGTTACAGTTTTTGCTTTTTTTTCCTGCCTTTTTTTTCTTGAATAAAACATTAAAGGGATTTTTTTCTAAAAAAAATATATACAGAATTAAAAGCAGAAGGTAATAAAAGATAAAAGCAACCGGTATTAGAAAGAAAAATTATATGCTATCCGCCGGTTTGTTTATGCTGCTTTGATCTGTGTGTCCTTGAGATAAAGGATCATTCTCACTTCCTAAGTTTACCTCCGGTATTCTAAACATAGAATAGATATCATTCAGTAAAATTACTATACGGTTAAATCAGGATAACAAGATTTTATCAAATAAAGGTTCTTACTTTTCGGACGACTCATAGTGACCTTTTGTCGATGGCAGCGGAGCTCCCTTCTTCCTGGAAAACCAAAAACAATTATCAGCAACCAAAAACACCTTAGAATGCATACTATACACCCAAATATAACAAACCTCTGTGCAACAGCTTTTTCATTGGTTTTCTTCTTTTTTGATTCCCTTAAGAATTCTCTTAAGAACATGTTAACAAATATAATTTTGATGATAAACGGTAATATAGCTTTACAAAGTATCTTACCCATCATAGGATTGAGTTTGTTTAGGAGACGAATCCTCTACAATGAGCTTTCCCTTTTTGGATTGCGTCCTGAAAAAAAAACAGTGAATCAGAAAAACAAAATAAAATTGATCATAAAATACTATCCAAAGCAGTGCTTACTTTTTGGCTGTAGTCTGAAATTTTTTTTTGTTTTTTATTTTTTTATTGGTGATGATTCTTCACTTCTAAAAGTTAATGAGAAACAGTGTGTTAATACATGAAATTTTGAAAATAAATGGAAAAGAAAGCAATGATAATTTCAGAATCTTACTCATCATTCGATTCAGTTTTTGAATTGGAATCCTCCTGAATCTACTTCCTTTTTTTGGATCCCATTCTGCAAAGAAAATAATCATTAGTAAAAAACACCCTAAAAGTGACATAATACACCCTAAAAGTGACAAAATACACCCAAGTATGTTACTTACTTTTTGGCTGTTCGGGTGGGTTGTTTCCTTTTTGGTTCCTCCGAGTCTTCTTCAGTCTCAGACTAAGAGGAAGAATAGACTTCAGTTTCAAATGTATCACTCTCAGATGATGATGAACTTGCCTTCTTTTTTTTTTGTTTTTTTGTTTTTTTGTTTTTTTCTTTTTCCTTTATTTGTTTCGATTTCTCCTTTATTTCTACGATCTTTACGATTCCCTGAAACAGTAAAAATGTTAGTTAACAGCATCCACGTAAATAAAATACACCCAAAGTATTCTGTTCACTTACCATATGTTCAACCATTTCTGCTCTCATCCTTTCAACCAACTGCTCTCTATTCCAGTTGGCAATCCAGGGTTGTGCAGGTCTTTCTTCTCCTTTCTTGTCTTTATTTTTTGACAAATGAAAATAGACTATCATCAAGGCAAACAGGCAGCCATCGATTGATTTTTTCTTTTTCAGATTATAATTAGTTATGCCCTTGATGATGAAATTCAGCACATGGGGTCCCAGTTGCCCTCCTTTATTTTGTCCATCTTAAAAATTGGACCTAGGTGCACAGAAGAGATTTTATTTATTGTTGTTGGCAACAGGAATGCCATCTGTATATAGAGGATGAAAATCCTCTTGAACATCAGGAGATCCTGTTCATTTCCAACACCAATACTCATCATCTCATCCGTCAGATTTTTTAAAGTCTTCCCTTGGAATCTTCTAAAAATATGTTTGTTCTCTTCAGAAAGTTCCTTATAACTGACTTTCTGAGGAAATAGATCTCCTACAAAAAAGAAAACAACTTACACTGAAAAAATCACTTAAAATACACCCAAACATCACTCATATACACCCCAATATCACTCATATGCACCTATGTTTGTTTCTTGATTATATGATAGAAGAATAAGATATTACGAAGAATGGAAGTATAGAGGTTTTCTGTAATGAGTTACCTGATGCATTGAGGCCAAGCGCAGCCCCTATTGTGCTGGTTTTAACTCTAAACGAACCGTAGCTGGTTTCGAGTGTGTTTTTCCCCAATTTAAAGGAGTTAGCCAACTTCTTTAATAGTTTTTGATGCACCATTATTGGCGGGATGTGCATTAGTCCACCAAAACCTAAATCCCGAACAATTACTTTCTTTTCCTCGCTCATATTTTCAAATTTTTCACTCAACAAATGGGTTGCACACTTCAAGTCTTTTGTTTGCTGTAAACAAAGCAAAATTAGAGTCATTAGAATAAGATATATTTGTATTAGAAAAAATTGACTTGTTCTAAGATATATATTTGTGCTTACATTGTATTTTTTTTCCACCTTGATTTTTGCTTGCCATTTTTACTGCAATGAAAAAGAGATGCTGTCAATAGATAAAAAATACTCCCAAAAATCAGAGACATACACCCATAGATCAGTCAAATACACCCAAATATCAGCCACATACACCCAAACCCAGTCTCATAAATATTTTGTTTTTTCAATTAAACGAAATTAAATCATTTCAAAATCATATTCAATTCACTCAAACATGCATAAAATGACACTACAAGGTCAAGCACAATTAGAACAGTACCAGTTAGATTTTGGTGCACGAAATTGTGATCTCTAGCAACGGCGCCAAAAACTCAGTACGCACGTTCTCAGTCTCAAATTCTTTTTCGTTCACAACTTCGATACAACTAACCAGCAAGTGCACTGGGTCGTCCAAGTAATAAACCTTACATGAGTAAGGGTCGATC
>NC_029785.2:129022423-129031326 GCF_000816755.2 Arachis ipaensis | reverse complement strand
ATATCTTAGAAGCGGAATAAGTTGAATTGAATAGAAAAACAGTAGTACTTTGTATTAATTCATGAGGAACAGCAGAGCTCCACACCTTAATCTATGGAGTGCAGAAACTCTACCGTTGAAAATACATAAGTGATGAAGGTTCAGGCATGGCCGAATGGCCAACCCCCAAACGTGATCAAAGGATAATTCAAAGATGAAACTAATAATAATCCAAATATGAAACTAATAATAATCCAAAGATAATCCCAAGATGTAAATACAATAGTAAAAAGTCCTATTTATACTAGACTAGCTACTAGGGTTTACAGAAGTAAGTAATTGATGCAGAAATTCACTTCCGGAGCCCACTTGGTGTGTGCTTGGGCTGAGCTTGAAGCTTTCACATGGAGAGGTCATTCTTGGAGTTGAACGCCAGTTTGTAACGTGTTTTTGGCGTTGAACTCCACTTTGCAACTTGTTTCTGGCGCTGAACGCCAGACTGCAGCATGGAACTGGCGTTCAACGCCAGTTTGCGTCATCTAAACTCGGACAAAGTATGAACTATTATATATTGCTGGAAAGCCCTGGATGTCTACTTTCCAACGCAATTAAAAGCGCGCCATTTGGAGTTTTGTAGCTCCAGAAAATCCACTTTGAGTGCAGGGAGGTCAGAATCCAACAGCATCTGCAGTCCTTCTTCAACCTCTGAATCTGATTTTTGCTCAAGTCCCTCAATTTCAGCCAGAAAATACCTGAAATCACAGAAAAATATACAAACTCATAGTAAAGTCCAAAAATGTGAATTTATCATAAAAACTAATAAAAACATCCCTAAAAGTAACTAGATCCTACTAAAAATTATCAGTCCCATATATATCAGTCCTAATATATATATCAGTCCCATACACCTCTATATTTTTTGAATTATATGGCATTATATGAGTCCAAAAATATATTTAAGTTCAAAATGCCACTAGAAACAACAGTTGCATGCCAAGACCGAGATATACACCCAACAATCGGCTATATACACCCAAAAATCAGTTAGAAGAAGAAGAGTCTTTCATGTAAACATGCACAAACCTACTTAAAAAACATGTAAACATGCACAAAATATGTATCAAAATACACGTTAAAGCATTCACTAGAAGTAAGTAAGATAGTGTAAACGAAGAATAGTTTCATCAGAACAGTAATATGAGATCTAGAACAAGAAGAACAGTAAAACCTAGAAGAACCTAGAAGAAACAGAGAGAGAAATACTAACGGTATAGTGCTTTAATTTCGAAATCAGAAACAGAAATGTGAAAAACCTAGAAGAACAGTAAAACAGTACCTTACCTTGAATAATGTTTTTTCGTTTTTTCTGGTGATTTTTGATGGAAATTTGTATCTTTTGTTCTTGATTTCTTCTACTCTTCGTAAGGAGTTGAAACGTTTCTTCAGAATTATAATTTGTTTCGAATGTGGCTTGAAACTTGGACGGTTTGCATTTTGATTGAGGAAGAAGAGGAAGAGTCTGCCATAATGAGCGTGTTTTGGAAAAACGCATTTGGACCAACTTGTATAGCTTGTAAGCCAAAAAAACTTGTATATGTAGCAGACCTATTACATTAAATAGGGAGGTAAAATTGGTAAAATAATTGATTTAATAATCGACCGTCATAAAATCAACAGAAAGGGTAAAATGGGTAAAATAAAAACTTATTCAACGTTTTTCGACAAAATTGAATTGAATTAAAAATGTAAGGGTAGTTTTAAAAAATTCAAAAATATTAGGGATAAAAAGTATTTTAATGTATATGATAAAGATAATCTATTAAATCATTGTCATATATGATTTTTTTCATCTCGCAATAGGCATTGATTTCATCTTTCATATTGCAAGAAAGAGCATCATCAATTAATTAAAAGAAAGATACACATTTATGGAAGACTTTATTAGCAAAAGAGTGTGGAACATGTACAAGAACTTCTACAGAATCTCTCTTATTTTGACTTAGATATACATACATGTCTCTACAGATATTTGTAGGCCAAGTTTCTGTTTCATATCCATTTCCGATTTACATGAATGGACTTATTATAGACCACAATATTCCGAGCGAGTTAGAGAGTCAATTCCCATCTTCCACTGCAACTTGAGCTGCTGCAAGGCTAGCAATTGGAACCCTGCAAGAAAGTGTCAACAAATCTCAGTTTGGTGGTTGTTAGAACAAAATCACTCATTTTAATGGGCCTGAAAATCTGACCTATAGGGAGAACAGGAAACATAGTCAAGACCAACTTTGGCAAAGAATGCAACAGAGGATGGTTCACCACCATGCTCTCCACATATTCCAACCTGAGATATCATGCATAGAACAAATGCTTTTATATCATTGTGTATGAAGATTCGGTTGGTTCAAATTATTTGTATTAGTTGTGCTTCTATTCCTACCTCTAAGTTTGGTCTAGCAGCACGTCCCTTTTCTATGCAAATCTTGATGAGTTGACCAACACCCTTCTGGTCAAGTACCTGATAATATTGTCAACAGTTCAAATTCAGCAAGCATTCTTCATACATGTTCCATGAAGAAACAAAGTGAAGTTTTTCAATTAACCTCAAATGGATCATTCTGCAGAATGCCGGTTGACAGGTAAATAGGAAGAAATTTGCCAACATCATCTCTGCTGTACCCAAATGTCATTTGGGTAAGGTCATTGGTTCCAAATGAAAAGAATTCTGCTTCCTCTGCAATCTACATAAACAGATAATAAAATTCTGAAGTGTGAGAAACCAAAAGGGAATAGAATGACACTTTAATTGTTCCAGCCTAAGCAAAATGGTGGAGTTGATTGCCATTCTTTATGGCTTTATCATATTCAAAATTAGTAATATGCAAAGCTAGAATCTAAATGTGGTTCTTTGAGTTGATAAATAAGAGAGGATTTAAGTTATACCTCATCTGCAATCAGGGTAGCTCTAGGGACCTCGATCATGGTTCCTACTTTATAGCTTAGAGAGGAACCCCTCTCAGAGAACACTTTCACAGCAACATTTCTTATTAAACTCACTTGGTGCTTCAACTCCTGCCAAGGATAAAAGAGGAAAGATTATAAATAATAAAAACAAGAAGCTAATGTAGTTGTACTTGGTACATACTGTTTAGGAAAAACTAAAAAGACTACGAAGCCTTGGCTCAAAGAATGTATGGTAAAGCTATAACATAATTTTTATGATTAATGGTACATGTAGAGCAAAAAGTGAAGCAAGAAAGCAGCAAGGGAATGAGGTTGAATAAGAATCATGCCTGAGGTGTACCGACAAGTGGAACCATTATTTCCGGCAGAACTTTAATGCCATGGTTACTCACTGAAACTGCAGCCTCAAAGATTGCACGAACCTGCATCTCAGTTAGTTCCGGGTATGAGATTCCTAGCCTGTTGACAGAAAATTCAATAGTCAGATATGAATGCCGTGAAAACTTTAATGCCATGGTTACTCACTGAAACTGCAGCCTCAAAGATTGCACGAACCTGCATCTCAGTTAGTTCCGGGTATGAGATTCCTAGCCTGTTGACAGAAAATTCAATAGTCAGATATGAATGCTGTGAATCAATCCATAAACTAAGGGGGGATGCAAACCTGCAGCCTCGGCAACCAAGCATGGGATTCACTTCTGATAGTTTTTCAATCCTAGAGAAGATTTCTTCTTCATTGATTCCTGTCTCCGAAGTTAGCTCCCTGACAATGTGATGCAACTCACCCTGGGGAATAAACTCATGAAGTGGAGGATCCAATAATCGGATTGTCACCGGGAGACCGTCCATTGCGCGGAAGATCCCCTCGAAATCTGATCTCTGATAAGGTAGCAACAGGTCAATTGCGGCTTTCCTCTGTTCTGGTGTAATGGCTACTATCATCAACCTCACAGCCTTTATCCTCTCGTCTGAGGCAAAAAACTGAAAGTAGAGAATCATACAATTCTTAAATATTTAGTGCCATAACAATCGAGCATGCATTATTCCTCTATATATATATATATATATATTGAGGAATATTGAGAGCACACTTTTCATTTAATTATGACCAAGGAGTTGAAATTTTTATTTTTTTTACCATGTGTTCGGTCCTGCACAGTCCAATTCCTTGGGCACCATTCTGTCTAGCTGTTAGTGCATCTGCAGGTGTGTCAACATTTGCCATTACCTGATTTACAACAGCAATATGAATTCACAATGTTCAGAAAACAATATTTTGAAGCTTTAATTCAACTCAAACTATGAAGTAGGTAAGACTCATGACATACACTCACCTTCAGATGCCTTGTTTCATCAGCCCAAGACATGAAGGTTGCCAGATCATCACTTAGAGTTGGAGGAGAAAGTGGTTGCTTTCCTAGTATCACCTCACCGGTGGACCCATTAAGTGATATCCATTCTCCTTCCGGGAGCACCTTATCCCCAACTACCACCACCTGCTTCATTGATTGAGATTATACTCTCTTGGTTATTTTTTATATGAATTACTACCAATAGCAAGATGGCCATTTAGCACGTTTGTACTACCTAAATGAATAACCGTTCACCTTTTCGGTGTCATTTACAAGTATACCAGAGCAGCCAGCCACACAACACTTCCCCCATCCGCGGGCTACAACGGCAGCATGAGATGTCATACCACCTCTCTCTGTCAAGATCCCAGCAGCTGCATGCATACCGCCAACATCCTCTGCACTTGTCTCTGTCCTCACCTTTCAACAATGCCATGCCTCTGCATCATCAGCAGTGAACACAATCTGCCCTATTGCAGCTCCAGGGGAAGCAGGCAAGCCCGTGGCAATCACTTTGTCCTTGTAAGCAGATGGATCCTCAAACTAACCCAACAATTAAAACAAGTCAAAAACACCAAGCATAGTCTAGTGAAGCCGTACTTATTACTATTTCAAAATCTTACAACTGAGTGTGTGCTTCTGATTACTGGTCAGTTAATACTATTTTTTCAAGTTAGTTTAATTCCTCCAAGTCCTTTCAAGCTGAAACTAGTTGGCTAGTTGCTACTTTCTTTCGATGCAATAAGGGACAAAAAGAATCTATTGGCACACGACACACTGGTACTGGTCATAGAGATACTGGCAATTACAACAGAATATATACCTGAGGGTGAAGAAGTTGATCAAGATGGCGTGGCTCTACCATCTTGATTGCAGAACGAATACCAACAAGTCCTTCCTTAACCATATCAACAGCTATTTTGACGGCACCTTTACCAGTACGTTTTCCACTTCGGCACTGCAACATCCACAACCTATTTTCTTGAACAGTGAACTCAATATCCTGCATTACAGGTTAAAGAAATTTCAGAAGCTTTGTCTTAATCCATTCAAATTGAAGCCAGAATAGCATGCAGAGCAGCAAACATCAGCTTCTGTATACAAACAAATATTACACAGGATTAAGAATATATAAGAATCTATGAGATTGAAATTTAACCATCATATCCTTGTATTGCTTCTCCAATATTTCACAGTTCTCCTCAAGTTCCTTGTAAGCTTCCGGCATGCAAGTTTTCATCATCTCCAAATCCTCGGGTGTCCTGATTCCGGAAACTACATCCTCTCCCTACATCAATAATAATAAAACAATGATGATGCTTAAAAAGCAGCTCTACTCTATTACATCAACACTAAACAAGTAGTATTAGAAAGTTATTATATGGTATCAGATGTAACCTGAGCATTAATCAGAAACTCCCCATAGAGTTTCTTTTCGCCGGTGCTTGGATTTCGCGTGAACAGGACGCCAGTTCCTGAAGTAGTGCCCATGTTGCCAAACACCATGCTTTGAATGTTCACAGCGGTTCCCTTTAGCCCATATATTTTATTAATACTCCTGTACTTAATGGCCCTTGGACTATCCCAAGAGTTGAAAACTGCTTTAATCGCTAATTCTAGCTGCTGCATTGGATCTGCAATTGGTAAATTGAAAAATGTCAGTTGGATGAAGGCATGAATACTTGTCAAGAAGTTGGTGGCGCTGCATTCAGCACCTGAAGGAAAACTTTCTCCCTTGGCTTCGAGGTAGACATTCTTGTATTGCTCAACCACATCCTTGAGATCAGATGCTATTAGATCAGTGTCAAGTTTGACACCTTTTCTACCTTTTAGATTCTTTAACTTTTCTTCAAACAATGAGTGTGGAATACCCATTACCTAAATACAACACAAAAGATAGTTAGAAGTTATGAAAAAACACAATGCTACTTATTCCAGTTTTAGAGAATGATACTATGTAACTAAAATATTGCATGCAATAAGATTTTAGATTTCAATTTCACTACTCACAACATCTCCAAACATGTCCAAGAAACGTCTGTATGAATCATAAGCGAAGCGCTCTCCACTTTTTGCAGCCAAGCCAGTAACGACTTCATCATTGAGTCCAAGATTGAGAACTGTGTCCATCATTCCAGGCATGGAAATCTTGTAAAGGTGGGGGGAACTAGTTAGTTATGTTCTATTAAGCACATGAGAAAAGAAGAAGAAAAGAATGATATATACCGCGGCGCCAGAGCGCACAGAGAGGAGGAGAGGCTTAGAAGGATTCCCAAGGGAGGTTCCCATCTCTGACTCCACAAAAGTAAGGCCTTCAAGAATCTCATCCCAGAGGCCATCAGGTAGCTTCTTGCCGTTGTCCTGATACTCTTGACAAGCTTCTGTTGATATGGTCAGTCCAGGAGGCACTGATAACCCAATGCTTGCCATTTCTGCCAGGTTCGCCCCTTTTCCTCCCAACTATTGCAAATCAGAAGAAAACAGAAGCACTCATGATATGAAAAGCATGCATTAATAACATACATACACATGTAAATGTAGAGATTAGAGAATGCCTTACCAAGGCCTTCATGGCCTTGTTTCCCTCACTTCTGCCCTTGCCAAAAGTGAATACCCGCTGTCTAGACATCGCCATAGACAAGTTTTTACTCCAGCTTCGGTTTAAAGGGGTTGATAATAAAAACGTTGAATTGATAGTTTGAGGTGCAAGACATAAACTTAACGTTGGCTTTATATATACATATAATAATAATGAGAGATGGAGCTGTCAAAGCGTCAAGCGGTGCATGCATAATGATTCATGCATCAAAAACAAATTGCAATGGGGAAGCTTATCCTATTTATTACAGCAAGAGGCCTCGTAGTTATCTTCATTTAGTGATTACTCCAACGGATAAGTATCTTGCATGGTACCTTTTCCAATATATATATATTCGCAGCAGCTGCTAAACCAGGGGGCTTGTCTAGTGGGTTTGAACTTTGACCCCGGCCGTTTTTTTCCATAAAAATAACCAATTTTTTTTTTCTGATTTTGGATCAGTATGGATACCGATATACTAATTGCTAACATGCCCCCGGTCTCAATTTTGATTATTTATTACTGTTTGGTAAAATAGGACAAAACAATCATTTATGATTTCTAAATAAAATGTGAAACAGTGGTTTTACTGTTAAGTATTGCCCTGTAACCAGAGGAAGTTACAGCAGACACACCATAAAATTAGTACACAATGTAT
Organism: Arachis ipaensis; assembly: GCF_000816755.2. Taxonomy (NCBI): domain Eukaryota; kingdom Viridiplantae; phylum Streptophyta; class Magnoliopsida; order Fabales; family Fabaceae; genus Arachis; species Arachis ipaensis. The sequence continues at coordinate 129,023,795 of NC_029785.2, read as the reverse complement.
AACTAATGCCGTAGAAACCTTCCCCAGCTAATGGCTTTTCTGTTTTTCTGAGAGTCCCAAATATCAAGCTACCTTTCAATGGTAGCAGCGAACAGTCAGTTCCTTGAATCCACACACACGAGTAAGGTGCCGGTTCAGCTCTGCCACAACTGAAGCATCTAAATCCCAAAGAGGAAAGATCATTGTTACCAATTTGTCAGCCATCAACAAATAATGCATCAAGCATGTTTGAAGATGAATTGTTGTTTTCGTTCTCATCAAAGAAACCATTGGCAGCATTTTCTCTTCTAGCTTTACGTTCTTCAACGATATCATCTTCTGTTTCAGTGCAGAAATTTCGTCGAACCTGCTTTACAGGTCTCTCAGCCACAACAAATTTGTTCCCATCACGAGATCTCTCTCCAAAACCTGCCCAGACTGGCAAAAATAATAGTTCAGAAACAACAGTCAAGTTTAATGAATACATCAAGGACATAATCTACGCAGAAGCAGTTAGATCTTAAGAAACAGTCAACACGATTTTCACCAATGAACAATGATGCTTTAATTTATATTCAATAATAAATCCCACTTCCAAGAAGCTAATCCACTGGAATGTTTCTCATTGTATATCAATGGATAGAAACCACACATGTACACAAACAAAAAGTGATTGTGCAAGAGCAACACATACAGCGAAGGTAATCGAAAAATACAAATTTTCAATCATCATCATCACTAAAAGTATACTTAAATATTACAAAAAAGAAACTCAAATGTGCATATTCCTTTCAGATATAAGTAGTATCAAACATCAGATATAAACACATTCTGTGAGTTACTGCAAAATTCTAGGGATTTGGATGAAATATGACCAATCATGAAAGCTTCATCCTAACACTCCCACATTCAAGTGTAACTAACATATGCTTGTACCTCCAAAATGATGCAGAACAATTGAAGCAGCAACAGTAACATTCAAAGAAGCAGTGCCACCTCCATATTGTGGGATATATACAAAGAAGTCACATATCTCACATTCTTTAGCAGAAAGGCCTGTACCCTACACAGCAATTTTCACAGGAATGAAACAAATTTCTAATGTGATTCTCATGCTCCATGAAGGAATGAAGTTCTAAAAACCAATTAAATCAACAACAAAGGAAAAACCTCGTTGCCGAGTAGGAAAGCCGTGCTTTTTTTGAAAGGATGCTGGTTCACGGGCATGGCATTCTCGGTGATCTCCACTCCACAAATATCGAAGTCTTTCTCCTGTGAAAAGTAATAACAGAACCCGATTCATTTTCATAAAAAAGAAACGATTTTCGGACAAAGAAAGAAATGAGGAAAGAGCAACTGATTTGGGAGGTAGAAAGAGAAAGCAAGGAGGGAC
>NC_029785.2:129021909-129022390 GCF_000816755.2 Arachis ipaensis | reverse complement strand
GGAGCCATGGCTGCCGAAGGAGTTGAAATCACGGCGACCGACTAGGATGAGCTCCGAAACACCGAAGGCAGTGGCGCTTCGAGCAAGCGTGCCAACGTTGTGCCTTTTGGCAATGTTGTGAACCACCACGTAGCTCTCAAATCCCATTCTCAGAATTATTGCCACTCGCAAAAGAATGAACCACCCGAAACTAGTAGTAGGATGTTCTCTACTTTGGGGTTTTGGGTTTGGGAGGAATAATTTGAAAGAGAGGGTTTTCCAGTATTCAACAACAAAGGTCAAAGGTTGAAATGAAAATTGAAATTAGGTTTTCGATCATTTTATTGTATTTGTTTATTTTATTTTTTCTTAAAACAAAATGACAGATTAAAAATTTCGAAAGGAGATTCTATTACAATTGAAAAATTAGTGAGAATTATATTTTAATTAGTTAATATTAATTAATTTTAGTATTTGAATTTAGAATCTAAAATTTATGATT
>NC_029785.2:129008014-129021837 GCF_000816755.2 Arachis ipaensis | reverse complement strand
AAACCATGGTAAAAAAAAATATCAAGTGAAAAAAAAAAGTGATATTTAGAGTTTTTAAGTTAAAAATTGTAGAGAATCTAAGAAAGCAAAAAGGCTTATATAATTTAATATGATTTTTAAGTTATGTTTTATGAACTCATAGTAAAGCAGAAATTTGAACACTCTAGAGACACACCTTCTTTTGAAATCAATAACTTTAAAAAAATTTGGAGAAAAATTATATTTAGAGATATAATAAGTGCTTTGAATATTCACAGAACTTAAATATACATTCGACTTAAAGAGTTGAACAATCATTATAAAATGTTTCTTATCATCTCGTTTGAGGTGTGAAAATATTTGATTCACTAATTTTTCAAATAATATATATTTAATTTTGTATTTTCTGAAATAAAAGGCATAATACAACTCTAATAATATTTTTGGACACTTAATATCTAACATATACCTAAATTAAATGACTGCAAAACAAAAACAAAACGTACAGATGAAAGGAGAGAGAAAATAGTAAATATTATTCTAGGTCTTCCATCTGTAGTGTAATACGCTAGTTTTCTTCATCCGTGCGTATAATCATTCCATAGCCTCTTCCTTTCCAACAATCTCTCCTATGTAGTTTGCATGTCACAATAAGGCCATTTAAATCTAAACCTGTAATAAAATTTAAGATCGTATCTTAATAAAATAAGAAGTATGTCGATATAACGTATCAAACAACATATTTCTATCCATTGGAGCATTTGCCTCAAGTTCAGCAAAAGGGAAAAATTTAAATGGATTAAAAGCAAAATTCTCGATGAGAAGGATTTTCACCTCTGTCTTTGTATAGAAGCTAAGCTTGTACTTATGAGCAGTTGTCTTTACCTTTCCATTGTTAATTTTCACAATAAAATTTTGCATACTGTTCTTGCCTGTAGAATAGGTCAGCTCCTCGTATGGAACGTCAGCTGAGCTATCTCCTCGGGAGGCTGCACTGCTAGCTCGTCAGTTCCGAGCTTTTCCTTTCAACTTACGGAAGCGCGGACAATGAAGAGGAAGAGAAGGGGGAGTGTACCTGCAAAGGCACTCCAATACTTAAGTCAGTATGAGATTCAAGTAAGAAGTATATGAAAAAGATACTTTTACCTTGCTTTTATATGATCGATTCTTTATCAGTAACGGTTTTTCCTCAACGTCTGTCTTGGCGAGGATTGATAACGTATCTGGACATTATGTCGCCTTTTACTAGGCGGTTTTGGTCCATAATGTCAGTTTTGCCGAGTTATTACTCATGAAGGCCGTATTTGTAACGTATATTGCTGAGTTATGGCCGAGGTGTGACGTGTGATGTCGAGCTTTATAGGTGTAACGACCATATCACAGTCCCCAAGTTTAGCCTGAGAAAATTTTTTTAATGAAGCAGGTTGAGCTTCTTGATGAGTTATAACTCGGTTAGATTGATTAGTTATGGAGCCCACAGTTCAACGTTCTTCATTAAAAAGAATGTTAGTGGGGAAAGTGGGGAGTCGTGTCAAGCCATTAGTGAGGAGAGAGAAAGATGTTGTGTTTATTAAATGGCTTTTTATGTTTCCAAAACAAACTGTACCGTTTGATGTGATTGAGTTTTGAGGGTTAAGTTTCAATTTGGTTACCCCTGATCCTTGGTCTTGCTTCTTTGAAAACAGTATGAGTAAAAGATGTATGCATGTTCTTTGTATCCTTTACTGATTTCTCATTTCCTTCTTCTTCTTTTATTTTCATTGTCTGGGTTCTCTTATGGGTTTTGAGAAGGATAAAAAGAAGAGTATTGATTGGTCTTATGATTGGGTTAGTGAAGATGTTAAGTCTCGGGTATCTTTGTTTTGTGATGAGGCAACTGTTAAGGAGATTGATGCTGGTAAGGTTGTGAGGGTTGGGTCTGGGGTGCAGGTGGAGTTGTTGTCGTGTAGTGTGGAAGATAGGGTTTATCACCGGAGTCAGGGGTTTGAGTACTTCTACATGCATAGTTGCGTTTTGGAGGAACTGAGGGTTAAGTTGCCTTTTACTGATTTTGAGTGTCAAATTCTGAAGCAACTAAATTGTGCTGCTTCGCAGTTGCATCCTAATGGGTGGGCGTTCTTGAGGTGTTTTGAGATACTAATGGAAATTCTTGAGGAAAGACCTTCTGTGGATTTTTTTTCCTTGTTTCAAGCTAAAGGGGTTTGGAAAGGGGGTGGGTTAATCTAAATAGTACTCCTGGGTTTGGTATCTTCAAGTTGTATAAATCTTCCTTTAAATAATTCAAAGAGATGTATCTGAAAGTGAGGAGTGTGGAGAAGCAATTTCCTTTTTATATGAACGAGTTTATAGCTGAGAGGTTTCTACTGTGGTGGTGCTCGGAGCCTCAAAATATACTCGAACCTGAGGTGATAACTTTGAGGAATGTGTGCATTATTGAGTTCCTCGTGGAGCAAATTGATCGGAAGGATTTGATATCTATGTTTGAAATTTTAAAGTCGGAGGAAAATAGAGATTTGGTTATAGAATATTTGGGTGAGTTTTGTCATTTTGTTTGCTTTATCCTTGCTTGAAATGTTGCTGATTTTGTTTTGTATGTTTATACAAGGGGTAAGTATCCTGGTGTCTTAGCTGCCTCCTTAAGGTCCAGGTTCAAGAATAAGAATCTGGAAAAAGAAGTGTCCTCATCCAATAAGGAGAAGACTACTGTTGCCGCTGAGGTCAGTAAGCCTGTATCTGGTCGCAGGAAAGTTCTTGTGAAGAAGAGAAAGGGTGAAGTTGTTGACTTATCCGAAGAATCTAGTCAAAGGGGGGATAATGTTTTGTTGGAAGAAATCCGTGCCTTTCTGATGAACCAGAAGAAACTTCATGAAGTTTCTGAACATAGTGGTGGGTTATCGGTTTGGGGAGGTGACTTTCCGTATATGTCTGTGGCCGATGATATTTGCCAATCATCGGCCGATGTTTCATTGGCTAATGAGGTTGGGGAAATAGCCGTCGGGCAGTATATGCAGGTAAATGTTTTTTGTTTTGAATTATTATTTTAGAGTTGTATGTGATTCTAATTTTGAATTAGGTTTTTGTTTTAACCTATAGGTAGTTGGATTTCATATGGCGAGCTTAGGTAGTAGTCAAGAGGTGAAATATAAGAAGTTAGAGATGCAGAGAGAGGAGGTTGAGGCTTTGAAGGAGCAGTTAGCCCAAAGTAAAGGTACAGTTGCTGAGTTGCAAACTAAATTGGGTGATGTTGAGAAACTACTGAAAGAAACAAAAGACAGCTATGTTAAGGATGTAGAGGACTTAAAGAAAAAGGAAGCTGACTTGGCTAGTGCGGAGACTCGGTTAATTGAGGTTACTGCTCAGTTGAAAGACATGAAACAAAAGAAACAAAATGAAATCTTGGATTCGTTTGTTGAAGGATTTGAGAGGGCTTCAATTCAGGCGAAATTTATGGCTCCTGAAGTTGATTTTTCTGAGATGGATCCTGGGAAGATTGTCAGAGATGGTAAACTAGTTGATGATGATGGTGTTGCGGAGGATGAAGCTGAGAATACTTAGTTTTGTTTGAAATGAACTGTTGTTTCTGTGACGTTTTTAGCTTTCTATTTTGTTTAGGATTTGTTATGTTGAAACATTTGTGTTATGGACTTTTAGGCAAAAAATGGCGCTGTATTTTGAGATGGATTAAGTTATAATCCTTGTTTTGGTAATTTGCGCTTTGTAAGTTGTATTCGTCTAATGCATGGAATACAATAATAGATTTATTGATAGGGACATCTTAGTAAGATGTGGAATGGTTTGCCGAGCTGTAAGTATTGTTTGATGAAAATGCTTGTTCCCTTTTGAAAAGCTTTTCGAATTGCTAATTCGATTAATGATTGACAAATAATATAGGAGTGAATATCTGGAAAGTATTTGGTTTGACTGATGAACCTTTTATTTACAAAGGTGCAGGTAGGCTAGCCTCATTAAAACCTCTCCAAGCAAAACCCTTTGTTTGGAAAAAATCTTAGTAGTAGGAAAAAGAGTACTAGTCCTGGCCCTGACTTTTAACTATAGAATTTCTTTAAAGAAGAAACATTCCAGGTATTAGGTAAGCTGGTACCATCTATAGATTCCAATGTGTATGCTCCTTTGCCGAGGACCTTGGCTATTCGGTAGGGGCCGTCCCAATTTGCGGCGAGCTTTCCGTGATTTGGAGGTTTTCGAGCTGTTTCTGTCTTCCGGAGGACTAAGTCTCCTTGTTCAAATGATCTGTTTTTGACAAGCTTATTATGTCGCCAAGCTATCGCCTGCTGTGCCGCGTGGAGTCGGATACTTGTCATGTCTCTAACTTCTTCGATGATGTCTAACTCGACTCGCCGAGCTTCTTCGTGGTCGGAAATCTGTGTACGGACCGAGCCTTGTAAAATTTCTAAAGGGATCATTGCTTCAAATCCATAGACGAGCCTGAATGGGGTTTCTTTTGTTGATGATTGAGGTGTAGTGTTATACCCCCAAAGGACTTCTGGTATGAGTTCGGCCCAAAGGCCTTTGGCGTCATCCAACTTCTTTTTTAAAGTATGTAATATGACCTTGTTCGCTGCTTCAGCGAGGCCGTTAGTTTGTGGATGTTCAACGGATGAGAAGTGATGATTGATTTTGAGGTTCTGCAAAAAAGATTTAAATTTCTGATCGATAAACTGGCGACCATTATCAGTAATGATATGTCTTGGGAGACCAAAACGACAAATAATGTTCTTCCAAATGAAAGATGTCATATGTTGTGAAGTAATCTTAGCTAAAGGTTGGGCTTCTACCCATTTTGAGAAGTAGTCAATTGCAACAACAAGAAATTTTACCTGACCTGGTGCTACTGGGAATGGGCCGAGAATGTCGAGCCCCCAGTGGTTGAAGGGCCAGCTAATGTCCGAGTAATGTAACTGTTCGGCTGGGGTGTGTATTAGTGGCACATGCTTTTGGCAATTGTTGCATGTCTTTACTTTATTGTTGGTATCTTCTTTGATGGATGGCTAGAACAGACCTGCTCGGAGGATTTTGGAAGCCAAACTTCGAGCTCCTGTGTGGGTTTCGCAGATTCCTTCATGAGCTTCGGCTAATGCTATTTCTGCCTCACTTCTGTTGAGGCATTTCAGGAGTGGTCAGGAGTATCCTCGGCGATATAGGGAGCCATTTATTAAAGTGAAAAAGGAAGCTTGTCGATGAAACCATTTTGCATTTTCGATGTTGTCTGGTATGTTCCCTGTTTGCAGATAATGTATAAAAGGTGTCTGCCAATCTGTTTCCTGTGTAACATTCACAACATCCGTTAGAGTAACACTTGGAGATGTTATTGTGGATTGGTGCAACATAGATAAGTCGACTTGTGTGCTGCCGAGCTTAGAAAGAATGTCTGCTCTGTGATTTTGTCCGCGTGGTATGTGATTTATTTCAAATTCAGTGAATTTAGAACTTAAATCTTTGACGAGTTTGAGACATTTAGAAAGGAGTGGATCTCTTACCTGGAATAGGTCATTTACCTGTTGTACTACCAGAAGCGAATCGCAATATACCTTAATACTGGAGATTTGGAGATTTAAACAAAGTCGGAGTCCAGCGACGAGGGCTTCATATTCCGTTTGGTTGTTGCTGGCCTTGAAGGATAGATGTATTGAATGTTCTAGGATAAATCCATCACTGCCCTCAAGTCGAATGCCTGTTCCACACCCTTGAGTGTTAGATGAACCATCAATATGTAATGTCCATTGTATTTTGTGGTCGTCTTCAGTGGGCATTGTTAATTTTGCTATGAAATCTGCAAGGAATTGGGACTTGAACGGTCCTTTGGCTTGGTATCTGATATCAAATTCGGATAATTCTACCGACCATTTTTTAAGCCTGCCCGCAATTTCTGGTTTTTGTAGCACCTGACGTAATGGGTGGTCGGTTCGAACATGGATGACATGGCTCTGAAAATAAGGTCGGAGTCGTCTTGCCGAAAATAGCAATGCTAATGCTAATTTTTCTATCCTCGGATAGTTGATTTCAGTGTTTTGTAGCGTTTTGCTGACGAAGTAAATTGGATGTTAAGCTTTGTCCCTTTCTGTAACAAGAGCAGAGCTTATTGCCCAGTCAGTAACTGATAAATACAAATATAAATCTTTCCCTCGCAAGGGTTTTTGTAGAATCGGCGGTTGTGAGAGAGTTGTTTTAAGGTTAGCGAAAGCCCACTCACAATCGTCATTCCAGTGAAAAATAGTTTTCTTTTTCATAGTTTGAAAAAAAGGAATAGATCTTAAGGCTAAGCATGGGACGAATCTTGCTAGGGCAGTAAGTCTTCCTGTTAAGCGTTGTACTTCCTTTAATGTCTTCGGGCTTGCCATCTCCAAAATAGCTCGGCACTTGTCAAGGTTTGCTTCGATGCCTCTACTTGTGAGTAAGAAGCCGAGGAATTTGCCACCTTCAACGACGAAAGCACACTTTTCGGGATTCAAGCGCATGTTGTAGGATCGGATCTGGCTGAAGATCTCGGTTAGGTCGTCGATGTGGCTGTGGCCGACTTTGGTCTTGGCGACTATGTCATCAACGTAGACTTCTATGTTGCAGCCGATTTGTTTAGCAAAGATTTTATCCATGAGACGCTGATAGGTCGCTTCTGCATTCTTTAGTCCAAAAGGCATAACTTTATAACAATAGTTACCAAATTCAGTGATGAATGCCGTTACATAAGTATCTGATTATAGCTCGAATAAGCGTCCATGAAACTTAAGGTGGCATAGCCAGAGGAGTTATCCACCAAAGAGTCAATGGATGGTATAGGATAAGAATCCTTTGGGCATGCCTTGTTTAAATCAGTAAAGTTGACGCACATGCGCCACTTACCATTTTGTTTCCTTACCATAACGACATTGGCGAGCCAAGTAGTGAATCTGATCTCTCTGATGAAGTTGGCATTAATCAGCTTTTGAGTTTCCTCCAATGATGCTCATTTCTTTTCTTCGTCGAGGTTTCTCTTCTTCTGTTGAATTGGTCGGACAGAAGGGTTGATAGCCAGCTTGTGGCTAATGATCTGGGGGTCGATGCCGGGCATATCAGAGGGCGTCCAAGCAAATAAGTCGGCATTTGCATGTAAAAAATTTTCTATCGCAGGTAGTTCGTCCTTGCTTATTGCTGTACCTACAAAGGTGTATTTGTTAGGATCCTTGTTGAAATGTATTTTTCGTAGCTCACCTGTTGGTGTAGGTCGCTCAAGGAAGTCCGCTCTAGGGTCTAGATCGGCGAGCTCTGAGCTGTTAGCTGTGCTGAGGACGTTGTTGATTTGAGGTTGTTTTGGTCCGTTTTGAAATTTCATTCCGATGTTATAGCAATGTCGTGATTCTTTGTGATCCCCATGAATGGTTACAATATGTTCGTCCTGCACAGAAAACTTGACACAAAGGTGAACTGTGGATACTATTGCGCCGAACTTATTTAAGAAAGGTCAGCCAAGTATAAGGTTATATGGGCTGAAGCAATCCACTACTAAGTACTGAATATCATATGTTTTAGATAGAGGGTGCTCACCCAGTGTGGTTCTCAACCACACTGATCCCAGTATTGGGACTCGTTCACCTGAGAAACCGACGAGGTCTCCTATTGTTGGTTGCAGGTTGTTGTCGCTTAGCTTCATTTTCTGAAATGTAGAGTAAAACAGAACGTCGGCGCTGCTCCCTAGATCTAAGAGTACCTTTTTTACTAGTAGATCTCCCAATTGAATTGTGATGACACGGGGTCATCTAAATTTTGAATATTGGATTTGAAATCTGCTTGTGTGAATGTCATTTGGGGGAATTGAGGGATTAGTTGGTGGTCCTGCTGTGCTCCTTCTACCGAGTATATTGTTTGGAAAGATCTTTTCCTAGCTGAATTGGATGAGCCTCCACTAGCACCTCCTCCTGAAATACAATTGATGATACCTCGTGGTTGGTCATACTGGGTCGAGGATGGCTTGTCCTTTCCTCGGCTTGGTTGCTCAGATGGAGTATTGCCTGCCGAGGTTGGAGTACGTTTTTGAATGTGCCCTCCAATATACTTGTCAATGTGCCCTTGCCGAGCCAACCGTTCCAAGAGGTCTTTTGCGACGACACATTCGTCGGTTGTGTGGCCGTGCTTCTGATGGAAGGCGCAGTATTTAGATTTGTCGACGTGTTTTGTATCCTGATATGTCCCCGCCTTTCTTGGTGGTTTGATTAATTTGGAGTTCAAGATCTCTTTGATTATATCCTCCCGTTTAGCGTTGAACTGTGTATAAGAGTCAAAACGAGGGGTTAGTTTAAAATTTTTCTTACTGTTATGCACTTTTTCCTTGTCTCTGTAGTTTGTTTTGTCGAACTTCTGAGCTTGTCTCAGCTCCTCGATATCAATCTGGCCTTTTGCTTTCTCTCGAAACTCGGCGAGTGTTTTCGGTTTAGATACGGCGATCGTCTCTTGGAATTTCCCAGGTCGAAGTTCGCTTTTGATGGCATGAAGGTGAACTTCAGGGTGGAGATCAGGTATGCTTATGGCGTCCTTCGTAAAACGAGTCATATAGTCTTTCAGGCTTTCATTTTGTCCTTGCTTAATTGTATTCAGATAATCTGAGTCATACAGATAGATTGCGGAGCCAGCGAAGTGGTCCTCAAATAGCTTGGCCAGTTGTTGGAATCGCGAAATTGAACCTGCAGGCAAAGCACAAAGCCAATCAAGTGTAGGATCGTCTAAATAATTTGGAAAACAACGACACAAAACGGTATCAGATGCACCGTTGACGATCATTATTGATCAGAATTTCTTGATGAACTTTTTTGGGTCTCCGAGCCCATCATAAGGTGTGAGGGTCAATGGTAAAGTGAATCGTCGTGGTAATTCAAAATTCATCACGTCTGACGTGAAAGGGCCTACGAGCTCGTCTGGTTCCTCATTCTCGTCCTCCGGCTGGGCATCCTAGACTTGAATGGTCTCAGATACATGAGTGGGGTTTGAATGATGTTCGGCATCCTCTGGCTGAGGTTGATGAGTGTTGTTATTTTCAATTCGGCCATTGTTCAACTCGGTGATCTGAGCGGCCATTCTCTGATTTTCTTCTGCCAATTGATTTGCTTGTTGTAGCTCGGTCACCATCCGGAGAAGTTCGGATGGGGTAGGAGGCAGCGCGTCAGCCATAGGTACAGGCAGAGGAATCGAGACCAAAAGAGGAAAAAATTTATCTCTTCGGCCCACGGTGGGCGCCAATTGTTCTTGCCTGTAGAATAGGTCGGCTCCTCGTATGGAACGTCAGCCGAGCTATCTCCTCGGAAGGCTGCACTGCTAGCTCGTCAGTTCCGAGCTTTTCCTTTCAACTTGTGGAAGCGCGGACAATGAAGAGGAAGAGAAGGGGGAGTGTACCTGCAAAGGCACTCCAATGCTTAAGTCAGTATGAGATTCAAGTAAGAAGTATATGGAAAAGATACTTTTACTTTGCTTTTATATGATCGGTTCTTTATCAGTAATGATTTTTCCTCAACGTCTGTCTTGGCGAGGATTGATAACGTATCTGGACATTATGTCGCCTTTTACTCGGCGGTTTTGGTCTATAACGTCGGTTTTGTCGAGTTATTACTCATGAAGGCCGTATTTGTAACGTATATTGCTGAGTTATGGCCGAGGTGTGACGTGTGATGCCGAGCTTTGTAGGTGTAACGACCATATCACATACTATACACATCATGCTTTTTTATCTTCTCCCTAAACAAATCCAACCCAAACTTACATATCGTTGCTTGAATTTTATCACCCTGCAAAACATTTTGAAACCCAAAAAACCAAAACTTGTTAGAAAGGCATTAAAAACAATCACTCATTTAATACCTATTCATCTTGCAAAACCATCTCCAAGCTAAACACCTCATTCTGGTTCCACTGGCTGGGAAACTCATATAATCGGGCAACACCCATGACCAACGACCAAGTAAGCTAAGCTTGGTTGGATTGATGTCTCTGATCAAGTCTGTCTTTGCAGCCATTCTTTGCACTCTAAAACTGCTTTCAAGCAAAAGTTCTGCCAGATATAATTAACAATAAATTTATATTTTTCATATAACCTGTACCATTCTAATATTTATATAGAGTTGTTCCTCTATCAATGAATGGAATGAGCAAGAAAAATTGGGATTTTTAAAGAACTCCGGTGAACGCCAAAGTGAGATGTCTAAAATCCAATCCTTTATTAACCGTAGGTCCTTACACATGGGCAGAAAGATATGCTACTTGCATCTGAAATTCAATTTTGCTAAGACCTCTGACCAACGAAGCCATCACCTTTGCACTTCTTTCGGAGGGAACACTTTCACTGGGATGTTACTTTGGCGACCAGCCCTGCTGAAAGATGGCAATTTTTTTTTGGATGGTAACACTGTTGGTGGACGATTTTTGGAGGCTTCTTTATGCATAAGCCGATGCTTTTTTGCATTCTCATCCTAATGGAGGAAATACTATTCATGACGTGTCATCACCTCTGAAACTTTAGAGTTGGGTGTTTTTAGTGGGAACATTGTTCAAGCCTCGTATATTGAACTTTTTAACTGTTATATTATAAATAGATGTACACTTTTCTCAAAAGGTGAAAAGCACGTTCAAAATCTGGAACACTTCAATTTTTGTTTTGACTATTTTTTTTTCTATAAATGCATAAGTGATTTTGTACTTAAATTCACATGTACAAGAAACAACAAATCATTATCTATCTAAAAGTAATTTTAACTAATATTATCTAAATAATATTTATTTTATCAAAATCAATTTTAGTATAGAATTACCAAACATAAATCATGTTGATATAAAGTTATTCTAACAAAAATTAATTCTATAAAATCACTTTTATTCAATAGTATGGCAAAAATCAATCCAAACACACAAGTTAGTTATTTGGAGTTCATTCGGAAGATACACAAGAATTTATCAGAGATTTTATTAGTATGGATACAGTCGAACATGTACAAGAATTTCACAGAATCACTTATTTTTTGACAACATATAGCTATTTGTCAGTACTATTGTCTTGTGCACCAAATATATTGTAGGCACATTTTGCAATCAAATTCTGAGAGAAACATTGTTGTAACTTGTGAGAATCTTTGTACACAATGTTTCTCTCATTCTTTTTCGTTTTTCAAAAACATATTTCCTTTTTCTTTCTACTTCTATATGTATGTCAGTGGCCATTTTATCTGACCTCATATACAGATATCCATTTTTGATGTACATGGACTTATTCACTATTATAAACAATAAATAACAATTATTTACAGTTATAAGAGAGTCATGCCCTGAAAGTTAGCCATTCAACCCTCTCTTAAACCAGATTAACAAATTTCTTAAACTGCAACTTGAGCTGCTGCAAGCCTAGCAATTGGAACCCTGCAAGTGTCCTCAAATTTCAGTTTGGTGATTGAATCTAAATCTCTAATTTATTTTTATATAATATGGAACTAAAAATCTGACCTAAAAGGAGAGCATGAGACATAGTCAAGACCAATTTGAGCAAAGAATGCAACAGAAGATGGCTCCCCACCATGCTCTCCACATATTCCAACCTGATAAACCAACTCAAGGTGTTAATTGCTGCAGCAATTTGATGAGGTCTAATAATTCATAGAATAGAACAGCTACATGCTTCTAGTTCAAAAATCTCTATCAGTCAGTTACTCCTAGACTTACCTTTAAGTTTGGTCTGACAGCACGACCCTTTTCTGTGCAAAGCTTGATGAGTTGACCCACTCCTTTTTGGTCAAGTACCTAATATTATTGTCAACAGTTTCAAAAATTCAGCAACCATCTTTCATATATCATCAATGAGCAAATAACCTTTAGACAACTAACCTCAAATGGATCACTCTGCAGAATGCCGCTTGATAGGTAAATCGGAAGAAATTTTCCAACATCATCTCTACTGTACCCAAATGTCATTTGGGTAAGGTCATTGGTTCCAAATGAAAAGAACTCAGCTTCATCAGCAATCTAGAAGAATGGATAATAAAATTAGCAAGTTTAAATAAATAATTAAACAGAACAAATTATACTCTTTAACTATGTTTCTTTCCCACATTCTAAAGTAATAACAAGTAACTACATGTTAGAATCTTAATGTGATTCTTCAAGTAGAGACAAAAGGAGTTTGTTTTTACCTCATCTGCAACTAGTGCAGCTCTGGGAACTTCAATCATTGTTCCAACCTTGTAGCTTAAAGAGGAACCCATCTCAGAGAAAACTTTCTCAGCAACATTCCTTATTAAACTCACTTGATGCCTTAATTCCTGCCAATAAAATAAAATAAAATAAAATAAAATCTGGGCTTATATGATTAAGATGATAATGAAACTATGGAAGTTTCCTCATAAATTTTAGGCTTAATGATGCACGTAGACAAAACTGAAGAACATGCAAACTGGAAAGAGATAAGGTGGAGTAAGGATCATGCCTGAGGTGTACCAATAAGTGGAACCATTATCTCAGGAAGGACTTTAATGCCATGGTTACTCACTGAAACAGCAGCTTGGAAGACTGCACGTGCCTGCATCTCAGTTAATTCAGGATATGATATTCCCAGCCTGTTGACAGAACCTCAATGGTCACATACAAATTATTGTAAAATCAATGCATAAATTGTGGACATTGTTACTTCATTTTCTAGAGTTCATTTCAATATGAATTTGTCATGCACAAGAAGGAAATGCAAACCTGCAGCCACGAAAACCAAGCATGGGATTCACTTCTGAGAGTTTTTCAATCCTAGAGAAGATTTCTTCTTCCTTCATGCCTGTCTCAGAAGTTAGCTCACTGACAATGTGCTCCAAGTCACCCTCCGGAAGAAACTCATGAAGCGGAGGATCCAACAATCGGATTGTCACCGGGAGACCATCCATTGCTCGGAAAATTCCCTCGAAATCTGATCTTTGATAAGGTAGCAAAAGGTCAAGTGCAGCTTTCCTTTGTTCCGGTGTGATGGCCATTATCATCATTCTCACAGCCTTTATCCTCTCGTCCGAAGCAAAAAACTGAAACTCACCAAAACCAGTAGAAAACCACATCATTTGTTACTACTTTTGAGTAAAATTTGTTATGAATATCCAAAAATTAGGTTTAAAATTAAAAAGATTAAATCATATATGAATATTTTATGTACCATGTGTTCTGTCCTGCATAGTCCAATTCCCTGAGCACCATTCTGTCTTGCTGTTAATGCATCTTCCGGTGTGTCAGCATTTGCCATTACCTGACAGACAACAGCAAATAAAAGAATATTCAAGAAAGGAGATTCTTTGATTCAACTCAACTAATGAAGCATGTAAAGCATACTATGCACCCACCTTCAGATGCCTTATTTCATCAGCCCAAGACATGAAGGTTGCAAGGTCATCACTTAGTGCCGGAGGCGAAAGTGGCTGCTTACCTAGTATCACCTCACCGGTGGATCCATTCAGTGATATCCATTCACCTTCCGGAATCACTGTATCACCAATTACAACAACCTGCATTTTCAGTTGAGAGATTATACCAACAGCATGATGGCCATTTAATATGCTTCTACCAAAGGAAAGCCTTTACCTTCTCAATATCATTTACGAGGACATCAGAGCAGCCAGACACACAACACTTTCCCCATCCGCGAGCTACAACGGCAGCATGAGATGTCATACCACCTCTAGCTGTCAAGATTCCAGAAGCTGCATGCATACCCCCTACATCCTCTGGACTTGTCTCTGTCCTCACCTTGAATAAATAAAATAGGAATGAAACTCCAATCTTACACTAAGAAGCATTTCACCTAAAACTTTTCATAATCTTGATAGATAAAAAAAATGATTGCGTGATAA
>NC_029785.2:129004493-129007911 GCF_000816755.2 Arachis ipaensis | reverse complement strand
ACTGCAGCTCCAGGGGATGCAGGTAAGCCGGTAGCTATCACGTTGTCCTTGTAAGCAGATGGATCCTCAAACTAACCAGACAAACTAAAATCAATTAAGAACACTTGATCATCATCTTAAATGTGAATCTAGTAATTGTAACTACAACTAAGTATATACTTGTGGGTGGAGAAGCTGATCAAGATGCCTTGGCTCTACCATCTTGATTGCAGACCGAATATCAACAAGCCCTTCATTAACCATGTCTACAGCTATTTTAACAGCACCTTTGCCAGTACGCTTTCCACTTCGACATTGCAACATCCACAACCTATTTTCTTGAACTGTGAACTCAATATCCTGAATTGTAGGTTAAAGCAATTCCATAAAATTTCCAGGAAGTAAGAGAAGCATGCAAAACAATATGGCCTATCTATGGAGAGTGAATTTTTACCATCATATCCTTGTAGTGCTTCTCCAGAATTTTGCAATTCTCCTCAAGTTCCTTGTATGCTTCGGGCATGCAATTTTTCATAGTCTCCAAATCTTCAGGTGTCCTGATTCCAGCAACTACATCCTCTCCCTATTTGGGGGGTTGAAAAGATCAGCAAAATAAGTGCATGAAAGTTGCATAACTAGTGTATCATATCATAAATCATGTACCTGAGCATTAATCAGAAACTCTCCATAGAGTTTCTTTTCTCCAGTACTTGGATTTCTAGTGAACAAGACACCAGTTCCAGAAGTCGTCCCCATGTTACCAAACACCATAGTTTGAATGTTCACAGCAGTTCCCTTTAGTCCATTTATTTGATTAATGCTCCTGTACTTAATAGCCCTTGGGCTATCCCAAGAATTGAAAACAGCTTTCACGGCTAGCTCGAGCTGCTTCTTCGGGTCTGCAATTGGTTAATAAAACTTAAGATGGGTGCATATAGTTTTTTCTTACAAAAAATTTATGATGAGAGGGAGTTTGAAATGAAGGTGACGACCATGAGAATATATAACAAACAAATCGTGATGGAGTTGCATTCAGCACCTGAGGGAAAATTTTCTCCATTGGCTTCAAGGTAGACATTCTTGTACTGCTCAACCAGATCTTTGAGATCAGATGCTGTTAGATCAGTGTCAAGTTTGGCACCTTTTTTGTTCTTTAGATTTTCTAACTTCTCCTCAAACAACGAATGTGGAATGCCCAAAACCTCAATATAACACAAAAGAACAATTAGAAAATATGGAAAAACACAATGCTTCTTGTTCCACTTTTAGAGAAGGGGGAATTGATACTAGCTTTTAATATTGTAATTTGGACTTCAGTTGCTAAAGCATTGTTAGCAATCTATAAAGAAAGCTAAAACAACGTGCATTTTTACACAGAGTGTAAAAGAATTGACTACTCACAACATCTCCAAACATGTCTAAGAATCGTCTATATGAATCGTAAGCAAAGCGCTCTCCACTCTTTGCAGCCAAGCCAGCAACGACTTCATCATTGAGTCCAAGATTGAGAACTGTGTCCATCATTCCAGGCATGGAAATCTTGAAAAGGTGGAGGAAACTAGTTAGTTATGTTTTGTTAGCACAGCATGAGAAAAGAACAAAACAAGTATAAGAAAAGAATGATATTTACTGCAGCGCCAGAGCGGACAGAGAGGAGGAGAGGTCTAGAAGGATTCCCAAGAGAGGCCGCCATCTCTGCTTCCACAAAAGTGAGGCCTTCAAGTATCTCATCCCAGAGGCCATCAGGTAACTTCTTGCCATTGTGCTGATATTCTTGACAAGCTTCCGTTGATATCGTTAGTCCCGGAGGAACTGACAATCCAATGGTTGCCATTTCTGCCAGGTTTGCCCCCTTTCCTCCCAACTATTGCATATCATTCACACACATGCAGATCAATTCAAAGGAAAACAAAAGCAGTCATGGAAAAAAGAAAGCAGGCATCCCTATTTTGTTGAATGTAAACAAATGTGAAGACAAAGAATACTTGCCAAGGATTTCATGGCCTTGTTTCCTTCACTTCTGCCCTTGCCAAATGTGAATACACGCTGTTTAAACAAAAGCACAGAAAATTTTTACTCCAGCTTCAATAAAAAATAGATGTTACATTCTAAATGCTTAGGGAAAATCATAGTTGAACACCACTCTTACACCTCTTTTTACTTGTTAGTAATGTGTGAAAACTTCTAAAAGGTTTATGACAATTTGCCTTTGTATACGTGATCTGACATTCTTAAAAGTTTTCAACTTCAAACTCTGTCTGATTATTGTCTGGGAGTAAGGGAATAGCACATTGCATATGGCTGTTATGACCGTTAGGATTAGTTACTGAATCCGACATGTATAATGCAACTTCGGTTAAAACAAAAATTGAGAAGCTTGGTCAAAGTTAAACAATGCTTAGTTAAATAAATCAAATATCAGCATAACTGTATAAGTAGGGCTGGCAATACATACCCTACCCTACCCATACCCCATATATAACACCTATTTTATAAAAGTTAGGTATATAGTGAAGGAGATGAGAGTTGAATCCAAAGACTCCCTCATGTAATAACTTGCAACAAGTGAGTAACCACTAAACTAGTTAGTTAATTTAGTAATTTGAATCATTAGTTCTTTATGTTTTATTTTATTAATATGTATGAAATTTGGAATGATTGAATTTTATATTTGTTTTGAAAAAATCTTATATTTCTGCGAGTAGGGTAGGGTTTAGAACTTTAGGTGCGGATAAGGTTAGAGTTGAGAGATTCTCAACCCGCCGCTAAAGTATGATAAAATTTAAATGAAATTTTCAACATAGAATTAGGGAATACCGTACTCTATCCATTACTAGCCCTATGTAATGATTTTAATTTTTATATGATGTCAACATATAAACATCAGTGACTCAGTGTCAGTGTTCAATTATATTAATTAAAATAACTAGTTTTTAAGGTTATTTCCAAATGATTAAGCATTTTCAAGATATTAAAAATTAGAAAAATTCTAGATGACCAATAGTTTTTCAGACAACATCAATTTTAAGAATATTTAAAATCTACATCACACAAAAGAAAATTGTTAATAGCGAGGGACGTAACCAAAAATTTTCACAGCCTCACGGACCAAGTTGGGCCTCGTATTAGGACATTTTGTGGTAAAGAAGGAAAATTGGCCCACTAATTGCGTTATTGTCCCAACAACCCAACATTACATGCTCAGCAAGTCACGAAAATCACTTGACCAAATAACCGCAGTTGGCCAACCCACTGGTGCGATTTTCATTACACAAATGTAAAAAGGTGGAACATTATTAAGGAAGTAATCATATTTAAAAAAATTATTACATGGTACTACTGAGTTAAGAAGCATTAAAGTGCTGAGTAGTCAAGATCATTAGTATCTTAATCTTTTAACCAGCAGTGTTTTATTCAAATCTTAAAAATAATTTAGTAC
>NC_029785.2:129003705-129004481 GCF_000816755.2 Arachis ipaensis | reverse complement strand
GACTATATTTTATATTAGTAATTAATTTTGGTGTATACTTAATACTGGTTGTTAGTGAATTGAATAAGGTATTAAAGTAGCAAGTGAATATTGATGATTATTGTGGTAATTAGAGGAAAGAATGAATGGATGGTACTACGTACCTTTTTGGTTGTGGGTGGGGTAAGGATAACTTGTCCACGTATTGCAGGGTAACGTGATGATCCTGTTGATGATGATGATGAGTTGGATCCAAAGCACAACAACTGCAACTCCTCCTGCCACAGCACTACTCCTCTGCTGGTGCTTCTTTTCCCATAGAACAGTAGCTCCCTCTTCTTCTTATTGTTATTACTGCAAACATCTGGTGTACTCCTTATCAGTATTCCCTTCCCTATGCCTACCGAGGAACACATCTTTTTCTGATCTTTCTCACTTCAATTTCCCCTTCCTTCTCTGTTGCATTCATGCGCATATACATGCATGTAAATACATATATTACTGCATACTGATTATATCATGAAATCAAATCACGTACCTGAAGATAGAATGAATGAATATAACAAAAAAGAGAGTAGTTGAGAGCTGAGTAATTAGTAAAGCAGCTTCTCAAAATGAAAAATGTCAGTTGTGTTTTATTTTCCTCGCTATTTATGTGTTTAATTTTATTAATTATAACTCAGTAACAAAAAGAATGTAAAATAATTCAAAATTATAATGTATGATGAGAAATGAGTGGACGATATTCCGGATTGGAGCTAAGTCGCCATCAAATTGAACTTAATAGTAACACTAAC
>NC_029785.2:128993472-129003683 GCF_000816755.2 Arachis ipaensis | reverse complement strand
GAATTGTATGTGTCCTTTCTTTGATTTTTCATTTTATTGAATGACCAACTTTACCCATTCCTGGTCCGTCTCGCGGTTTATGGCACACATACGACAATTCTTAGAAAATCATACAACTTGTCGCTTTCAAGTTTCAATGGCTACCCTCTTCTCCTACTTCTTTGCTTCTCCTCCTTTTTTGTTTCTTCCAAAAACAAAATACTACTATGAAAATTATGTTTTTTCAGCTCTTCACGTACCTTCTTCCGATTTAAAACTTTTGACACCACAAACATCTTGCAGTAGATATAATAAAACTAAAAATGTAATTCTAATATATTTGCAAAATTTTGTAAAGGCATTCGATTTTTACTCTATTATTTTAAAGCCTTAATATATATATTACAACTGTTTTCGGAAATTAATATAGCTGGATAAAGAAGGAAATTGTTTTATATTAACAAACAATTCAACTTCGACAAACTAATAATATTATTGGAATGGTTAAATGTTTAATTTCCTTTCTAAAATAATGTGAATAGATGTGGCTGAGTACATCTCTCGTATCACTTCATAATTTCCCTAAAGAACCTTCTAGACAGGTATGGGTTCTATATTTTTCTCCAAATATTTCCATCCACATCTATTACTCTATTTATCTTTATTAATTATTTTTTTCTAATTCTATTTTATTATTAATAGTTTTATAGATTTTTAAAACGCCTAGGAAGCAGTGAAAATAAATGGTCGGTAAACTATGGCATAAACAAAACATAATTTTATACAGTTACTTTTCTTCACTGTTATGATTTATGAATGTTATAAGAAATTTAAAATAAATAATATGGACATATTATAAGATTTTATAATTTATAATTGTGTCTTTGGCCTTAACCATGTGGCATCCTTTTAATTACATTTCTTGAGTTTCATGGGTCCTTTAATTTTTTTTAGATACTCTAGAGTGAAGGAAAAAAGTTTTCATGTATTATGCATCACTTAATAAAACATAACAGTTAAGTCAAAAAATGATCGCTTGTGTGAAATATGCAATTATGCATAATCTTGATTTTGAAGTTCACATTCTATGATCGCTGCTTGAATCATGAAGGCCATTCATGTAGACAAAAATATTGGGTGGCACATGTAGCTATATTCTCCATTAATGTTGTCAATAGGAAGTCATAATCATTGATCAAATATTCTGACATTCAGCAGATATGAATCACTTATATTCACCTTCTTATGTTTAATAAAATAGCACATGAACACACAGGATTGAGAAAACAATAGTGTATATATATAACCAATAGGTATAATTTCTTCTGCATATTTATTTACTTTAGCATCATATCACAGTAACAAGCTAAGGAAGGCAAGTGCACCTTCTCAAGAATAACATCAAAACAGAAGAGGAGAAAAAACAGAACCAACCAAAAATCAACCTTGCCATTGAAAGCAGCTTAATGTATCAACCAACTGTTGAGATGCATGATTAGAATGCTTTATTCATTCTGGAGTCCCATAGACATTATTCAAAACTCTCAACTCGCTCAAAGTATAAATAAATAAATAAATAAATATTATGTATGTGTATACCGTACGGCGATACGCCGCTGGATCGGGCTCCTGCAAGAAGGGCAATCTTGCATACCTTGCTTTTCATGGAGCTCATTGCATGTTGTGCAAACAACCTGATGTGCACAGGGAAGGAAGACCACGGACATCTCCTCCGAAAGGCACATCACACACTCGCGTTCGCGTTTAACCCCACCGGATGTCACTGAGTAGTCGCTGACTAGCTCCCTTATAAAAGAATTCCGGGGCCCTCCCATGGCTGCAACATTTTTGAGGTCGGCGAACCTGCCAGCATAGCTTCCATCAATGCCCATCCTCAGTGCAGCGATCTTGGAAGAGTCGGTCTTCAACCTCAGCTGTGCAATTTCCTTTTCAAGTTTATGGATATCATCTCTGTACTTGAGCAGATTTCTCTCCGCTTTCAATTTGATCATATCCTCTTTGGATTTTGCTGACTCCTCAATCTGTTCTCTTTCCTTTTTTATAGAAATGGCCTGTAGAAGAAGTTCTTCTTTCGCCTTCGCTTCTTGCTGCCATCTAGCCTGTGTGATATTTGCCCTTTACGATGAGAACATAACAAGAAATAAACTCATTCAACACCCATAAAGAGTCAAGAGTGGTTGCATTGTGGAACCTCGCAATGGTTCATGTGTACAAAACAATTTGATCATGTTTCACTTGACAATAAGGATGAGTATCACAAATACAAGATAAACAGGATCTTCAAGGAAAAGGAAAACAAACAAGGTGCAAGGAAACACAAGTTTAAGGAGTCATCTTAAAATCTACGCATCCGTTCTTCACCTTCTAAATGGAGAAAAGCCGATAATACCTCGATAGCTAACATGATGGCATGAAGAAAATTTGTTTCAGACCCATATCATTTAATATACATGCAGTACTCACCCACTCTACATGGAAACATGATAATGGTCAACTCATGCAAACAAATGGATATCTAAAATAGGTGTTAACACAAGCCTATCTACTTACTGGTCTATGCTGAGAATAAAAATGAGACTGGAGGATCTTCAAAACAGAAAAACCCACTAATCACACCTTCATACAACCTTATTTCTTAAGAAAAAAGGTTGCATATTGGAGACACCGTGGTACATTAATACTGCACGAACTATGTTACAACAGTGAAGATACCAGGTGTTGTTTACAAAAATATAAGGGAACATTAGAGAAATTTTGGAACAAGATTAAAGTACTATACCTCAGCTTGTTCCTGTTGCACCTTAGATTGCTCTAGTTCCTGCAGCAGCTGCGCTAATTTACGTTTTTCGGTAACTAGCTCTTCCTGAAACAAGGATTTCTGTTTCTCCCAAGACTGAAACTTCATTTGGGTTTTCTTTTCCCTTTTTGAGACCTCCTGACAGCTTGCGGCAGTTTCTGCAGCACGTAGTTTAGCAGCCTCCATCTCTCTCCTTAAAGCAGCATTCTCAACCTCAAGCTTCCTAACAGCAGCATTAGCTCGCTCTACCTGTCCACTTGCTTTGCATAAGGCATTTTCCATCTCGGAAAGCTTCTTCAGAGTGTTTTCTTCCAGAGATTGTTTCTCTTTCTTAAGACGCTCAACTTCCTCTTTCTCTTGTCGAAGTGTCTTGAGCTCAGCCTTATCCTTACCCAGCCGACGAGCAGCCTGCATAACCTTTTGATTGGCCCATTCAGTCCATTCTTGAAGTTGATTTTGCAGCTCACGAACCCTTGGAACCAGCTTCAAAATCATTTCATCCTTTCTATCTTGTGGTACCCGTTGACCAAGGGGCTTGTCAGATGATAAACCCACATGACTACTACTAGGTGCCTCCTTATTGACGTAGACAGGTGCCGGAGAAGACTTGATTCTTGAAGACAATGAAAGAGAAAGATCAGTATCTGTAGCTGATAAAGGAGCTGGACTACTGAATGCAGGTAGAGTATTTGCTGCATGTACTGAATACGAAGTATTGGTCGATCTAGAGATGAGATCAGGAGCAGAATCCAACCGGAATGAAGTCGAGACAGATGGTCCGGCAGGGGATGAGAAATTAGCATTATTGTCTTGAATCACATCAACCCCCATTGCCTTACTTATCTGTAAGGATGCACTCTTTAAATTTATCGTAGAAGATTCTGACACAGATTTAAGTTTCTTATCCAAGATTAAACTACCAAAGCTACTCAGCTTCCCTCCTCTTGAAGACCCTTTGGATCCATAAGTCCGATAATTCTTTTCCACATGAAACGACTTTTGTCGAAGAACATAGTCCCTCTTGGTGCTGCCAGAATGGAACTTCCTAACATTCCCCCATTTTTCATCGACCAGGGGAGATTGAGATGTTGCAACAGTAGTAAAAGCTTTATTAACACAATCAGATCCAAAAGTGGTACCCCCATTCTCTAAGAGTCCACCACCAAGAACATGAGAATTCTTTGAGTTATTCATGCCAGGAATTCCCACCGCGAAGGGTTTCTTGGATTGAGAATTATGAGAACCTGCAGGAATCGATTTACAAGGATTTGGAAAACTGAACTCAGGAACTTTTATTTCTGCTGTTGATTGCAATTCCATTTGGCTAGATGAACCACCATCCATAGTGCCATCACTACCTAAACAACTTAAAGGGTCACCATCCATTGCACAAGCATGTGACACATTCATGTCGCAAATTAACAAACACCACATTGCATCGCCGATACTGAAGAATGGCCTAACCTCTCTAAGTACACAAACCAATTCAGCTAAGATATACTTCTCAAGCTGCACTAAATCTTCAAAATAGTGCTCGCGTGAAGGATCAATCTCTTGGCTGTTTCTAAGAAATGCTACAGCATTATCAATTATATTAGACTCAGTATCTTTATATCCATAGCAGATGCCAGACCTCAAGATGGCCTTAGTTGCAATTTCTTCTGTATATCCCAATGCAGCAATTTTTTTTATTGCACTCTTGAAAATGGTGTCCAAATTACTCAAGACAAGCTCTTCCAATTGGGCTTCAGTGAGATCATTCCAATCAGCATCGTTGAATTCATCTGCCTCGAGTCCTTCCTTTAGATGACTAGGCCCGACCTCAGATGCACTTCCAGGACTATACAACCCAAGATCAAGCTTCAATCCATCGGCAGAATGATCCTGGCTAATACTACACAGGTCACAAGCCGCGGCTTGCCCATGAGCCGGGGCAATTTCAAACTTCTCAGCAGAGAATTCATAACCAAGGCACTCACTTTGGGGTGAAGGAATAATCTTATTGGACTCCCCCAAAGGAGGATCAGCCCTGAATTTTCTCTTATTTCTACTTCCTTTTTCTTGGACAGAAACTGAAGGAGACATTTGACTGCTGCCACTGGCAACCAATGAAACCATTCTTAGACAGCTGCAGACAAAACCAAATAAACAACCAAAAAAGAAAGGAAACAGATGAAAAATATGAACACACTTATCAAGTTTTATCTAGTATCTATCCACAACCGCAATTCCAACATCAAGTTTCATGAATTCAAAAGCAATATGAATAACATCATTGATGAGGAAAATTCAGCAGCAATTCCACAACATTGTGCATAAAAAAAAAGTAATATAACTAGCACTGGATATCATATTTGTATGCATTAAATCCAGAAAATCAATCATTTCTGGATTTAACTATTAAGAACCGATGATTTCCAAAATTCTAGAAGGTTCAGAGTTCAGAGAATAATTGATGACGGATCAATCAGCTTCCACATATACGCAGTAATCTCGTCGAACAGAACATACCCGGAAAAGAAAAATTGGAAATTAAAAATACCCAAACGAATATCGGTACTCCAAATACAGCAACAGATCACAAAAACGATTAAAAAACATGTTTTTGAAAGATTATCCAAGCATACGGAGGCAGTCATAGGAAGAAGATCCCAAATACATGAGTTATAATCAGTACTACACGATCGATACGTACCCGATTGGAGCAAATTACCGAACAATCGATGGTACGATCGATCTTACACAATCGGACAATCACAAAGAAAATCTACACCTTTTCCCTATTTTTTTTCTTTTTTTAGTTTCCTTTTATTTTATTTGTGCTGATAATATATTTATTTACCATAAGCTGCCACTCAAAAATAAAATTGTATCTTAATTAAAAAAAAATTTGTGTTAATTTATATATGTTGCCATCTATCTACATACTCTAAAACATGACTATGTAGCATGTGGTTGCATCACATGGAAGTGTTTGAAAGACATGCATATCAAAATTAATAGTGGCAAAGTGTAGACATGTAATGTTAAATTTGTTTTTTCCTTTCAACTTTTTAGTATAGAAAAGGTAAAATTAAGAATCACTTCTAAATCAAGGTTTGGGAAGTGTTGAAGGATGGGTTTGTTTGGTGTATTGGGAATTTAAAACAGAATTTTTGGTTTTCTAGCTGGAGGAGAGAAGGACGGTTATCTAACGAGATGGATTATGATCACATTTCTTATTAGAATCTCCGGATACAGGATATTTGGTCAGTTGGTAGGTAGTATTTGGATACTCTTTATTTTTCTTTATCTCAAAATCTAAAAGGTAATATTCTCTCTTACAATCCAGATGTGCAAGCAGGTCCGAAAGTAGGTTGGTATTGGTTTGGGTCTGCTGCCAAAGTCTATGACTCATGCAATGGTTATTTGTGGTTGTGTAAGAAGCTTTTTGGTTGGGAGGAGCGGGAGAATTGATTTTGGCTTTGGCGTCAGCTTGTTCCGGAAAAGCACAAATTTTTGGCTTGGTTGTGTCTTAAGGAGACTCTTCCTACTGCAAGTTTTCGCTTTAGAGAGGGATGTCGTCATCGGATAGGTGCCCAAGATGTCTTTTTAACCAGGAATCGGTTTTACATTGTATTCGGGATTGCCCAGAAGCTCAGCTTGTATGGCATAGGTTGGATATTTCTTGTCATCCTTTGGATTTGAAGAACTGGTTCTTGTATCATAGCAGAGAGTATCCGTTCAAGTTCTTTTCGGGACTTTGGTGGATATGGTGAACAAGGAATAATGACATTTTTAATCCTCATGAAACTTGGCCTCCGGAAAAAGTGATTTGTCTGGCATTAACTTCAAAAAAGGAGCTTAGGAATATTTTTGAATTACAACGTATGTCCTTTTCCTCTACTCTAAATGGTTTTTGGAATCCCCCATCCATTGGTACTTTCAAGATTAATTGTGATGCTAGTTAACTTGGTTCGGGTGATAGTGTGGTTTTGCTTGTGTTATTAGAGATTGTAATGGGAGTTGGCAAATGGGGTGTTTGGAAATGATTGAGAGTAATAGTATTCTTCAAGGGGAATTGTTTACTATTTGGAGAGGATATCTCTTAACTTGGGATGTGGATCAACGAGATGTTATTTGTGAGACGGATTGTGTAGAAGCATTTAATCTTGTTACTAATCACCAAGATGGTTTTGGATTTATTGATCCATTGGTGCTCAAAATAAGAGATATCATGCATTGGAATTGGCGTGTTGACTTTCGTTTGATTATGAGAGATGCAAACACGGTGGCAGATACTGTGGCAAAGATGGCAATGAAGTTACAACTTTCTCATGTAGAGCTTCCTTCACCTTGGGAGAAGTTTAAGAGTAGTCTTAAAAAGGATTGTCTCTCTATTTAAGCAGATCATTTGTTTTGTTTTTCTTTGTTTAGTTTATTTCTGTCACAAAAAAAAATCACTTCTAAATAAGCATGGTAGAAAAAGGAGATGAGATTTTAATAACAAATAAGAGATTAACCACTTATTATTATATCACAAACAATTTATCAATAGAGTAAATTGATAATTAAGTCTCTAAAATATTTGACTTTAAATTAATTAGTCTCTGAAAAAAATATTAATTTGGTTTTCAACGTAGTAAACGGTAAACATATGATATTTTTTTTTATCAATTTATCACGTAAAATTTAACTGTAGTGCTTATATGTACTGTTACCTACTGTGACGTGTTTATTTATGAAAGATTGTCACGCAGATAACAACTTTTGGAGTGAAACTTTACCTGTTTCGATAAGATTCGTGATAAATAGATAATAGTTGATAAAGGTTGTATAGAAACTCAAAAGATAATAAATATTTCATTGTCCAAAACAACATCGTTTCTATGCTCATGTAACAACAACAGAACACACACCACTGTAGATAACAAAATACATGTACAACTCCGTTTCGTTTTGCACTATCTATTAACAAAAGGACATACATATCCACCGTCTTTCTATGCTCATGTGTCAACAACAGAAGACGCACCACTATAGATAACAAAATACATGTACAACTCCGCTTCATTTCACACTATCTATTGACGAAAGAACATACATATCCACCGTCTGTTATCATGGAGGACCTAATTGTTACTTTTTTTTCTTAAAAAACTAACTAGTCCGAAGTCGAAATCCTTGATGATCTAATTGTCACTTTACTCGTATGAATATATTTATTATGGATCGGAGTATGGTAAAGTTTTTGTTCTATTTCAAATTTTGTAATTACAAAATGTGTAAAATAATGATGACAATCTTAATACATTATTTTCATTCTTGAAAAATCACTCAATCATTCTAATATAGAGTAAATAGTCAAATTGGTCTCTGAAAGATCACGTAATTTTCAGTTTGGTCCCCGAAAATTTTTTTTAATCAAATCCATCCCCTAAAGATTTTAGTTTAGTCACGTTAGTCCTTCCGACACTTTTCACATTGACGGAGTTAACAAAAACTGACATGGCACGTTAAATTACATATCAGCACACCCCTTTACATCCTAATTGACAGGCAGTATGATATCTTTATGAAATTTAGTCAAATCAGTCCCAAGTGAAAAACCCTACTCACAAAATGTTTAATCAACAAGAATGAAATCCTAACTCCAAAAATAATTTTCAATTCCAGCAAAAAACACAAACAAAAAATAGAATTTAACAATAGCACAATCCTAAAAAGAAGTTCAGCAACAAAAAAAGAAAAATTTCCATTCACAAAATCAAATTCTATGAAAAAAAAGCAAACATCAAAACCAAACAACAAACAAACATTAAAAATAAACAATGAACAGAAAAATTAATAGTCAGCAGACTCCTTTAATATTTAAAAAAAAACAGAGTCCTTGATCAACTTTCATGAATCAACAATGAACAAAATCCTAACCCCACAAACGGTTTTCAGTTTCAACAAAAAACACTACAAGAAACAAACTTTATCAATGGTACAATCCTAACAATAAGTTTAATAATCATGAAAAAATAAAACCTTAAACAATAAGAAAAATAGCCGTTGGTTCACGTCTTCGATCACTGCGCCGAAGCCACTCCTCAATGGTGAACTCGCAAACACATTGCGTCGGATGTGTGAATCGGCAATGATGATGAATGCTTCTTCATCTTCTCTTCAGTGACGTCGAAAAGGAAGTGAGAGGGAGAGTTTTGTGAGAGAAATAGAGACGTCGCACCGAATGCTTCAATCAACAACGATGATTAAGGCTTCTTTCAAAAGAAGGTGAGAGAGAGAGAAAGTTTTGTAAGAGAAACAGGGACGACACCGTTTCAATCACTATCTCTCACCCTTCCTTGTTGTCCTATGTGTGAAACGTAAACCAACCCTCACCGGAGAAGACGCACACAACACCCAACGTTTAATCGAAATCCAACCTGGTTTGTCTTCCAGTGAATGTCTTTGCTGGGTTCAGAGAGAAACAAAGAATACGAGTATTTTCAACTAAGTGAAAGAAGTGTGATTGAAGAATGAAGGGTAATCCATACAATGCTGTTTTGAGAAATCAGCTCTCCTTGACTTAAAATGGTGTCATTTTATATGATGAGGTGCAATTTCACATGACAGGTCAGCTTCTCATTAATGGTGTTAGCGAGGGAAGTGAAGGAAGGATTAACGTGACTAACTAAAAATCTTTTAAGGATGTATTTGATTAAAAAATCTTTTAGGAACCAAAATAGAGATCGTGTAATTTTCAGGGACCAATTTGACCATTTACTCTTCTAATATATAATCGTCTCATAATTTTTTTTAAGTGAGATAATTAATGAAATGAAAAATAAAAGATATAATCAATCACTTTTAAATCAAGATAATAAATTACACATGATAAAATATTATAAATTTAATAATGATAAACACTACTTTATGTTATCATTTACCAATCTATTTAATTTAGAGAAAATTTTTTTTATTGTTATTGTGATTTTGAAGAGACTATAAGATCATCAACATGTGATGAGGACTAAGGATGAAGAAGATGGTGGTCGGTGGAAATCTCTTCCTTGTTAGGGATTAAACATCAAAATTAAACTCGAGCTATCCTAAGTCAATTATAGTGTTCCATGACCACCATGCCTAAAGCCTCTAGGTGAAGTGACATTTTAATTGGATTTTTTTCTAAAATAAAATTAAAAAAATAATTATTTTTTAAAATTTAATTTTTTAACTTTAATTTTTTAAATACGATTTTTTTATTTAGAGCAAGTTTGTCGCACCCGGATGAACTCTATAATTTTTATAGAGTTTGTCTAATTCCTAGCGAACTTCATTTTAAATTCTAAAAAAAATGGCTAACTCAAATTCTTATACTGCAACCATTATCATAGTCTCCAAATTACATAAGAATACACAAGAGTATACAATAATAAGTTATATTTTA
>NC_029785.2:128980955-128993437 GCF_000816755.2 Arachis ipaensis | reverse complement strand
ATGGGAAAATAATATTTTTTTTAATTTATAATGAAAAAATCATTATTAAATATGGTTTATTCTCGTGTATCTGTGTATTTTTGGAGACGATGATAATAGTTGTCATTGGTGCCGGCGATATTAAAGAAGTCATGCTTGTTATTTGTGTACTTTTGTGTACTCCTATATACTGTTGGAGACAATGATAATGACTTAAAAATTGAAATTTTTAAAAATTTGGAAGAAGTTCTGCCGGAGGTGCGGCAAACTCACTCTAACAAAAAAAAATCGCATTCCTGAAATTAAAGTTGAAATATTGGGTTTGAGAAAATAATTTTTTTATTTTATTTTAGAAAAAATCTCCATTTTAATTTTATTATCTCGTTTACAAGAATAGACTTCACTTCTAACTAATAACATGATAAATTTTTCTCTTATTTAATTAGATCAACAATTATAATTACAAAGAAGAGAAGAGAGAAAGTAAAATTTTTAAATTTTGTTGGTTTTTACTGTATTATCCAATTCCATAGGACAAACACTAATCCGTCGAGAATATAGGTTTTATTTAAGGGGTTGTCGCTGACCAATGAGTTACCGCAACCTACAAACAGATAGGATTTGAATCTCCGACACTTATTTAAGAGAACTAGTAAACTAACAATTAAACCAACTCAAGTTGAGTTTTAAACTTTAGCTAATATAAAAATATACGTAAAATAAATGGACTTTCTATCCGGATTTTTTATTTAAATTAATTAAAAAATATTTTATTTACTGAAATAAATAATTTTAAAAATTATTACGAAAATACGTAGGATGACTTATCTCGTTTATACTAAGACAGTGCGTGTGACACGTATATATCTCGTTTATAGTGTAAACAAGATACGTGTTAAACTATAACATTTACAATGTAAACGAAATACAGTAAGACAAATTTCTAACAGCTATAAAAGGATGTGCAATCATTGGCATTCTTCACAAGCATTTATTATCTTCTTCTCCTCTATTTTTCTTCCATAAAAATAGGCAAAAATGTCTAGTAGTAACAGATATGTGGTTGTTTGTATGTATCCTAATTGTCGTATGAGAAACAGTAACAATGGAGTAGTTGAGTTAAGAAAATAAATAACACATTGATGATGACAAACAAGTTGATTTGGGTTGATAATCCAAGTAGTTTTTTATTATGTGGCTTAAGCGTGCAGGCTCAGATGAATATTGCTATAGCCTAAATAATTGAAACAAAGTGATCACAAGGAGTTGAATGCAAAGTGAAACCAAGATCAAGCCCAATGCCAATCAAGTAAAGGTAAAGCAACCATAAGCCTTGCTAAGTACACTTTGGGTAAACATCAGAAAAGAAAGAGAGTTTCACCTTTTGTGTTCAAACACCATAGAGAAAGAAAGGAAAAATAAATCAAGGAAGATAATGTCAAATCAAGATAATAAAAAGCATGCTAAGCAAGCTCAGAGGTTAAAGATAATTTATTTCTATTTGCATGCAAGTCAATTGCTTCATATTTTCTCTTTTTCTCTACACTACCATTTCGGGCAAGATGAAAAAAGTGGTGGTTGAATTTTTTCTGCTGTGAATCAATGGCTTACATTGTTTCTTGGAGCCAAAGCACAATTTCAAGGGTTTGGATCTGAGATTATCATTGAGCAAGCATGACTCTGCTGCTCTTCCCTCCTCGATCAAGCCAATATATAAATTTTAAATCCCTAATTTTTGGGGTTGATTGAAAAAAGAGAAGAGAAGAGTTCAGCAAGCCCAAGGATCAAGAAGTTGACTTGGTGAAAGGAACCCTAGTCGTGACTCAGAACAAGTTACAAAAAGGAAAATTGATTCTCATTTGAGATAAGGAGAGAGAACCCGAGAAAGAGAGCAAAGTGTGTAACCTCACAAACTGAGTTTGTAGTTTTGGAAGCATTGCACCTACACTAAAGGGAACACTCCGCCAAGATGAAGAACAATGTTTTGAGTTCAGAAGTTGGGTTCAGCATATAGAATCAAGGCTGTCATTCATCATCTCCTTCATGGTTTACTGTTTGTATTTCTGTTTCTATGTTATATCTTTCTTTGTATTTATTGAGAGGTAAAAGGCAAGAAAGATAGGTATTGATAAAAGCCATTGAGTGAAAAGGATGAGAGAAATACTTGAGAGAAAAAGCAAGAGTGATTTCAGATTTTTTTGTTGTTGTATTTCTGTTTTGTGTCATGTACCTGATAGGTATCCCTTACTAAGTTGGGTAAGTACTTAGTGTGTCAATTTTAGGTAGTTACATAACTAAATCAAGTTTATGTTGAAGTTTGATGTGTCTCAGATAAGATTATATTGAGCCCTAGGGAATTGGTGTATGTAATACTTAAAAGATAGTGAAAATTTCACCAATGTTGTGGTAGAAACTGGATGTAGGTTGCATTGCACAATGCAACTAAACCAGGATATATGACTGTGTCACCTTCTTTCTTTCTACTCTGATTCTATTTCTTTAGTTTTATGAGACAAAATAAAATTGTCTCCTGCATAATTCGCTGCATAGACTAAACAAAAACCAAATCACAATTTCTGGATTAAGGCCTTATTAGTCAAAGTAAAAGAAGGCCATAGATTCAACACCCTTTTCTAGGCCATCAAGAACCTTCAGGGGTGATATTTGAGTGTGAGAATCCGTTACTATTGCGCACTCCGCGTGTTAGTTCATTGTCCAAGTTGAAGAGTCTGGTATTGAGCAACCTTGGTGGTTTAGAGAGAAAAAAGATCGGAAATGTGGGGTATAGGTTGCTAGCACCTTTGGGTAATGGAGTTTTTCAGTTTCGCTTGTTTCGGCTCCAAGGCGACAAGCATGTGCGACTCATGTTTGACATCCATGGGAGAATCATGGCAAAACAAGTGATGGAACTTTCCGCCGAGGTTGATGATGTTGATGGCAGTGGTTCTGTCCACTCGACCTTTGTGCAGGATGACTCACCTCTCACACCACCACTGATTCATGTTGCCAGTCCAGTGGAAGACATGGACGTGGGTGGTGAAGACTCCGATGAAGAGTACATTGCGGATAGTAACAACAGTGATTCCTCTGAAGATGATGAAGATGAGGAGTTTATACCGGAGACGCCGGCCGAGGCAGCGGTGCGCTATGTTTTGCCTCCCCCCACCTGATTCCGGCTCTATCAGATGCACCAAGTCACTATCATACCTTGGATATGGACGCCATGAATGAGAAATCTCCGTTTTCCAACACGGGAGAAGAGGAGTACAACCTAGACGGTGAGGTAGAGTTTTGGGTTGCCACAGATTTAAATGCAGAGATGCAATAATGCAGGGTATGAAGAACTATAGCATTCGCAGAAGTGCTGAGTACCGAGTGGTAGAATCGGACCGATTAAAGTACCATGTGCATAGCCGCCAAGCTGCAATTGGATGTCCCTGGAGTCTCCGTGTAGCCCTCTAACAGAACCTCAGATACTGGTGAGTTCAAGTTTAAGTGTGGCGTATCTACTCATTTATGATTGCTTTATCTAGTGTAGTTTTTATGAATGTTTTATTTCGTTAGGGAGGTACAGAAGGTTGGTGGAGCGCATACGTGTTTAGCCGTATGTACAAACTTAATTTATGTCGATACAACTTTTTACGTTGACATGGACTTAACTAATAGACATTTCCTCAATATGTTAAGTAAAATAAAAATATTCAGCAAAGTAATTAATAATCTAATTATCAAACTTTAACTTAATAATCTAATTACAGTAAATAAAACATTTTACTCGATAAAACATTTTACAGTAAATAAAACTAACTGCAAAGTCGGCTGCCCCGACGTAGTACCATACAACATTCAGCCTATTGATGTTTGGATCACGTGCATCTGCACGGGTTATCTTCGTCTTACTTGATAATATGGTTAGAAATGGATAAAAGAGAGGAGAAAGTGGAGGAAAAGTTCAAACCGGGGCCCAGACAAGGCTGTAAACGACATCTATATATAGGCATGGCCTAGTCTTATCTCATTTACAGTGTAAATGAGATAAGCTTATACGTATCTCATTTACACTGTAAACGATATATACACGTGTCACGCACACTGTTTTATCTCGTTTACACCTACGTATTTTCGTAATAATTTTTAAAATTATTTATTTCAGTAAATAAAATATTTATTTAATTTATTTAAATAAAAAACCCTTCCTATCCTTATACGACATATGCATGGAATAATTTTTTAAATAACTACTTATATGACTTCTTTTTTATTTTTTTCTTATACCAGTCATCAACTCATCATTTTATCGATGTAAAATGAAAGTTAAAGGGGAAAAAAAAAGAAAAAGAAAAAGAAAGAAAGAACCACCCCTTAAATAAAATAACGAGTTATTCCTTCTATCACTACTCAATGAATTGTATTTCTTGATTGATAACTCTGATGCATGTATGAATACATTTCAAGTACTAGGGTAAAATTGGCATCCGTGTGACTGCTTTAATATCTTGTTGATTTTGAATATAGTAATTAAAGTCTAGGTTGTCTAGGCCATTAATTATTGATTTCAAATCACCATTATGTTCTTGATTTGATATCATGACAGAATAAGAAGGCCATTGAGTACCATAGATAATTTTCAAACTTTTGAAGTAGGTTAATTACTCTGCTAATTGAGTTATCAGTAATAAGAAGAGACTAAGAACATGGAAATGTACCACTTGGGTGGAATCCACTTATCCACATGTGTTCAATCGAACTTTAATTTTTTCTTCAAGATAAGAAATGTGAACAGAAAAAATAAAGCATACTATCTTTAAGTTATAACCATATTAAAATTCAGCATGCATGCTGATGGTATTTTTTGTTTTAGTTCTTATTCCGAGGGTTATCTGAAACATTGATTTGGGCCTGAACGTGAGGTCCAGATTCATTTGTGTGGCAGCGTCCGACTTGTTTGGTGCCGAGATGCCGCATGTCCGAGTTCTTCGTGAGGAGGTGGGAGGTGGTACCTACAAGAGACTCCGATGGTTAAGTTAGCAAGGGTTTTAGGTAGGTTTTTAGTATATTAGAATGTAAATAATACCTGAGGGGTGTCAGTATATTTATAGTAGATTTGATAACCACCTTTTGTTGGGGTAGTTCCACCTTTTATTAATGGATAACTGTTCTCTTTATCTTGGGAGTTTGTTGGAACCTATCTTTAAGGAAAGATAGAGATAGTGGGAGTGATTCGCGGAGGCATTTACTCGTTCAGTCAAGTAGAACTGGACTCCTCTTACGGTGTCCGACCTCTTTAAAGAGGTCGGGTATGGACTAGAGATCCTCTTTATAGATTGGGCCCCTTATCCTTATTGGGTCTAGCTTTATTCGTTGGGACAGAGTATGAACAGTTCCCCTGCTTGAGTCTCGAGCTTTCAAGAGGTCAGATTCAAGAAATTCATGGCCCTTTGTTTTGACATCGGGTACTCTATTTTTTAAAGGTTGGATTCCCGACGTGTTTTCAAAAATTTAAACGTTGCCTCCTTTAATGCGGGCCAGTTTTTCTTGGATTATGCGCACTTCTTTAAGAGGGGTTAAGGGGTTATTATTCCCCTTGTCTCTTATAAAAGTGATTTGGCTCTCCATCTTCTCCTTTTCTTCATTTCCTGAAAAAATCCTATCATTTTTCTCTTTCAAAAAGATCCTTTCACTTCTCTTTATTCTTGCTTTCCAATCGCTTCTTGATTCCAAAGATTTCTCCCTCTTGGATTCGCCAAAGGTTTTTGTTTTGCTATCATGGAGAGGAACATTCGTGACTTTGCCGTTTGACGTGACCTTTCCTTCTTCGAACTTTCACTAAGCTTGGTGCTTTTGTTTAGTAGTTTCGTGTTTCTGTCTGTCTTGCCATTATCCTGAATGGTCTTAGTAATGTTGATGATGTGTTGTTGTCGATGCTTGGGTTTAATGATGATATTTGCTGTTTCTTTTTCAAATTTTCTTTGTTTGTTTGACTACTGTTTCCTTGTCTAAAAACTCCCTTTTGAAGGTTGATTTACATCATCATTTGGTTATTTTGGGGATTTTGGATTTTTTTGAACTATAGAACTATAACTATAACCATTTCGCTATTTATTGATTGTATCCGTATTGCCCCCAATGGTATCACTACCATGTGATAATGTCGCTTCTGTTGAATAGGAGAGACACCATTTTGGTGCGCTTTGTAGAAAAATTTTTGAAGAATGGCTTTCTTTGGTTTTACTTGTTTTTGACCGACTTCTTTTGGACGACATTAGAGTTGTTGGAGTAACGATCTCTTTATTTTGCATCTGTAGGTATAGCCTTTATGTCACGTTCTGTTGTCCTCAATATATCGACTAAAGTTCCCCCTAGCCTTTTAAGTTGGGTAGATACTTCTGTCCTTTCTTGTGTTCCAGTAGTGGATAAGGAGTATTGTTATGTTTTCGGTAGGCACCATAAAATTTGTGAGAACAGAGAGAACGAGACAAATTACAAACTGGTAGTGCCTGACCCTGAGGAGAGAGTTTGTTTTCCTCCCTTAAATAACTCAGAACTCCCCTTTTTCTACGCCTATGATTGCTTTTTCTCCAAATTAGGCGTTTCACTCCCTTTTACTGAATTTGAGTCAAATATTCTTTGGGTTTGCAATGTTGCCCTATCCCAATTACACCCGAACTCTTGGGCTTTCTTGAGAAGTTTCCAGTTCCTCTGCCGAGAACTTGATGTCGACCTTCCACTGGTAGTCTTCTTTTATTTTTTTGTATTGACTAAACCTGGGACATTGAAAAGAAAGGCTTCTTAGTTTTCCTTTCGAGCAGTTTAGGATTGAAAAGTTTTTTCCATCTTTAATGAGTCCTTTCACGACTTCAAGAATTACTTCTTTAAGGTCCGATCTATAGAGGGTGTCCAACCTTTCTATCTAGACAAGAATGATGAACCTGCCTTTTTCCTGTACTGGCAAGAGGAGTCCGTGATAGCCAAATACACTGTAGATAAGTTAGATGAAGTCGAAAAATATTTTGTGGATGTGTTGCAAGAGTGTTGGGGCCGGACTCCTCATTTAGACACAAAAAGGTTCTTAGGGGATCTCGGTCAACTTCGGTCCGAACTAGGTAGTCTCATGACGTCTATCTTTTATGATTTCTTAAGTTGTGTTTTGTTGTTCTAATGTGATTTTCGTTCTTGCAGAGACCATGGCATCCAAGACCTCGTCTATAAAGTACTTTCGTCAGACTTAGAAGACAGTTGTGGCCCGAGGTCTTTGGGGTAAGAGGCCGTAGGCACTTCATCTGGTCCTACTACTCAGAAGAAGATTATCCCTACTACTTTCGTTCGAGTGATTTCCTCTGACCCACCTTCAGAGAGCTCAGGTGCCCCGCCTTCCCCATCGCCTTCAGGGCCTCCTCCCAAAAAACAAAAGACTGCTGGGGAGTTGAGCATCAATGATAAAAGGGTTTGACAGGTTTGCTTGGAGCGAGAAGAATATCTGGCCTCATAGTCACATAGGCATGGATAATGTGTCTATTAAAAATCACCTCAGCCATATGGCCCGTAATTATATTCAGATGGCGGTGCACTAATCTAAGTAAAGAGCTGAAAAAGACTCCTATTGGTTCCACCCAGAGCTTTCTTGACTCTGCCCGAGCTGAGGTAGAGAGACTGAAGGATTTGAAGGAGGAGTTGGAGGAGGAGAATGCCAGGCTGAAATCTGACCTGGAAAAGGCTCGTGCCCAGGTTAAGACAACTGAGGCCACCACAACTATGGCCGAGGGGGTGAAGCAAAGGGCCAAGGAGAGTTACACTCGAGTATATGGGAAAAAACTCGACCTTCAGGAGGAGTTAAGGAATGTCCGGGAGGAGTACGCTGCCCTTCAGGAAAACGTGGTCGGAGGGATGGACGAGATCTTCGACAATTTGAAGGCTCGAATCCAAGTCCTTACCCCCGACCTCGATCTTTCCTTGTTCAGCCAAAACAATATCGTTGTTAATGGGAAGATCATGTCAGCCCCTAATGATGATGAGGAGCCTCAAATTGACCTGAAGTCCCAGGGCAGCCGACCTCCTCAGATCCCCGAGGTCCGCACTGAGGTCGAAAATGTTAAAACTCCTTCCTCACCTCCTGGTCCTATTCCGGTTGTCCCGGTCTCGGTGCATCCTCCGACTCTCCTGTCTAAGGTAAGGATGGCGAGATTGGTGAAGACCTCAACCCTCTATTTGGCGCCACTTCTTAGAATGCTCATATGTTTTTGTTTGGGATGTTTGGAATGACCCGAGTTGTGGGTCTTATAACACTTTATTTTTGTAATAGTTTGTAGCTTTTTTGAACACTTTTCTTTTGTTATGGTTGCTTTCCACAACTTTATAAACTAGTATTCAAGTTACTTTCTTGTGTCTTTAAAGAACCATTATGCTTTTTAAGCGAATGAAGCTAGGTCCTTGAGGTTGAATATAGTTTAGTTAATTTTGGATCTTAGCAACTTTGTTAAGTAATAAATTTATTTATGAGTTCCCTTTCCTAGTTCTGACTTCGTATAGTCGGACTTTGTTAAGTTACTTTTACACTTCGTTTTTATCCGGCTTTATGGTTGAAGTTGGTTTTTACGAGTTGTTTTTATAACTTCTTACATTAATTTGTACCTCGTCGCTTCATCTTGCCGATCACTTTAGGTCTAGCAATGATTTTTGCGGTTTGTTGAGCTTAAATTAATGCATTTTTAATAGGAAACTTTGAAGAAAGAAATAGGAATTTTATTGATAAGCAAGAAATTCATTTACATAATCTTACGTACTAAGGGCTTGAGTACCCCTAGCCTTTCTTTTGGTGCCTCGTTAAAACCCCCTTCACAAAAACCCTTTTCCAGGGAAAAAAATCCTAAGGTCAGAAAAAAGAGTATACCAGGGAACAAGGTTTGCTGTTTAGCAGTAGTACCTTCTTAGGTTACACGCATGCCACAACCTCGGAGCTCCCGCCCTTGGAGGTTGGACACTTTATAGTAATATTTTCCTAAGACCTTGATTATCTTGTAAGGTCCCTTCCTGTTTGCAACTATCTTTCCTTTACCTGACTTCTGCACTCCAACGTCATTTCAGATCAAGATGAGGTCGTTAGCGATGAAGCTTCTTTGGATCACCTTTTGATTGTACCTTAGAGCCATCCTTTGTTTTAGGGCTTCCTCTCTGATCTGAGCTTTTTCTCACTCTTCTGGAAGGAGTCGAGCTCTTCCTTTTGTGCTCGAGCATTGTCCCTTTCATTATAGAATATAAATCTAGGTGATTCTTCAGCAATTTTCTATTGGAATCATGGCTTCTATTCCGTAAGCAAGTCGGAAGGGTGACTCCCCGGTTGTAGAATGCGGGATTGTTCGATATGTCCATAAGACTTGAGGGAGCTCATCTGCCCATGCCGCCTTTACTTCTTGCAATCGTTGTTTCAGCCCGGCTAGTATGACCTTGTTTGCAGCCTCAGCCTGCCCATTGGCTTGGAGGTGTTTGACCGATGTAAACTGGTGTTTTATCTTGAGATCGGTCATCAGATTCCTGAAATTTGAGTCAGTGAATTGAGTCCCATTGTCTATGGTGATGGAGTGGGAAACTCCAAACCTTGTGACAATGTTCTTATAAAGGAATTTTCGACTTCTTTGGGTGGTAATGGTTGCCAATGACTCTGCCTCAATCCACTTAGTGAAATAATCAACCCCAACTATGAGATATTTGACTTGTCCTGGAGCTTGAGGAAATGGCCCAAGTAGATCGAGACCCATTTTGTAAATGGCCATGGCAATCTAATGCTAATAACATCTTCAGGAGACACAATATGAAAATTGGCATGCTTCTGGCAAGGTGGGCACTTCTTAACGAGCTCGGCCACTTCCCTTTGTAAGATCGGCCAAAAGAAACCAGTTTGGATCACCTTCTTGGCTAGGGACCGGGTTCCAGGTGATTTTTACATATACCGTTGTGTACGTCTTCTAAAACTTTTCTTGTGTTGGAAGTCGGGACGCATTTCAAGAGAGGTGTTGAGATCCCTCTTTTATATAGGACATTATGGACCAGTGTGTAATTTTGCGCTTTTTTTACGAGTCTTTGGACCTCCTTTTCATTCTTTGGGAGGACATCAAATTTGAGATAATTGACTATAAGAGTCATCCATCCTAAATTTTGGTTGGATATGGTCATTACCTCCAAATTGTCTTCCCTTTTTTATATTGATGGTACTTGTATAGTCTCCTAAATAAGGCTTCTATTGTTACCCCCTGGCTTGATACTGGCTAATTTGGAGAGGCATCATCTCAGGCATTTGCTTTCCGGGCTATATGTTGGACTTCTCCTTCTGAGAATTGTGCCAGTTGTTCTCGAACTTCATCTAAGTACTTCTTCATGGTGGCGTCTTTGGCTTAACATGTGCCGTTAATATGTGAAGTTATTACTTGAGAATCACTGAACACTATCAACCTTTCTGCCTCCACTTCTTTAGCCATCTTTAAGTCAGCAAGTAAGGCCTTATATTCTGCTTGGTTATTAGAAGTAGAGAACTCAAACCTTAGTGAGATTTCTATCCGAGTTCCTTGGTCACTTTCCAGGATGACACCTACCCCACTGCTGGCTTTGTTGGATGACCCATCTACATACAAGCTCCATGTAGTTGGATCTCTCAAGCTTTAAGTGTATTCAACTACAAAGTCGGCAAGATATTGAGATTTAATTGCTGTCCAAACTTCATACCTTAAGTCAAATTCAGACAGCTCAACAGCCCATTGTAGCATCCGTCCTGCTAAGTCCGTCTTTTCTAAGATGCATTTCATTAGTTGATTAGTACGAACTTTTATGATGTGGGCCTGAAAATAAGGTCGGAGCCTTCGAGAGGTGAGAATAAGGGTATACAAAAACTTTTCTATCTTTTGATAGTTCAACTCTGCCCCCTGCAAGGCTTTGCTGACGAAGTAGATAGGTTGCTACCCCCTTTCATTTTCTCGGATCAAGGTTGAAGCTATAGCTCAATCAGCCATTGCTAAGTATAACATGAGCTCTTCCCCCGACACAGGTCGGGTAAGTATGGGGGGGTTGCCCCAGAAATGCTTTGAAGTCCTAAAAGGCTTGCTTGCATTTTGGGATTGATGAGCGGATAATTTATACGCTTTTTGACATTGTTTTTAGTATGTTTTTAGTAGGATCTAGTTACTTTTAGGGATGTTTTCATTAGTTTTTATGTTAAATTCACATCTAAACCTTGTCTGTGGTATTCCGAGTAGGATTCAATGAATGAATGACTGTGACGAGCTCCAAACTCGCGATTGCAGGGCGTCAGTGACAGACGCAAAAGGATAGTAAATCCTATTCCAACATGATCGAGAACCGACAGATGAATAGCCGTGTCGTGACAGGGTGCGTTGACCATTTTCACTGAGAGGATAAGATGAAGCCATTGACAAGGGTGATGCCTCCAGACGATTAGCCGTGCCGTGACAGGGCATTGGATCATTTTCCCAAGAGATGATCGAAAGTAGCCATTGACAGTGGTGATGTATCACATAAAGCCAGCCATGGAAAGGAGTAAGACTGATTGGATGAAGATAGCAGGAAAGCAGAGGTTCAGAGGAACGAAAGCATCTCCATTCGCTTATCTGAAATTCTCACCAATGAATTACATAAGTATTTCTATCCCTATTCTATTAATTATTATTCGAAAACACCACTATCAATTTATATCTGCCTAACTGAGATTTGCAAGGTGACCATAGCTTGCTTCATACCAACAATCTCCATGGGATTCGACCCTTACTCACGTAAGGTATTACTTGGACGACCCAGTGTACTTGCTGGTTAGTTACACGGAGTTGTGAACCATGGTCTTGGCATCATGTTTTTGGCGCCATTTCCAGGGAAAGAAAGAGCAATGAATTTTACATAATTAAAGTGTAATCACGATTCCGCGTACCAAGTTTTTGGCACCGTTGCCGGGGATTGTTCGAGTATGGACAACTGACGGTTCATCCTGTTGCTCAGATTAGGTAATTTTCTTTTTGTTTTCTTTTCAAAAACTTTTCAAAATCTTTCAAAAATTTTCTCACCTGTTTTTGAAAAAATTTATTCAAAATTTTTAAAGAATGAATTCTAGTGTTTCATGAAGCATGTGAAGCCTGGCTGGCTGTAAAGCCATGTCTAATTCCTTTGGGAATGAGTATGTCAGGCGTGTCATGTCTGAATTACATGCTGAAGCTTGGCTGGCCATTGGCCATGTCTAGTGTTGTGGACCGGAGCTTTCATTGAAAGCTTGGCTGGCTCATGAGCCATGTCTAATTCCTGGACTGAAGCTTTAGACTAAGAATGCAAGATTCCTGGAATTCATGTTAAAAATTTTGGAATCCTTATTTTTTCTTTTTCATATAATTTTCGAAAAAAATCCAAAAAAAATTAGAAAATCATAAAAATCAAAAACATTTTTTGTGTTTCTTGTTTGAGTCATGTCATAAGTTTGGTGTCATTTGCATGTGCATCTTGCATTTTTCGAAAAT
>NC_029785.2:128980246-128980880 GCF_000816755.2 Arachis ipaensis | reverse complement strand
ATTGTTTTGATTCAAAATTTTCATGCATTGAGTCTTTTTGTTGTTTTTCTCTCTCATCATAAAAATTCAAAAATTATGATCTCTCAGAGTCTTCATGGAATGCAAGCTGCATCCAACAGTACTCAAGAGGCATCTTCTGAAGAAGAAGCTTATGATCCTGAAAACCCTGCAATAGCAGAGGTAAATTATTTAGGTGAACCTTATGGAAACACCTATAACTCATCATGGAGAAATCATCCAACTTTCTCATGGAAGGATCAAAAGCCTCAACAAAGCTTTAATAATGGTGGAAGAAACAGGTTTAGCAATAATAAACCTTTTCCATCATCCACTCAGCAACAGACAGAGAACTCTGAACAAAACACTTCTAATTTGGCAAACTTAGTCTCTGATCTGTCTAAGGCCACTGTAAGTTTCATGAATGAAACAAGATCTTCCATTAGAAATCTGGAAGCACAAGTGGGCCAGCTGAGTAAAAGGATCACTGAAATCCCTCCTAGTACTCTCCCAAGCAATACAGAAGAGAATAAAAAAGGAGAGTACAAGGCCATTGACATAAGCATCATGGCCGAACCTGTGAGGAGAGTAGAGGACGTGAATCCCAAGGAGGAAGACCTCCTGAGACGTTCAGTGG
>NC_029785.2:128967169-128980183 GCF_000816755.2 Arachis ipaensis | reverse complement strand
GGGCGTTGAACGCCCAAAATGGGCACCAACCTGGCGCTGAACGCCCAGAGTTGTGTGCAAAGGCATTTTACATGCCTAATGGGTGCATGGATGTAAATCCTTGACACCTCCGGATCTGTGGACACCACAGGATCACCTCAAGATCTGTAGGACACCACAGGATCATCTCAGGATCTGTGAACCCCACAGGATCCCCACATACCTCATCTCTCTTTCCATTCATGATCATCCCTTCTGTTTTACATTTACCACTCACATCCATACACCCACTACCTTCAAAATTCATCAACATCTCTCTCTCCCACCCAATCCCACCCATATGGCCGAATACACACTCCCATCCATCTCCTCCATATCTTCTTCTTCTTCTTCTTCTATTCTTTCTTCTTTTGCTCGAGGGCGAGCAACATTCTAAGTTTGGTGTGGTAAAAGCATAGCTTTTTTGTTTTTTCCATAACCATTGATGGCACCTAAGGCCAGAAAAAGCTCTAAAAAGAGGAAAGGAAAGACAAAAGCTTCCATCAAGGGTCTATAGCTCAGTGGTAGAACATTTGACTGCAAATCAAGAGATCCCTGAGATACCTCAAGGGATACATTTTCTTCCACACAATTATTGGAAGCAACTAAGGGTGGAACATCAAGAGCACTCCATCATGCTTCATGAAATAAGAGAAGACCAAAAAGCAATGAAGGAGGAGCAATAAAGACAAGGAAGAGACATAGAAAAGCTCAAGGACATCATTGGTTCCTCAAGAAGGAAACGCCACCATCACTAAGGTGGATTCATTCCTTGTTCTTATTTCTTCTGTTTTTCGTTTTCTATGTTATGTGCTTATATGTGTTTGTGTCTTCATTACATGATCATTAGTAGTTAGTAACTATGTCTTAAAGTTATGAATGTCCTATGAATCCATCACCTCTCTTAAATGAAAAATGTTTTAATTCAAAAGAACAAGAAGTACATGAGTTTCGAATTTATCCTTGAACTTAGTTTAATTATATTGATGTGGTGACAATGCTTCTTGTTTTCTGAATGTATGCCTATTCTATTAATTATTATTCGAAAATACCACTATCAATTTATATCTTCCTAACTGAGATTTGCAAGGTGACTATAGCTTGCTTCATACCAACAATCTCCGTGGGATTCGACCCTTACTCACATAAGGTATTACTTGGATGACCCAGTGCACTTGCTGGTTAGTTACACGGAGTTGTGAACCATGGTCTTGGCATCATGTTTTTGGCGCCATTTCCAGGGAAAGAAAGAGCAATGAATTTTACATAATTAAAGTGTAATCACGATTCCGCGTACCAGGGATCCATTCAAATTACTTTCCCTTTTTGAGAATTGAGTATAAAGGTAGGGATTTCAGTGTTGACCCTGCTAGGAATCTAGATAGAGCTGCCAACCTTTCGTTTAGTTGTTGAACTTCTTTGACACAAGTCGGGCTCTTCATGTTCAATATGGCTTTGCACTTATTCGGGTTAACTTCTATGCCTCTTTGAGTTAGCATGAAGCCTAAGAATTTTTTGCCTCTACTGCAAAGGTGCATTTTGAGGGATTTA
This sequence comes from Arachis ipaensis, assembly GCF_000816755.2. Lineage (NCBI taxonomy): Eukaryota > Viridiplantae > Streptophyta > Magnoliopsida > Fabales > Fabaceae > Arachis > Arachis ipaensis. Next base: position 128,978,614 of record NC_029785.2, on the reverse strand, counting down.
GCCTCATCTCATGCTTCCTTATTGTGGAGAATACCTCGGAGAGGTCAGATAGTAGTGCTGAATTCTCTTTGGTTTTAATGAGCATGTCGTCTACATATATCTCCGTAAGCTTTCCTAGGTGAGAAGAGAATACTTTATTCATGAGTCGCTGGTACGTAGCTCTAGCATTTTTCAACCCAAAAAGTATTACTATGTAGCAATAGTTAGCTTTTGAAGTTATGAATGAGGTATTTTCTTGGTCCGGTATATACATCGGGATCTGGTTGTATCCCGAGTAAGTGTCCATGAAAGACAAATACCGATAACCTAAGGCTGAGTCAACCAGAGTGTCAATGCTAGAGAGAGGATATGCATCCTTAGGATAAGATTTATTGAGGTCGAGTGATCAACATACATCCTCCACTTTCCGTTTTTTTTTTTCACCAAAACAATGTTAGCTAGCCACAATGGATATTTTACCTCCCTTATAAACTTTGCTTCAAGCAAGGCATGCACTTGTTCCTCCACGACCTGCATCCTATCTGGTCCGAGCTTTCGACGCTTTTGTTGAATAGGTTGAGAGCCCAGATATACTGCGAGTTTGTAAGATAATAGGTCGAGATCTATGCCAGGCATGTCGGAGGCTTTCTAGGCGAAGAGGTCGGAATTTCTTCTTACTAGATCGATGAGCTGTTTCTTGAGTCCTTCCTCTAAATTAGCTCCTATGCTTGTTGTTTTCTCAGGGTTGTCTCCAATTTCGATGACATTGACCTCTTTTCGAGTTCGAACGCCACCAAGCTCGATGACATTGACCTCTTTTCTCCTAGGACTTCATTTTAGATTAAGACTTTTGTTGAAGCACCTACGTTTTAGCTTCTGATCTCCCTTAATGGTGGCAATTCTTTCTGACGTGGGAAACTTTATACAGAGGTGGGGTATGGAGACAACAGCTGCAAGTTGGTTCAAGGTGGTCCGACCTATTAGGGTGTTGTATGTGATAAACCATAATTTTATTGTAAATTTTGGGTTGAAATGAGTAGATTTTATCAATTTATCTCACGCTTATTCATTGAAATAGCATGGTTTTGTGAATTTCTCCTAATTGTGCTTAATGATTAAAAACATGCTTTTTAAGCCCTTAAATTGCTAAATTTAATTCATTTTAATTCCATTTGATGCCTTGATATATTTGCTGAGTGATTTTAGGCATTAGAAGACAAGGATGACTTGAAGAAATGAAGCATGTAAAAGTGGAGAAATCTTGAAGAAATGAAGTTTTGGAAATCTGCCCCGTTGCCCGTACGCATGGCTTCCACGTACGCATGACCTGGAATTTTGCCAATTTGCGCGTACGCATGCCTTCCGTGTACGCATGACTGCCAACACATGATTTATTTAAATAAATATATGGGTCGCGATTTCAGGCCAATTTTGAGCCCAATCCAGCTTATTTCTAAAGTATTTCATGCAATTCTCAAGGAGGATCATGGGGAGAGCAATTAGGTTTTAGTTTAGAATCATGTTTTAGGTTTTTTTTCTAGAGAGAGAATCTCTCTCTTCTCTCTCAAATTAGGTTAGATTTAGGTTAAAATCTCTCTTAGATTTAGATTTTAATTCTTGTCTTGCTTTAGTTTTCCTTGTAATTTCTTGTTATTACATCCTTGTTCTTTTAGTTTTACTTGTTATTTCCTTTATTTTGTTGCTTTTGATCTTATGCAGTCTTGTTGATTTTCATTTTCATTTAATGCAATTTGATATTTTTATGTTTATTGATGTCTGATTGAGTTGTTATTATTGTTATCTTGCATTTGGTATTTGTAGATTTTATTATTATTGCAATTTTACTATACTTTTATTTTATACCTTCCAAGTGTTTGATAAAATACTTGGTTTGGTTTTATGGTAGATTTTTAGCACTCTTGACTTGAGATTGAGGACTTGGGTTCTTTAATGTCATTGATGTCCAGTGTGATTGGTAATTTAGGGTTGTTAGTTGGTTTTAGGATCAACTATATCCACTTGACTTAACCCTCCGATGTTAGAGGATGACTAAGTGGAATTAACCCTTTGTAATTACTATGTTGTGGTTAATGATCTAGATAGGAAACCTTAACTCTTAATCCTTGCCAGGAGTGTCTTTTAGCATTTATAGTTCCTTAGTTATAGCTTTATTTTCTTATTCATAATTCCAAACCCCCCCCCCAAAATTCTCATAAAAAAAATATGCACACTTCCCTGCAATTCCTTTGAGAGATGACCTGAGGTTTAAATACTCTCGGTTTTTATTGGTTTGACTTAAGTGACAAAAAAATTAAACTTTGATTGAGAGTTATCTGTTGGTTTGGATCTATACTTCAACGGAATTATTTCATGAAAATTCCGAACCAACGATTTCCCTCACATCAATATGCAGAGGCTACGTCAATCACGATATAATAAATGTTCAATATCTTCGATCTTGTGCCCTTGCCAAAGGTAGTGTAGAGAGAGATGTACCCGAGAGGTCGGATCGGCGCATTCCCCAGTCCGAAGAGGTTATTTGGGAAGGCCTTTAGATCCTTTTCCTCTAATCCGAGTTTGTCGAAAGCGGGCTTGAATAGTATATCAGCCGAGCTTCCCTAATCTATGAGGTTTCTAAGGAGATTGGCATTGGCGAGGATCATGGTTATAACCACGGGATCATCATGGTCAGGTGTTGACCCTTCGGTGTCTTCTTTAGTAAACGGGATGGTGGGGAAGTCAGGAAATTTGGTGTCTTCCCCGACTTGGTACACCTCTTTTAAATGCCTTTTCCGTGATGATTTTGATATTTCTCCTCCAGCGAATCCTCTATTAATCATGTGTACATGTTGCTCAAGAGTTTGAGGTGGATGTTCCTGTCGTTCCTTCTCTTCATCTCTCTTTTTTTTCCCCGGCTCTCCCGACCTATCCACTAGGTATCTGTCTAATTGACCTTCTCTGGCCAATTTTTCTATGACATTCTTCAAGTCGTAACAGTCATTGGTAGAATGTCCATAGAGTTTGTGATGTTCACAGTATTCTGTTCGACTTCTACCCTTTTTGTGTTTAATTGGTCGAGGAAGTGGAAGTTTCTCAGTATGGTGTATTTCTCTGTAAACATCTACCAGGGAGACCCGGAGGGGTGTAGTTATGATATCTGTGAGGCTTCTCCGGATTGTACTCTTCCTTCTTTTTAGCTTCTTTTTCCTTTTCTTGGGGTGGGTAAGGCAAGCTAGGTCTCGGGAGTGGATCTTGTAATTGGGAGTTCTCCTCCATATTGATGTACTTTTCTACCCAATCTTGTACTTCATACAAGGAAGCCGGATTCGCTTGAATATGGATTGAGAGAATGGTCCTTCTTTAAGACTATTAACCAATCTCATTATCACCGCTTCTGTAGGTAAATTCTGGATCTCTAAAGATGCTTTGTTGAATCTTTTCATGTAGTCTCAGAGTGTTTCTCTGACCTCTTACTTGACTCCCAGCAAGCTCGGAGCATGCTTTACCTTATCTTTTTGAATGAAAAATCTGGTAAGAAACTTCCTTGTTAGATCGTCGAAACATGTTACCGACCTGGGGGATAAGCTGTCGAACCATTTCATTGCCGCTTTGGTCAAAGTGGTCGGGAAGGCTTTACAATGGGTGGAGTCAAAGGCATCAGCTAAATACATCTGGCTTTAAAAGTTGCTAAGGTGGTGTCTCGGGTCGGAGGTTCTGTCATAGAGATCCATGTCAGGAGTTTTGAAATTCCTAGGAACTTTAGCTCGCATTATCTCTTCTATGAACGGGTCTTCTCCCCGAGGGGGCTTTCTTCCCGGTCTATTTTGGTGCTTCATCTTTGGAGATCGCCCTCTAGTCGTAAGAGCTTTTCTTCTAGCTCCCTTCTTCGTCGCACTTCTCGTCGCAACTCCCGTTCTGCTTCTCGTTGACACTCGGCCTCAAGTTCAACTTATTCTAGTCGTTCTCGTTGACCGTGAACTAACCCCAGCAGCTCCATTGTTTACAGAGAGTCTTCTTTTGTTAGTGGATGGACCTCTAATTGGATCCACCATGGCTGGGGATTTCTCGATGTCCCTTCTCCGTGAGGAACATGCGTTTGTGGTGGTGGAGAGAGTATAATGGCATGGCCCTCTGGTTGGGGCTCAGGTTTAGATTCGGATGCTATATGCCCCTCTTCATACTAGTGGTCCGCCATTATTAGGGGTTGAATCCCAGGTCCTCGGCAACGGTGCCAATGTTCTGATGGTTATCTGAAACATTGATTTGGGCCTGAATGTGAGGTCCAGATCCCTTTGTGTGGTAGCGTCCGACTTATTTGGTGCCGAGATGTCGCCTGTCCAAGTTCCTCGTGAGGAGGTAGGGGTGGTGCCTTCAAGAGACTCCGATGCTTAAGTTAGCAAGGCTTTAGGCAGGTTTTTAGTATATTAAAACGTAAATAATACTTGAGGGGTGTCAGTATATTTATAGTAGATTTGATAACCACCTTTTGTTGGAGTAGTTCCACCTTTTATTGATGGATAACTGTTTCCTTTATCTTGGGAGTTTGTTAGAACCTCTCTTTAAGTAAAGATAGAGATAATGGGAGTGATTCGTGGAGGTAGTTACTCGTTCAGTTAAGTAAAACTGGACTCCTCGTACGGTGTTCGACCTCTTTAAAGAGGTCGGGTATTGATTGGAGACCCTCTTTATAGATTGAGTCTCTTATCCTTATTGGGTCTAGCTTTATTCGCTGGGCCAGGGTATGAACAGTTCTATTTGCTATAAAAAGAGCAAGCCTTTCTAATAATTAGATGCTTTCAACTGTTATCTATCTATCGACAGTCAATTAAATACTTTAATTTTAGAACTTGTTTAAACAAATAAATAATATATCATTTCCATAATTTGATTAAAAAAAGTGTTTATTCTACTAATTATTTTGTACAAATTTTGCAAGCAGAATCAGTTTTAAATGACATTACTAGTTACAGCTTCACTACTACAGCTATATGGAGCGATTTGGTTCCATCACGAGTTGAGTTGTTTGCTTAGTTTGTACTAGTTGATAAAGTTAATACAAATGATAGATTGTGTAAATTAGGTATTATAGATGAGAATGATAATGTTTGTGCGCTATGTAAAAAAAATGTTGAAAGTATACATCATTTATTTGTGTCTTATGAATTTACGAAGCAGGTGTGGTGTGTCTAGACTCATGATGCAGGCCGTTGTTGGATCATTCCAGTAATTTAAAGAAACATATTAAGAGTTGGATTTCTGTGACCACGAGAAAGGAGGAATGTAAGTGGGTGATGGCTTTCTTCTCTGTCATTTGGAGTGTTTGGTTATAACGGAATCAAAGAATCTTTTAAAATAGAGTTTCAAGTGTTGTGAAAATAGTTGCTATATCAGTTAAGCATTACAAAGAATGGAGTACTGTCAACTCTATCAGTTGTTGATGGCAACGTCAAAGATGATGTAGGAGTTGACAACCATAATGTAACACCCTATTACACAGAGTTTTACGCTTAAGTCGTAGAACAGGGGTAGTGTGGTGTTACGAACCTCTAACCAGTTAAAATATACATATAATAATGAACAGAGATAATATACTAGGAGCCTTGGAAAATGGGTAAAACAAAATCGCGAAATAAAAAACGCAACACTCAAGAAAATCGAGTTACTTGCATGCTAAGAAACCTAAAAGTTGAGGATAAGAATAAGCGACAGAGTAAAAAAAGGCCAAGAATACAACATAACTAGCTCCTGACTCAGCCTCCGAAGCCAAGGCAGGCTGGAGGATATATATATATATATATAGGTATTCCAAAAGAGTAACCTTTGCTTCTGACTTTTCCAACTTGACCGAAAGCCATGAAGAAGTAACCGGAATTGTTTTTCACTGGTCAACCAAATCTGAACCATAGAGATGCAACTTGGTCCCCAAGTTTTGATTAAGTCCGTAGATACACAGCAGAATGGGGCAGAAAACAACTTTCCCTTCAAAGCCATTTTCGGGTAGTGTAGAGAGTTGGGAAGAAGGGATGAGGATCTTGATGCATGCAAGATGAGATGGATTACCTTTCTTAATCTTGATTTAGCTTGGGATTTCTGTTTTAGCTTCTGTGCTTCAAGCTTCAACTCTCTCTCTCTTGCTTCTTTAGTTAATGGCTTATGGAAGAAGCTTTTCTTCTCTTTCTCTTTCTTGCTTTTTCTGAAATCTTGATGTGACTTGATTAGAAGGAAGAAGAACGTTGCTTTTGGTTAAGCAGGAGAGAGGGAATTTTAATTCTGAAATCAGTTCGGGCTTGGATCGGGTATTAGTATGCATAGCCCGTTTTAATTTCTTTGGTTTCTTCCTTTGCTTTTGCTTGGGCTCTTTATTTTGCTTTCAGCCCAATATTCTTTGCTGAATGCCTTTTATTCCATTTGGGCTATTAACATTTGGTCTGCAACAATAAACAATTAGTTAATAGGTAGATATAATTAATCAACACTAATTATTTATTTTGCTCAAAAATAATGTTTGTCATCATTAATTAATTTAGTTAATTTCTTAACTCAACAAATTTGAAGCCCAGGTTGATTTGACAAGTATAATAAGCGCTGCTGTGAATGTGGTAACTGATATACGCTTATAAAAGCTAAATTATACTATTACTTACTTATTTTTATATGAAATTTAAAGCATTAAATATTTATATTTGGATGTGTCGTGTGCTATTTGGTGATGTTTGTGTGTTGTCAGGTTTGATGGGACTAAGAAAGGAATGAATGTCTTCAAAGGTAATGGGAAAGATGAGAAGTGAAAAGGTGTCAAAAGACCCTAATAAACCAAAGAGGCAACTTAGTGGTTTCTTCGTTTAATGCGAAAGGGTAAATCATTTTTCAGTCTTTACTTTTTTATTTTTTTCACTATAGCATGCTAATTTTGAATGCAGCTTGCTAGTTGTCTTATGCTTTATTGTGCATGATGCATCTTGCTTTGATTTTTTTAATTAACAAAATTACCAAGGTTTAAAAATTAAGAAAGGATAAACTGTTTTTTAGAATTTTAAAATTACACATTAGTCATTTTATACAGAATTCATGCATACGACAAATATCTTGATCTTTATTTGATATCTTCTGTATCTTTAGGATTTTTTTTGTTATTTTTTGTGGGTCTTATTCTGTTTTGTTTACTTTTTCATTGAATGATCTGTTTTTTGTCTCTGTAGGGTAAATACTCGGAATTCTATGTTAATTTTATAAGTATCATAAACATTTTTCTTTTTCTGATTTTTGCAGTGGAAGGAATTCATACTTAGATTTATATTTTTGCCATTTTATTTTTTTCTTCTAACTGAAATTTTGTTTTTTTACAAGAGTAAGTAATTGATGCATAAATCCACTTTCGGGGCCCACTTGGTGTGTGCTTGGGCTGAGCTTGAGTGTTGCACGTGTAGAGGTCCTTGCTGGAGTTGAACGCCAGCTTTTGTGCCAGTTTGGGCGTTCAACTCTGGTTTTGGATCCTTTTTTTCAAAAAGGTGATTCCAGTCCAGAAAAATCAAGTTATCAACAAAAGGAAAACCTTTTCTTTTCAAAGATGGCAAATCAGCGAAAAATGAAGGGCATAGGGTACGATACTGGATGACTCCCTCATAAAAATCATTATTCATGGCAGATTTGAATCTATAGGGATTATAGTTTGAATGAGAGGTCAAAAAGTGAGCTTTGTGATCAAAAGGTCCAATTTCTGGTTCTTTAACATTTTTGAGAGGGACTCGAGTGTTACCTCGTTGAGAGCGCATTGGAACCGACCTGGATTTTGGTTGAGATGGTTCGGGTATGGGTTCCTCAGTCGCCTGACGTTTGCCTTTGGAGGAGCCAGGCTTCGCTGAACTTGGTTTTGAGGAGCCAGGCTTGGAAGGTGTGGCCTTTGGTGGTGGCGTCGGCTTGGCAGAGGCAGGGAACCTTGGAGTGTTTTTGGTCCGAGCCATGGGGTCACAGCGATGAGGAGTGGTAGGAGGAGAAGGAGAAGGGGTAAAGGTGCGGTCTAAAACATGATTAGAATGCTCTTTATTTTCAAAACCAGGAGGCTGTTCCACATAAACTTCTCTATCTATCACACCATTCAAAAATGCACATTTCACATCCATTTGGTATAGTTTAAAACCACAAAATGCAGCATAAGCTAAGAGAAGTCTTATGGCTTCCATTCGGGCAACAGGGGAAAAGGATTCATCAAAGTCAATTCCTTCTTCTTGGTCATATCCTTGTGCCACCAGCCTTGCCTTGTTCCTTGCAATGCTACCATCTTCTCCCAACTTGTTCTGGAATATCCACTTGGTGCCGGTCACTTTCTTTCCATTTGGCCTTGGAACCAACGTCCACACTTGGTTCTTTTCAACTCAAGAAGGCTCATCCTCCATAGCCTTAACCCAAGAGGGGTCACTAAGGGCTTCCTTGACGTTTTGAGGCTCTATTTGTGAAAGAAGGGCAATGTTTGAACCTTCATTTGCCTTTCTAGTGGAGGACCTTGTTTGCACTCCATGAGAGACGTCTCCAATGACAAATTCCTCAGGATAATTCTTCAAGAATCTCCATTCACGAGGTCTGGTGGACTTGGAGGCAGATTCAGTCACCAAGGGATTCTGTGTGCTGCTGTCTGCAGAATTTCCTTCAGATTCATGAGACAAAATGGAATTGTCTCTTGAATTTTCAGCGTTTGCTGTTTCTGGTTCAGATTGTCCAGAATTTTTTTTTTCCATGATTCTGAGCAGTTTCATCCTCATTTTGAGCTTGATTTCCTGCATCACCATCTTCCAAAATGCTTTGCACCAAGTTAGTATCACAGAATGTAACATGTATGGACTCTTCAATAATTCTAGCATCTTGATGATAAACCCTATATGCTTTACCAGTTGTGGAATATCCTACAAACAAGAAATTACAGAAAGATAAGCTTAGAAAAGTACTTTACAATCAGTAAAACATGAAGGAGATTGACTTCATCAACAGCCTCTGTGCTATACGAAAAACCAGATTAGCAAGCCTCTGATTCAGTTCTTCATACTGGCGGAATGCACCTTTGATTTAGGTTACACTGTCCTGAACATTAACCTTCTTCAAAGAGCTCTCTCAGAACAATAACCTCTATTCACTGGTTTTCTCTCCTTGGTTTCTGAATGAACAGCAAACTTCTTATATCTCCTTGCATGTGGCTGAGTTCTTCTTCCAAGATCAACACCTTGAGCTTTGAGCTTCACCAACCCACAAGCTTACTTTTTCTTCTCAAGCATCAAAGTAGAACCTTTGCTTCTGACTTTTCCAACTTGACCGAAAGCCATGAAGAAGTAACCGGAATTGTTTTCCATTGGTCAACCAAATCTGAACCATAGAGATGCAACTTGGTCCCCAAGTTTTGATTAAGTCCGTAGATACACAGCAGAATGGGGCAGAAAACAACTTTCCCTTCAAAGCCATTTTCGGGTAGTGCAGAGAGTTGGGAAGAAGGGATGAGGATCTTGATGCATGCAAGATGAGATGGATTACCTTTCTTAAGCTTGATTTAGCTTGGGATTTCTGTTTTAGCTTCTGTGCTTCAAGCTTCAACTCTCTCTCTCTTGCTTCTTTGGTTAATGGCTTATGGAAGAAGCTTTTCTTCTCTTTCTCTTTCTTGCTTTTTCTGAAATCTTGATGTGACTTGATTAGAAGGAAGAAGAACGTTGCTTTTGGTTAAGCAGGAGAGAGGGAATTTCAATTCTGAAATCAGTTCGGGCTTGGATCGGGTATTAGTATGCATAGCCCGATTTAATTTCTTTGGTTTCTTCCTTTGCTTTTGCTTGGGCTCTTTATTTTGCTTTCAGCCCAATATTCTTTGATGAATGCCTTTTATTCCATTTGGACTATTAACATTTGGTCTGCAACAATAAACAATTAGTTAATAGGTAGATATAATTAATCAACACTAATTATTTATTTTGCTCAAAAATAATGTTTGTCATCATTAATTAATTTAGTTAATTTCTTAACTCAACACAAAATACACAAAATACAAAATAAGATCATATCTCTCCCTCAACCTCTATGAGGAGCAAAATAAACAAGTTTCTTAGAGAGCAAGCTAAATACATAGGTACATATATATACAATCATAAAACCCAAACAACCCAGGGACTACTCTGCTTCATGATCCAGACGCCTAGCGAGGAGCCTCTCAACCTGCATCTGAAAACAACAACACAGTATGGGATGAGAACCGTCTATTAAAAGTAGATGCTAGGTTATAAAATAATTAAAATTGTTGAGTAGTTCAAATTTAAATTCAATTATGGTTTTTGTTCTTGTGCAGTTAAGCTCTCTGTTATATAACTTTTTCTGTTGAGGTTGAAAATGTTTCTTTTTTGATAAATGAAGTATATATATTTTGACAATTAAGAACATGAAGTATGGGTACTAGAGGTATTTATGGTTACAGATAACTCGATTATTCATTTAAAACTGATCTGATTATATTAATTCTAGACCGATGGATAATAGGTATAATCGGGTCAGACCTTATTAAACCCGACGTTAATTAATTTGGATATTGGTTCTGGAATCGCAAAATTCGAACCAATTCGATTCTCATTTTTTCATTTTCAAACCAATTCGACCCGTATATCTTTAGTCAGTACCTGAAAAAGATATTTATGACGATCAAATTATTATTGTATATCTTAGGAGCAAAACCAAATGAAATCCAAAACATATATTTTTTCAAAAATATAAATGTTTCTTTTATAGAGTAAATAATTATTTCTAACCATCAAAGATTTGACCGCTGACAAAACTAACCATAAAAAAATTAAACTAACTTTATATCCATGAAAGATGAATTTTATTAGACAAAAATATCCAATAGTCAAATTTAAAATTTCATTAATTTTTTTTGAAAATTTTTAAATGACCCTTTTTATCATCTTCAACTTTTTTAGTGCTTAATCCAATTCCAATCCAACCATTCAATTTCTTCCACTTCCATGCCTAACATTCCAAAGCAGACCACATATTTTTCTGAACAAAAATCAGATATTCTAAAAGTAGATATCATGTAGTAAGTGTAAGAAAACAAAACCTTTATTCACTGACGTTTCATTATTCTTTTTAATTTTAAACCATGTTTTGTTAGCCGTTCATATGGTTATTAGAAACCACAAAAATTTTATGATAGACCATAATAATAATAACTGGATCTCAACAAACAAAACTAACATCAGATGGAAGAAGCCCTTTCTTCATTAAAGATTGGTGGCAGATTCCTCGTATCACGCGACAGCACAATGGAAGAAGTTGAAAATGGAGAGAGAGACCTTGTTGGACGGCCGTGGCGGCCATGGTTTTCTATATCGTCGCCCTCTCCTCTTCCCCTTCTCCTTATTTTCCCCTTTGTTTTTATTTCCTTCATTTCTTTCTCTTTTTCTTTCTTCTTTGCTACGACGGCGGTGACCCATTTTGTCGGTC
>NC_029785.2:128963862-128965950 GCF_000816755.2 Arachis ipaensis | reverse complement strand
GGTCTTTTTTTTTTTCCCTTTTTTTTTTTTTATTTTCTCTGTTTTTTTTTTTTCTGTGTGTATTTATTTTTTTTGATAGATTTAAGATTAAAGTAAATAGCTATGACCTGTTATTCAGTGATCTTTAATAAATTTATTTTCTTTTATCATGATATTTTGATTTCTTCAAGTCATATTTTATAATTTTATGTTATTATTGATTTTTTTTCTGCTTGTTAATAATGCTTCTTATTTCTTGAAAATCAAAAAACATATTTTATTCATTTTCTATAATAAGATTATTGTAGTAATTTTCTATAAAAAAGAATATTAATTTAAATCGGTTTAAGGTTTGGTTTATCGATTTTTTGACCAAATCAATTTGTCTGATATAATTTTGACAAAAATAATATAATTTAATCAATTATATGTATTAAATTTTAGTTAATAATAAATATCTTTAAAAAAAGACATTTTAACCATCTTTATTCGAGTGTCTCCCTATTTCAAATAGTCTGTTACAACCAAATAGTAATAACGAGATCGATGATTCAGCACTGGCTCATAATATTTAAGAACGTTTTTGCCCGAAATTTTAGTTACAACCAAATTATAACTACTAGACTAGATTTGTTACTGCGTTGCATGTGAATGTGAATGTGTCAATGTGTTTTTTTTTTTTTTTGGACATGACAATGTGTCAATGTTTGAGGAGGAACACCACCCAAACGCTAGATATGTACCACTATACTAGGATATATCTAATTATCTATATTCTTGTGAAGATGAATGTCGAAATTTGAGCTTTAAAAGGGTCAGGGTCCTCCAACGCAGGTAATGTCATGGATTTATAAGTCATAAAAAAAAAAAAGAAAAAGAAAAGAGAAGAGACAAATTTTTGTGAATAGATTCTAGTCTTATGTTGGTAACTTAATTTGTGGGAGGTTTTCTGCTGGTTTGATTTTGTGCTTATTGTGTCTTGTGTGTCTCTTCTACCCGTCTTCACGCTCCATTATTAAATCTTTTTAGTAAGAGTTTGAGTTAAATTGAATAAATACAATTATACTTCATCATGGCTCACATATATATTGTTGGTATCATTAAACTACAAAAACAATAGGTTATTTGCCATATATAACTTGTATTCCGTATACTAATTATAAACCTTTTTTTGGGTGGTGGTGGTTGTTTGTCTAATATCTCCTAGTTTTGTGAAAGGGGAACCGAGAATTTTTTTAAACATGTTATTATGGTTTCTCTAATGGTGCCTTGAATCACACCTATATGCCCTGGTTTGTCGTGTCACCCAAATTCAATTATTATCTTTTAACAACGGTCAACATAAATTATATATAGAAATGTCAATTAGACAGTTTAGTTATTTATGTATATAGCAATCTGTCATATATATTTTTGGTAGGAATAAATTAGGATAACAAATCACAGCAAATCTTTTTCTAATATAGCAGCTTGATTTGTTATCCTAATTTATTCCTACCAAAAATATATATGACAAATTGCTATATAAGACTAGGGGTGATCATGGATCGGATCTGATCCGCATATCCGCGGTATTTATCCGAATTTGATCCGAAAATTGCGGATATGGATCCGATCCGCAAGGCTTTCGGATCGGATCGGATCCGCACACTAATCGGATCGGATTGCGAATTTTACGTTAGTATCCGCATATCTGCGTATCATATATGTTGTATTATTTTAATTTATTATTTAAGAAAAGTATGTTTAATATTATTTTAAGAGTAAAAATATTTAAAAGAATAGAAAAAATGAATTTTATTGATATTTTTTTAATAAAAATAAGCTTTTAAAAATATTTTTGTGTTTTGCGGATATATCCGTTATCCGATCCGATCCAACATTAAAAACTGCGGATATTGGATCCGATCCGATCCGATGATTTTAGTGTGGATCGGATCGAAATTTTGGCCATATCCGATTCGATCCGATCCGCGTGCAGCCCTATATAAGACAATCACCAAGTCGGCGGATGAAAGGGAATTGGTTGTGGGACTTGCGGCGTATGTCGGCAACAAGGCTAGAAGGGGAGGTGAACATGGAGAAAAGGCCGTGACGTGTTCCAAGTGC
>NC_029785.2:128959703-128963535 GCF_000816755.2 Arachis ipaensis | reverse complement strand
GTGGGGTGGCCGGCCAAGGCACGAACGAAAAGGCATTGCCAGAGGATCAGGAAGACAAGGGATGCGCAACCGAGGGGCTCAAACACGTGCTAATGTGGCATGTACTGGAGGAAGTGGAAGTTGTGTGAACAACCTAGAAGAAAAGAATCTTGACATGGCAGGTTTAACTAGTGAGCAATGGAAGGTATTGGTTGATATGATCAGCAAACAAAAACCAGCTGAATCTGAGAAAATGACTGGTAAGAGAATTTGGGATTTGTGGATCATCGATAGTGGTGCTTCTAACTACATGACAGGTACCTTGAAAATTTTGTGTGAAAAAAGGACCATTCCAGGATGCCCAGTGGGGCTGCCTAACGGTGAGCAGGTGCTTGCTTGCAAACAAGGAACTGTGGTTCTTGACGGAGGACTTCAGTTGAAAAATGTCTTTTATGTACCAAAATTAAAATGCAACTTACTTTCTGTTCCACAATTGACTGATGAAGAAAACTGTGTTGTACAATTCACTGACAAGCTGTGTATTATGCAGGACCGCACTTCGAGGAAGATGATTGGAGTGGGTGAACGGAAGAATGGGCTCTATTGGTATCGTGGTGTGCACAAGGCTCAAGCAAGTCATGTCAAAGCTAAAAATAAATTGACTCTGTGGCATAAGAGATTGGGACATCCATCATTTAAAATTGTTCAAATGATCCCCATGTGAGTGACAAATGTACTAGCGAAGAGGTGAATAAAATTTGTGAAATTTGTAAAAAATCCAAACAAACAAGAGATAAGTTTCCATTAAGTGATAGTCATGCTTCGAGTATTTTTTATTTGATTCATTGTGACTTGTGGGGACCTTATAAAACTCCGTCGTCATGTGGAGCCTCATATTTCTTAACCATTGTGGATGATTGCTCACGGGCTGTTTGGATATATTTGTTAAAAGAAAAGATGGAAGTGTCTGTTACGTTGAAAATTTCTGTGTTTTGGTTGAAAAACAATACAATAAATGCGTCAAAATGGTGCGATCCGATAATGGAACAGAGTTCATGTGTTTAAAGCAGTACTTTATGCAACAAGGAGTGGTTCATCAAACTTCGTGTGTCAGAACTCCACAACAAAATGGAAGAGTAGAGCGCAAGCACAGACATATTCTAAATGTTGCTCGGTCCTTGTGATTCCAAGGTAATCTCCCTATTAAGTTTTGGGGAGAATGCGTTTTAACTGCCGGGCACCTAATCAATCTCACAACGTCCTTAGTGTTGAAAGGAAAATCTCCATATGAAATTATTCATGGAAGAGTTCCCAGTTATGAACACCTGCGAGTTTTTCGTTCTTTGTGTTATGCTTATAACCAAAGTAGAAAAAATGACAAATTTGACAGTCGAAGTAGGAAATTTGTGTTTGTCGGGTATCCGTTTGGGCAAAAAGGATGGAAGCTGTTTGATTTGGAAAAGAAAGTTTTTCTTGTATCTCGTGATGTACATTTCATTGAAGGTGTGTTTTCCTTTCGTGAAGCCCAAAGAGCAAACTCACGAGTTGACCAAATTGAACCCCCAATGCTAGAGCATATTTTTGAAGAGGACACTCCAATTAGGTCAATTTTCACTTTTCCCACAGCTGAGCCCATTCCTCCAAATCAAAATGAGACTCTAGAACATTCACCACTGCACCTGACATCCAAGACAAGGGGGACATGAGCTCCGAGACGACCCAGACGAGGACGTCGTCATCCCCTCCAAAATCAGTGCCGAGGAAACGGTGCCTATCTCCGATTTACCACCAGCTGCAACCGAAGACCCCCTTGGCCGTGGACACCGTGTGAAAATGCCCTCCATCAAGCTGCGCGACTTTGTCACCACCGCCACTGTCCAAAAGAGTCCCTCCGTCCAGAATCCGACTTCATCAACTTCCTCAGGTGTGTCCTATCCTATACAAATTTTTGTAAATTGTAACAATTTCTCTGACCAACACCGCATTTTTCTTGCTTCATTACAAGCCGAGCAAGAACCTTGGTCCTTCTCCCAAGCTGTTACAGATTCGCGATGGCGAGATGCCATGTCCAAAGAAATTCAAGCACTGGAAGTTAACAACACGTGGAAGCTCACACCTCTTCCTCCAGGAAAGAAAGCTTATGGTTGTAAGTGAATTTATCGAATTAAATACAATTCTGATGGGTCAGTCGAGCGATTCAAAGCACGGTTGGTCATCTTAGGAAATCAACAAGTGGAAGGACTAGATTACAATGAAACGTTCTCTCCGGTAGCAAAGATGATGACCATTCGAACAACTCTTGCTGTTGCAGTAGCCCAGGATTGGGAACTTCACCTAATGGATGTCCATAACGCCTTTCTGCATGGCGACCTTGATGAAGATGTGTACATGAAGCTCCCACCTGGGTTCCAAGTGTCTCAGCCAAGCTTAGTGTGTAAACTTCAAAAATCCATCTATGGCTTGCGATAAGCTCCGTGTTGTTGGTTTGCAAAATTATCCTCTGCCCTTACTCGATTTAGTTTCCAGCAGTCACAAAACGACCATTCCTTGTTTAGTCTTTGTAAAAATGATGTCCACCTAGTTGTTTTGGTGTATGTTGATGACCTTGTGATTGCAAGAAATAATGGTGATGCAATTAACAAATTCAAACAGTACTTGCACAAGTACTTTTACATGAAAGACTTAGGGCGCCTGAAATATTTTTTGTGGGTTGAAGTTGCCCGATCTTCCAAGGGAATTTTTCTATGCCAGCGGAAATACGCCTTGGACATCATCACTGAAGCAGGTTTGCTGGCTGCTAAGCCCGCAGCTACTCCGTGTGAGGAAAATCACCGGTTGGCATCCGCTGCTGGCCTTGTTCTCTCTGATCCTAACATGTATCACCGCCTCGTTGGAAGACTCATATATTTGTGTTTCACCAGACCTGACCTCACCTATAGTGTTCATGTTTTGTCCCAGTTTATGCAGAACCCACGTATTGAACATTGGCGCGCCGCTTTACGGGTTGTTCGGTATTTGAAGGGACATCTGGGGCAGGGCATACTTCTACCTAAAGAAAATGATTTGCAACTCTATGGCTGGTGTGATTCTGATTGGATTGGCTGTCCGCTAACACGCCGGTCTCTTACAAGGTGGTTTATTCAATTCGGTACCGCCCCTATCTCGTGGAAAACACAGAAATAACAAACGGTCTCCGCCTCTTTTGCTGAAGTTGAGTACCACTCAATGGCCAAGACAACCAGGGAATTAATATGGATAAAGGATATACTATCCTCGCTGCACGTATCGCATCCTACTCCCATTCGCTTGCACTGCGATAATCAAGCGGCGCTTCACATTGCTAAAAATCCAGTCTTCCACGAACGTACCAAACACATCGAAGTGGACTGTCATTTTGTCCGGGATGAAATCATACACAATCGACTATTACCTTCTTACGTTCCTACTCATCTCCAACTAGCTGATATTTTCACCAAGGCTCTCGCGACGAAACAGTTTGGGAAGCTCTTAGTCAAGTTGGGCATTCAAAATTTACACGAGCCAACTTGAGTGGGGATAACAACGGTCAACATAAGTTATATATAAAAATGTCAATTAGAAAGTTTGGTTATTTATGTATATAGCAATCTGTCATATATATTTTTTATAGGAATAAATTAGGATAACAAATCAAGCTGCTATATTAGGAAAAGATTTGCTGTGATTTGTTTATTAGAGTATATATATATATATATATGTGTGTGTGTGTGTGTATGAAAGTTTGTATCAAAAGAAAAGAAGGCGGATTACCATTTCTTATTACCTTTTCATTTGGCGTGTTACATGTTTAGATTTAGGTGAATGTTACGGTGTA
>NC_029785.2:128939905-128959455 GCF_000816755.2 Arachis ipaensis | reverse complement strand
AATTTTTTGAGAAAGTATAGGAAAACAATGATAATTGTGAACAATGAATATAAAAAAGAAGGTAAAATTAAAATTAAAATTAAAAATTAGATCATTAATTAATTATTTAATTTCAAATTTTAAAATTTAAAAAATTAGGATTAGCATTTAAACGCATTCACACTACGTACGGTTATTCTTTATCTCACCATAACCTCCAATACACCTCCTAAACTCATTCACACCCCTTAATTGAACATCTCATCTCATCACACCACCATACTCATATCGCTGCTGCCACTGCTGGGTCGCGACCACGTTCTCCCGCCGCCGCTCCTGTTCACGACCACAGTACCACCACCGCTGCTGTTCACGAGCCACTGCAGCCATTTCTGTTTTGCGACCACGGTCTCCCGCTGCCGTTGCTGTACATGACCACAGTGCCACCGCCACTGCTGTTCACAACCCCCAAACTACTGCTGTTCACGAATCTCGAATTGCTGCAGTTCGCAATCCGTTAGGGGGGTGCCGCTGCTGAAGGCTAGTGAATAGGGAATTAATTGAGCCAAGAAAATAGTTGCGAAGCCGATATGGAACGTTCATATGGGGAAGTAAGATCTTTTGCACCATCTTCATATGCCACACATGATACATATGGTACGAACCTCAACATTGTTAATGTATGTGTTGAGTTCTGAAATTCAGGAATTTTACGACGGTGCCACTCTCCCTACCAGGGGTTCCGATGGGTTCCGTCCCTTCGTTCGCCGTCTCCTAAGTTTAAGTTCTGGTATTCAATCATGGCTAGTTCAGGATGGTCATTTTAGTAGGTATGCGAATAGTTATTTTAATTCTTATGTGGATAGTTATTTGATTGGACTGGGTTTAGTTATATACAATTAAAATATACTAGATGTTCAATTCACTAGGTATGCAGATGATTATTTTTATCCTTAAATGGATGATTATTTTCATTAAGGATGAGCGACGGCAAGGAGGAACCCGGCAGCACTGTTCGTTTCCGGTCTAGAGGAGAGCAACATCGATGAGGGTCTTTGTTGACGAACCAACGACAATAAAAAAGATAATAAATAGTTAAAATTTTTAAATTATTGAATGAGATTTTTTGGTTGAATATGTAATTTGAATAGAATGTGTTTTTTTTTTTATTTTATTAGGCTAAATTTTTAATACATTATTCATATTGTTCAAATTTTTTATTGTCTACTTAAAGAAACCGCTTAAGAGTCCTCTAATGCTTTTATCCGATATTTGTACTGCCCATGAAAAAATCACTAGGAGAAAGCCAATAAGTTAAAGGTCCAAAAAATTGATTTAGGTCCAACAATTAGGCGAGGCCTCACTACGTGAATTGAGTCTTATTCTTAAACGGATTATCCAAATCCGACCCGATTTGGGAACATGTTATAAGTTATAACTTAGATGTTCCACGAGATAAAAGCCATGCAAAATAAAACGTCACAAGATAACCTAAACTTAGTTAGCCATAAAGTGACGGATCCAAAAAATTTTAATAGTGGGAGCGAAATATATATAATATAATAATAATTTTAAGATTTATTCTGTACAAGTGATTATTTTATGTATACGTAACATCATTGTTGTTATAATTATATTTTGTTATTGTAAAATCTGATTAGGTTTTAAAATATCTAATTATAAATTAAAATATTAAAATAGTAATTTAAATAATAACATATAATTTAAAATTTAATTTTTTATATTTCATATTTTGAAACCTTCACAATATAATTAAAATGTCTTTTTTTTTGTATATATCGTTAAACAATTATTTAAAATTTAACTTTCATACAATTAGCTTTTGATGATATTCATAGTTAAAAAAGTTCATTTAATTGGTGTAGTTATTATGAAAAAAACTAGAGCTAATTTTAAAAGAAAAAATATAAATGAATAAATAATATTTTTTCGAGTCGATTTTTAAAAAAGAACATCAATCTTATTTAAATTTAAAAATTAATCATTATAATGGACATCTAATAGAAGTTTTTAAATTGACTATCAAATATCGAAAGTTAAATAAAAATGATTATGGGATCAAATTTAATAATTTAATAAAAGTAAATAAATATTATTATTATATACTACTTAATAAAATTTCAAATGGTAAGGGCCGCTTGCGGCCACAGCGGAGTGGATCCATCCCTGGGCATAATCCTATAATTCTGACCACAAAAATAAATGCTGTGATATACAAGGCATGGTATTCACGATAAGACAGGAAAATTTTGAAGTATATCGGTATATAAGTGTACCGGTATTGAAAGTTTTCCCATAAGATATTCGTCGGATTCACCTGTGTTAGATAACATATGATTCTTCTTTATACTGGATTCACACTTTAGGTAATAATAGTAGTAAGTGTACGTGAGCACAGTATTCCCCTAGCACTTCCCTTTTCAATTTATACACACATGGCAACTCTTTTGCATGCACAACAATTTTTAATTGCCGAGTTCCCGAGCAGAGTGTAATGTAACCGAGCATGGAGCAATGATAAATGCACAACAATTTTATAAGAAGAGAATGTACTGGAAAGTATGAATTTGGTCTTTAATAATCTTTAAAAAAAAGCATAAAAAACAAGAGAGGAAAGTCAATGAAAACTACAAGATGTAGAAGCAGGACTGCAGGAGAGAAAAAAAGAAGATAAATAAAAAGAAAAGAAAGGATGAATATAACCTCAAACAAGAGCACTTTTACACCCACTACACATATGGTCTCAAAAATCTTTAGG
The DNA here is from genome assembly GCF_000816755.2 of Arachis ipaensis. Lineage (NCBI taxonomy): Eukaryota > Viridiplantae > Streptophyta > Magnoliopsida > Fabales > Fabaceae > Arachis > Arachis ipaensis. The sequence goes on along the minus strand of NC_029785.2, from coordinate 128,956,697 downwards.
CGTGACAAGCCAAAGTGGGGTGCATTATCATGATCAACCCCATCCCACTCTCTCTACCTTCCCATTCCCATTTCTTCATGATACTATTCGTTTAGAACAATTCAATTCAATTCAGTAAATTCCCTAACCCACCCTCTATCTTAGCTTTTTAACTTGATACATCACTCATAAGTCATAACATTATCCCACTTTTTATATAATTCATTTTTTAAAGAGAAATAATAGTTTATACTAATTTTTGTGTACAATATCTTCTATTTTTTTTCTTTTAAATTTTATCAATTGTTTTTATATAAAAAAAAAATAAAAGATATACACAAAAATAGCGCATATAATATTTCTCTTTTTAAAACCAACAAATTAAGTCAAAATCCAACATCAACCGTCATAAACCAATCAGATTTGGCCACGTCACGACCCCATCCCAACTCCTCTAAATTTTTTTCAACTAACTCTAACTTCCTAACCTACCATCGCCGTTCGCCGCATGATATCGATCTTGTTCTAAGTACTTTTCCGGCGAGGCGTAAACGTTTGAAAGACAACAGTAGCTGCTGCAGGGAACTGGTCCATTGCGCAACTCCGGCATTTGAATCCCAAAGGCTCAACCGCAGTTGCCATCTGCTTCCACATCTCATTGCTGTAACCGCTGCACGTCGTAGAAACCGACATCGTACCCGGTCGGAAAATCTGAACCACCTTCCTCAAAACATGTCCTATGTTGTTGGCGTTAACGGAACCAACGCATTCAAAGCTGGCATAGCTAAAACCATCCTCAGGTGTGACATGGATGGTGGAATACCAATCACCATCCATGCCATTCATGGAGTAACCGCAGGGATCAAAGGCGAAATCGCAGACGAGTGCGTCCGCGTTTATGTCATTGATCCCTGTCAGCTCTGTCATCTCTTTTCCGGCAGAGTGGCCGGTTTTTCCATCGTCCGGTCGGCGGAAGAACTTCCTAGCGAGGATGGGGTCAAGGTCAGTCATGCAGACCTCCATGGTGAAGAGTTCATTGTCTTGGTCATGGTGGTCAATGGTGGCAGTGAAAACATGCCATGAATGAGAAGAAGACATGGAAGGCATGATGGAAGCTTTTCTGAAGCAGAGGTTGGAAGGGATTGTGTCTTCCAAGTAAGTGACTTCGTCTTTGAAGCTTGTGTGAGGAAAAGGCTGCGACTTTGGGAAGATGAAGGTTCCACGTGTGTAACGGCATGAACAGAGTGTGAGGCCTATGAGGCGTGAATAGAAGATCAAGGGTCGAATTGATTTCAGAAGTTGGGTTGTTCCGCATGTTTTGATTATGATCTTTGTTGGGTATACGAAGAGGCTTGATTCCGAAAGAACATAGGCGTCGAAGTAGGCGTTGCCGACGGCGGAGACGACGGTGCATTGGACTTGTTCCAGGACTAATTGTATTGATTCGAAGTCTATCTTTCGGAGACCAAGTTGGAAATCATCGCCAAAGAAATGAAGCTCCAAGCGTTTCTCAAAGCCTTCGAAGCCGGAGACGGCCATTGGAGTTTAGAATGGAACAGAGGAAAGCAGAGGAAAACAGAGATGTGGATGAGTGAGGTGGAGGTGTGTGTAAGAAAAGAATGGGAGGGTGAATGGGATTTATAAGTGTGTGTTGTTTAGAAGAGAAGAAAGAGCATGCGGGTGACTGAACCAAGAATCATCATTCTTGCCATAATCAAGTGAATAGGATCGTCATAGAGTATGAGCGNTATGGGCTCTTTATTATTATTTTTACACAATATTTTATCTAAATTATTTGTTGTATATATTTTTGTTTTGGTATGTTTTTTTTTTATCATTCTACCACTCTATTCTATCCAAACCGAACCTATATGCAATTCTACTATTTACTTTTTTAAGTGCTTTCAATTTTGTTTTTTAAATTTATTTCCATGTTCATCAATTCCCCGTTGTCAAATTTTTAATTTAACTACCTAAGTAGATTTTGTTATCTCATTTCAATAATTTAAAGATTGTCAAGCATCACATCACACATCAAATAGTTCCCTAACTTACTTGCCCATGATGTAGCAGCCTAAGCTTATTATTTATTAACTAACTTTACTTATTGGTTTTAGGGAGGGGAAGGGGGGATGGGGGAGAAAGATGCATGGTGAATTTCTTTCTCGTCATTACAATTTTAATGCAGGGGAAACTAAATAGAATTTCAAGCTTTGAAGGATGAAGGACTGTTTTGTTTTGACTAGAACTTATGCAGGGAAATGTCGGACATAATTGTGTTGAAAATCATATAAAAAATTCCTTTACAAAACTCAAAATGAAAACTTAGTAAAGAGAGACATGTAATAGAGATCATGGTCAATTAAGCTGTTTGTATTGTGTGAGTCAAAATTCAGCATTCAATGTAACTGTTCCAATGATAGTTCTAATAAAATAGAAACATAATCATAAACCACACCAAGATGATGATGTATTTGTGGTGCTGCAAGACAAACAATTATTATTATTAGCTCTGAGAGAGAGGGTAATGGAATGAGTGAGAGACCATTCTAATTAGAGCTACATTAGTAGCCAAGATAGAGAGGTTAAAAACAAAGGCACAAACTCATTAGATTAAATTAAATTGCAACCAAAAAGTGGTGAAATTGGGAATAAAAGTACCAATCACTTGGGACTTTGTTTGAGAATGAGCACTCTCTAATGGTGATAATGGCTATTGCATGATGGAAAGGTGAGTTGATGGAGACAACATTGTCTATTCCTAGGAGAGCAAGCGTTAATTAACAACAAACTTGACGTGCCCAGAATGTCATCTATATTTGGGTTAGAATAATAATAATAATTAATTATTATTATTATTATTATTATGCAGAAGAAGAAAACTACATAACAAAAAAAAAAAAAGAAAAAAAAATCAAAAGGAATCAGGCGTGGCATGTAAATAATGAGAATATCTTTGAATGAGGGGAGGCCCGTACGTGAAATGAAAAGCACTCACATCGATCATTTTTATTCTTCATGCAATTTCATGTATCTAGGTGGCATTATCATTATTTTATCTATTTTATCAAACTTGTTTGTGTTTTTCCTCCTGTATTTATCAAAGCATGCATGCACACTTTTTAACCGTATCAGCATCGGAATTAAAAAAGGATTCTCTATGTCATCCAAGTGATTAGTTTCAAAAAGATTGGGTTACAAAAAACAATTAAATACTAAAAGGATTCCATTTTTGTTTAGTGTTGTTATGATAATGATTATACTACCAATACCATCGTATACATGCATCTCATTCTAACTGTACTCCTTTTATTATAATGTTTTCTGATTAAGAATACGACCATATTAAAACCCAGTTCAAGTATAATAACTCTTCCAATTTGGTCGGACATTAAGTAGATTTGGATCATAATGTTTTTAACTACTAGTTTGATAATAAGGGAGGGAGGAACAGTAATTGTGAAGTAAAAGGGAGTAATTAGTAAGGGCAAAACTATCTTAATTTTAATCTTCATGAATATATTCATCATATAGCTAAACATACATGGTCTCCTTGACTTTCAATTGAAGAGAATTGTGTTCATAAGCATAATGAATCACGCTTATTGTATGTATAGTATAAAGATAAGTAGAAATAAAAGTGAGTTTAGAAAGAGAAAGAATAAAAATATAGAGAGAAGGCAATGATGAAAAATTGTGAGTTCGGAATGGAAAATAAGGAGATAGTTAAGAGAGGCAGAAATGATGTTGGAATGTATGGCGTCATGAATGTGGGTGGCAGCCACCTCTTTCTCTTTGTCATGCACGCAGCACGCGCACCCACACTTCCACTCTCTCACTCTCACTCTCACCCTTACACGCAAGCCAACCCAACCCAACAACACATACCAAATGCATGTTAATATCTATTTTTATTATACTTCAATTTTGATAATTTTATTCTCATTTTCATATCATATTTAATATCCACAAATCCCAAATTTTTAGATGAAAACTCAACGAGTTAACTTCATATAAAATTGATAGTTAAAAATCGTTAAATAATTTAATAAATTTGATTAAATTATCATCTAACAGTTCTCAACTATTAATTTTACATAAAATTAGTTACACCTGAATTTTTATCAAATTTTTAAAAATAAATTACCAAAATTGACTCTAAAAAATTTAAACGCAGACAAATCTGATTCTAAAAAAAAGAAAATTAACTTATAATTCTAAATTATTCATTCTGTTAGTCACCAAAAAAAAAATTATTCATTCTATTCGTTAAAACTAATCAAACGTCAATCAAAAATGAATGACGTTAATAATTTAGCCTATATATTACGTTATTGAATACATATCACTTATGATGTAAATATTTAAATTTAAAATTAAATTAAAATTAATGAAAATAATAAAACATTCATTAATTATAAATTAGTTTGAATTAGTTTTAATTGTTTATTCAATTTTTAATATGCTAGCATCAATCACATCCTTACAATTTTGCATAAAGTCATTCTCATTCCACATGTATCATCAAGCAAAAGAAAACATGGTCAACCACGTTAAAAAAATCAAATCTTAAATACATTAATAAAACTTTACATTAAAATACTTAATTAAGTTTAATTAAATTGTTATAATTACTTTTTAAATTATGTACATTCTCCTTTTTCTTCTCTTTTTTTCGTTTTTTTTTTTTTCTATTTCTTTTTCCTTCTCCTTCTCTTCCTTTTTCTCTTATTCTTCTTTTTACTGACATCTCAGTTATTATTTTTTTTTTCGTTATCGTCGTCATCACTACTACTATCACTACCTTCTCCTCCTCTTCTTCTCTTTTTTTATTTGATTTTTTTTTTATTTGTTTTCCTCCTACTTCTTCTCCATCATCATCATCATCGTTATCTTTATTTCGTCATCGTCATCGTCATCTTTTTTATCGTTATTGTCGTTATTATTATCACTATCATTCAATTTTTGTCATATTAATGATGTTATCTGATTCAAAATTAATTTGGATGTGTTTTTGTTCATGATTCAATCTTATTTGTGTGCTTGTTTTCGAACTGAGTTTACGTGTCGCAATCATTAAGTAATTTCGGTATAAAAACTAAGAAATTTATGCGTATCTGTTAAGAAATTTCGGTGTATTTTTATTCTGATAAATTTTGCATAATTCAAAACTCAGCACAACAATGAGGGGTCCAACCCTTCCTTCTTCAAGGTGCGGAAGAATATTATCTACAACCTGACCAAAAAGCACACAATTTATCCAATTATTCCTGCCCACTAACTTGCTAATAAGATGTCACAGTACTAAAGTGTTAATCGTTCCATAACTACTTGCATTAGGCTATGATAAATTACTCTAGGTCTTGCAACTGCTTCTTTTTCATCATCATCGTCTTTTTTTTTATTCATCTTTTCTTTTTTATTTTACATTCTCAAATTTTTCTTATTTTATTCTCTTAACAAGAATAAAAATAATGAACCTACATGTATTCAACTAAAAGAAAGAAAGAAATAAAGAAAAAAAATGCAACATTAAAGAAGACATTTTTTTACTTTTGTAGCAAAATTTTAGTGTAAAAATTAAGAAATTTATGTGTATTTATTAAGAAATTTCAGTGTATTTTTATTCTGATAGACTATGCATAATTCAAAACTCTTCTTCTTCTTCCTCCTCCTCATCTTCTGCTATTACTTTTTCTTCTTTTTCTTTTTCATCATCATCTTCTTTTTTTCTCTTATTCTTATTTTCCTTCTTGTTTTACTCTCTTAACAAATAAAACAAAAAAATCAAATAAAGAAAAAGAAGAAATACATTATGTTGCAAACTTACTAGGAAGAGAATAAACCTACATTCATTCAACTAAAAGAAAGAAAGAAATAAGAAAAAAAAAAGAAAAAAAAATACAGCATTAAAGAATATATTTTTGTACTTTTGTAGCAAAATTTCGATGTAAAAACTAAGAAATTTTTGTGTATTTGTTAATAACTTTTGGTGTATTTTTATTCTACATAATTCAAAACTCTTCCTCTTCTTCTCCTCATCTTTTGCTGCCGCTTCTTATTTTTCATCATCATCTTTTTTTTATTCATCTTTTTTTTTGTTTTACCTTCTAAAGTTTCTTCTTGTTTTACTCTTTTAACAAGAATAAAAACAAAAAAATCAAACAAAGAAGAAAAAGAAATACATAATACTGCAAAATTACTAGAAAAAGGATGAACCTATATTCATTCAACTAAAATAAAGAAAGAAATAAGAAAAAAGAAGAAGAAAAAAATGCAGCATTAAAAAATATATTTTTGTGTTTTTGTAGTAAAGTTTTGGTGTAAAAACTAAGAAATTTATGTGTATATTTGTTAAGAAATTTCAGTATATTTTTATTCTAATAAGTTATGCATAATTCAAAACTCTTTCTCTTTCTCCTCTTTATGTTATGCTACTTCTTCTTCATCTTCTTATTTCATTTTTTTCATAATTCTTTTTGTTTCACTTTTTTAAGAAGAATAAAAAAAAAGAAAAAATTAATGTTGCAAAATTACTAGGAGGAAAAGAAAAAATACAGCAATCACAATAACAATAAAAGAACGATAATGGAAAAAAAAAATACGTGGATAAGAAGAAGGAACGCGACGAAAAAAGAAGAGGAAAAAACGCGAAAAAAAATGATATATTTACATTAGTGAAGCATACGTGTATATACACTACAAATAATAAAAGTAGCTTTTGTTAAATTTGAACCAACTTAATTAAACTTAGTTATAAAAAAGACTTAGATGAGTAATAGAATTGATCTTTTTAACTCTCGAACCAAAAAAAAAGCCCTACCTTTTCACATCAAAAGTTTCGAGCCTAATACTTAGAACTCTTATTAGTCTTAGAGCTAATTGTTGGCCAAGACATACACATTCACATACGCATTGGTAATTTAGTCGGACAAAGAAAGGGATATTTCAAAATAATAATAATAATAATAATAATGATAACGATAAATCGTTTTAGCTAGGGTTGAAAGTTGAAAGTAAGTTTAATCCAAAAAATTGAGCCCACTAAAAGTAGTGAGGAGCTTCTCTTCTAACCTGGATGCCACATCCTCCTTCTGCCTTAAAGGCATAGATGGGCCCACTAAATAGTAACGTGCCCCTCCGACAGGCAGCGTGGATGGGCCCACAGTGGGTACACATCATCTAGCATGTGTCCCCAAGTTCATGGTACAAAAGGGGGTCCAAGTTTGTTTCAAGTGTTAATGTTGGAGTTGGGTAACATGTGGTCCCCACTATGCCCTTACCCTGCGAGACATTTTTCATTACTTGGTGGCTTAAGCCGCCATAGTTGCTAGCACGCGCAGAGTTTGGCACACACATGTGCCATTTTTGCCTCAGGGTTAATATGGGAATTTAACTTCATGAGTGTGCACTGCACTCTACCTAATCACACCATCACACAACACAAGTGCTACTGTATCATGCGCACCAAGTATTTGCCCAAATGCTTCTTAGGGACCCCACTATGCTCCTTCTCTAACTCTAAATCAAATTAATATATATATTTTTTTTCTTATGAGTTAGTGCATGCTCTGGAGTCTGGAGAACAATTAAAGCAGCTTCATTATTCAAATACATATTCATGTCTATCTTTGTATCTAGGCATGTTCTTCTCAAGCTCTTGAGGAGTATGGGAGAGCTTCATTGGTGTGGGTCTCATTGATAAGTTCATTGACTTTTCTTTCTATTATTCTATTGAAAAACAAAAGGATAAAATATACGAGACTTTAATCCCGTGAACATAGTGGTAGAAGCTATTGGAGGAAAATGAACAGAGTTGTAATGGGCATAACGTTAGTTATTTGTGATAAATTATTATTTATTATTGTTTTCATTATACCCCAGGTGGTAAGTGATGGTGAGACTACCATTACGACATAACAATTATGAAGAAAGTAGGATCTTGATGATTGTATGAACATGCTTATATTAAGGAAATTAAATGTTTTTGGAAGATTAACCATGCAAATATAAAATAAGGTGGTCTCATCCTAAACTGAGTTGGATTAAGTATTTTTTTATTGTTAAAACATGAAAATGAACTTAGAGGAGACCATATAATGAATTGGTCCATATAGGATAGTATTGAAAAAGCAGTATTTAATAATCAAAGGGAGAAGTAGTAATCTTGAACTACAAAAGATGGCTCCCACAAGAATCATTCCTCGTAGGTGTGCTTAAGATTTATTTTGTGAACTTTTTAAGTGACCAATCTCATAGGGAAGTCCCCACAAATAGTGAGTGAGTGAGAGAGAGTTGCTTAGAACTAGATGGTCCATCACCACATACATACAAGCCAAGGTGACCAAATAATTGTGGCTCCTTTGTGATCCATAATGTCACACCTCGAGCCCTGCCAATGCCAGGACTAAATCTATCTCGAAAATTGTAGATAATGGATTCCGAACACACACATACAAATATAGTGATCATATAATTTGAAGAGAGTTATTTATGTCTCCTAAATTCACATAATATTTATTGGAGTTGTTCTTGGGTAGATTGACTTTGATATAGTTCGTATCTAAGTGATTGTTTTTCAATTTTCGAATGGAAACATTCTGACGTTCAAATTAACGTGTGAGTAATGAATTTTTTTTAAGAAATAATCTTAGATCAATCCTTTTTTTTCTTTAAATTTATCCTTTTATAAGCTTCGTGTATGTCACTAGCTATTATTTGTTATAATCATGCTAATAATAAGAAATAAAGACGTTTAAAAATAGTTTATGTGATATCAATATTAATTTTCGATTTGTAACGTTCATAGCCAAATTATAGTGTATAACTCAAGTATTTTGTTGATATTAAAACACAAGTTGCATTTAATAGTAGACAAGTGATTTTGATTCATATGATATATGATAAGTTAAGTTCCCTCTACCCATACACGCCACATGATTCTTCTCGTGCTTTAAGCAAACATTCTCTTTCTCACTCGCACAAACACACACATTTTGAATGGAAGTGCATGTCCTTGTCCTATATTTTCTTGCAAAATAGGAATCTGTGTTGATTGCTCCAGCCATAGAGCATCATTCTGCTGAGTGACCCTGTTTGGCAGCTTCTTTCTCATTGGCTCACTTTTCCGTATTATACAAGTATGCACTACTCCGCACCCAATGCAATCATGCCCCTCTTTCACCCTTATTACCCTTCACTTAAATTCATGTAGCCCCATATCATATCATATCATTTCATTTTTATTTTAAGTTTACTCAAATTTCATCCTCAAAAAAATGACCACCCCCCTACTACTTCTGCTTCAATTTACCATCATCAAAGTTTTCTTAAAGATGTTAGTTATGTTCCACTTTTGATGTTGACGCTCTGCCTCCAAAATAATCTAATTTCAAATCCTCTCTAGCTTCTAGTGGAGCAATGTCGCCTCCAACTTTCATGAAAGGACCAATTACTAACAAATGAGGTGGCAGTGGCCATGTAAGAAGGTGATGTGGCATTGACATGGTACACATCTTATTAGTTCTCCTATTTATTGCACAAAATAAAAAATTTTTATCAAACACTGATCAAACTCTTTTAAAGTAAAGAAATTGATAGAACGTTAACAAACTATGTCTCAAATAACATAATTTCCTCGTACTTACTTAGAGGTCGCGAATTCGAGTTTTTCTTTGAAAAAAAAAATTGATAGAATAGTAAAGTGAATGATTAATTACTTTACAATTAGATGGTAAAACTCACATATGATAAAAGTTACAAATTCAATAATGATTAATCTATCACTTTATTATTTTACCAATCTTTTTATTTAAGAATAAAAGTATAAAACAAAGTAAAATTCCATAGAAGAATTTATACGTTTATTTTATTCTCATTTTCTCTTTCTTTAAAAACAAGGTGTAATTTGGTTAGTCCATGCCATGGTAGGCAAGAGTAGAAAGTTGTCGCCATTACAAGGGGTAATAGAGTAATAGCAATAGGTGAAAGGCTTCGGATAGAAAAAGCTTTTAAAAAATGTTGTCAAGATGTGTAGAGGCAGAGGAAGCATTTCTCTGGAGACAAGGAAGCCTGTAATATGGTGAATGGGTTGTTAGATAACAGCTATATATCCATGTATTCCAATGGCTGCAACTCTTTCAAAGTGGAAGTGGTAGGACCTTTAAGATTGTGATCACGAAAAAGGTCATTACGGAGCTTCTTCTCAAGGTTGATGTTTACACTACACTCTTCACACTATAGATTTCATATCTTCTTAATGCCTACACTTTCTTCGTCCTTGTAGTCTTATGAATGTTAAGTGACCAATATTTTTTTCATTTTTGTCTTATAGTTTAATCAATATTAGTCAATTCTTTCTCTTATTTTACAGCAAAAGTGTTGGCTTCTAACATTTCTCATTTTGTATTTTGTGTACTTGAACACTCAGAAGATCACATGTAAATAGTATTGTATAGATTATAGATTTTAGTTTGTGTTTAGATTGGCCTTGAACCCATCTAGTTATAATCAAGTTTAATTTGATGGTGATATCCGTATGTGCATGACTTTAGTAGCCGAAATCAATTTTTTCCCCAGGCTATACAATTTTTAATTTTGCAACGTTTCATGCAGTCATGCATTTTTTGTCACGTAGTATATGATTTGGAAAAGAAAAATTTTAGGAGCCAACTACAATATAATATAAGCCAACTAAACCAATTTTTTTTTATTTCTGATTTAATTAGAAAAATTAGGGTAAGTTTTTATTTTTTTGTAACAAACCTGTTTTTTAATTAGTTGGTTAAGTTGGCTTCACTCCTAATTAGTTTCCTAACAAAACCGTTCGGAGGAAAATCACTTCTTATATATATAATGATGATAGTTATACAAAGAACACCCTTATAAAGATAGAGATATAAATTTGTTTGGATAAACTCAATATGTAGTTTGTGTAATTTAGTTTTCTAAACGCCGTATAACATAAATTAGCTTCAATTGGTTTCTAAATTAGTCCATAGTTAGTAAAAGATAGCCCGAAGGTTGCTCTCATCCTCACAAATTGCACCAACCGAAAAAGGTTCATACTCAACAAACCACAAAACCAATGAACCTCTCTTGATCAGATTTTGTTGTTGTTAGTTGTTGCTGTTCTTCTTCTTCTTCTCCGCAATCTCATTCCTATATTCTCTGCCATTTCCAAAACCCATATTCTTCTGACCACAACCAAAACAAATCAATAAACCTTGTTACGACAGGATGGTCTTTTGGAGCACCAATTCTCATGCACTCCTTGGCCTCCTGTCCTTCGTCCTTCTCCTTCTCCTTCTCCAACCTGTCGTTGCCATCCGCTTTGGCTTCGTCGAGCGACAAAGCGCTGACATCCCCGCTTTCCGGGAAGCCCCTGCCTTCCGGAACGGCCAAGAATGTGGCTCCACCCCAGCTGAACGCATCAATGTAGCCATGACCCTCGACGCAAACTACCTCCGTGGCACCATGGCTGCAGTTTTGTCCATGTTGCAACATTCCACGTGCCCGGAGAACCTGGCATTCTACTTCCTAACCGCACACTACACTCCTGAACTATTCTACAGCATCAGAAAAACTTTCCCTTATCTCAACATGAAGATTTACCGCTTTGATTCCAATAGAGTCCATGACAAGATATCCAAGTCGATTCGACAAGCATTGGATCAGCCATTGAATTATGCAAGGATATACCTGGCGGACACCATACCAGACGACGTGAAGCGCGTGATATATCTGGACTCAGACCTTGTAGTGGTTGATGATATAGCTAAGCTTTGGTCCACTGACATGGAAGAAAAGGTGGTGGCTGCACCGGAATATTGCCATGCAAACTTCACCTTGTATTTCACTGACAAGTTCTGGTTAGACCCCGTTTTGTCAAAGACATTTGAGGGGAGGAAGCCGTGTTATTTCAATACAGGGGTGATGGTGATGGACGTGGACAAATGGAGGAGTGAAGGGTACACAGGGAAGGTGGAGGAATGGATGGCGGTGCAGAAGCAACAGAAGAGGATCTATCATTTGGGGTCACTACCACCCTTCTTGCTGGTTCTGGCGGGGAATATCACAGCGGTGGACCATAGATGGAACCAACATGGATTGGGTGGGGATAACTTTGAAGGTAAATGTAGGGGCCTGCACCCTGGTCCTATAAGTTTGTTGCATTGGAGTGGTAAGGGGAAGCCATGGTTGAGGTTAGATTCAAGGAAGCCATGCACTGTTGACCATTTATGGGCTCCTTATGATCTATTCTGGTCCTCTAGACATCATTTCTTTGAAGAATGACGAAATAAAAAAACAAAAAAACAAAAAGCATAAAATAAAAAATAAAAAAGAATTAAAAGAATATAAGGAGAAATTAAGAAGGGGAACACTTAATAAAATGGGTTTCGAAGAATAATTAATGAAGAAAAAGGTGAGATGGAGAGATCTGAGTATGTATAGTTTTCTAACTCGTATTTGGCGGACAGGAAGGGAACTGATATCTCCAGCAGCGTCTAGCTTTTAGTTTTCTAGGCAAGCAATGGAGAGTTGTAAGTTCTGTTTTAATTTTCCCATTCCTTGTCGTAGTATTTTTTTTATGCCTTGCCTTTGGCTTGGTGGTTACATTATTGTAGGAAGCATAACAAACAATATGCAGATATAAATCATGTATTTGTTGACAGGGTAAGTACGAAGAGCTTCAGCTTCTTCGCATAAGTGTAACCTAATTTTTGTTTCATTCACTGTATATAATTATTTAACTTTTCTGCAATTATGTTTGGCCCTCAGCCTTTATTATACAAGATAAGAACAATACAACGTTTATACATGCCTCATGCGTAGCATGCAACATCTTCGTAGGCTACTTTCTACCAAACTGATTCCCTTGGGCGAGTTATGAAATTTGGATCAGCAAAGCTTGGTAGATTATTTCTATTGAAACTATGAAACTTTAATAATGAGCCTTGTGAATTTATATTTCTCCACCTACCCCAAGTATCCGGGAAAAAGATTGAAAGTGAAACTTCTTTTTTATTGTAATCCCAAATGTCTAGAAAGGAATCTGCTAACAGTAACGCATTGCTTACATTTTAAAATAAAATAAAAGACAAAAAACAACTAAACAATTTAAAAAAAAAAAAAAAAGTATACAAGACTTTCCTATTTAAAATAATTAGAAGCACTAATAGAAGGTATTGTCTTAATAAAATAGCTAGGAAGACACAATCATGCACTGTCTAGTGTCTAGCTACTCAGCGAAAAATTAATAAAACTTCAGAGTTCCCAACAGATATCTCCCAGCAATTTCAAATATTCCCCCATGGCCAATCATACTTACGTCTTTACTGTGGCTACATGTGGGCACTTACCAAGAGTATTCCACAAAATATAGTCCCCAGAAGTTACCTGGTTATGCCAGAAATAATACAAAAATATGAGCAGATGATAACGAAACTCGAAAGAGCAGGAAATTTATTTCCATCATACAGGGTTCGACGGTGTTTGCTGATCTTACACAAACAATTATTGGAATCACATACCTGAGTTGCAAACTCCACAGGTGCTTTAACAGCTGGATAGATGCTCACCTGAAAAATACACAAGTTATCAGTTAGATAGTCAAAGCAAAAGAATGACAGTTTAAAAACGTAAGATTCAGTTCAGGGATGGCTGATGACTTGATACATCCTCCAAAGCGAGACTTAAAAGAGATACCATAGTAACAAGGATAGGTTGTCTGATGAATTTATACCATGCGAATGGCTTCCAAACAATAGAAAGACAGAGAAACATAGATTAATTTATTCATGATGCTAAACTAGAATATGTTTGCAGAACTGAAACACAATGATATGGATCTTATTTATTTGTTTGTTTATCTATCTGAAACGAGTTTTTGGCTAAAATAGACTTGTAAACTCACAGATTTAGGATCAATAGCAATTCTAGATAGAGATGCTCCAACAATCTTGAAGGATACCTGTCAAAACAAGCAAATAACTATATAAGAAAAACCTTATTGTTATATAATAAAAATCTTGTCATACTTTAAAAAATATGCAAGTCTAAACAAATAGATGCTCCTCATTTTGTCATCATCATCATTACAAGAAATTTACACCCATATCATATCAGGCACAAGGTAAGAATATGATGAAATAATGACAGAGTTATCAAAATAATGTACTAATCTAACACCCAAAATAATAAATGAAGCAAACAGCATTTTATGCAAACAGAAAAGATAGCATCAACTCGATAAAATACCAAAAAGATAATTATTAAAAGGGATGCGATTACTTTGGCATAATTGTATGCCTGCCAGCAGAATGGCTCCTCTAGATCAACTGGAGGAAGATCCTTGTTCATTTTCTCCATCAAATGTTCTTCATTGACCATGTTGCTAGCATTTTCTGCCTCATTATCACTATCTTCGTCAGCAGTGGCTCCAATAGACCTAGAGGACGGCACCCTTTGGTTTTGCCATGGTGCAAACTTGACTGTTCCTGGGAAAGTCACCTCAATACTTTTTCCAGACAGTCCACGTCCACTTGGCACTATTTTCCACTCTACAGAGTGATCAGAAGTTGAAACTGTTCCGACAGAAGGAGTTCCATCCAAAGATACAATCCTTCTCCTAGGAAAGGGCATAATCACAGTACAAAACTCCATTGTCAAAGGAGCCTTATAACCTTCCATTAGACGCAACTTGAATAGAAATGCACCTTTGTCCTCCGAAACCATTGACAGCTGATAAAATCCGCTAACAGGTGGTCCGAGGGCACAAGTTGCCTGATAGCGCATTAACACAAAATTACCTAATGGTGGAGAAAACATCACACCCTGCTTATCCAGACCTTGATCTGAAACTTGAGCACAAGGGTGATAGGATGAAACCTCAAGGTTGGCTGTGTTCACTCCTGACAATGGCAATGACACATCTGGCAAGCCTTCCAGATCAGCACGACAATTCATTTGACCAGAAATTGATATAATATCCGGAATCTCATCTCTATCATACAGAGCTGCATGAACAGTCTCATGAATTGTAAACAATACTCTCTGCTTTCCCTTGTACAAATATGGCTTCCAAGCTGGTTGCTTCTGGTCAGCAGGAGGCAAATCTGATGCAGAAAAGCCATTGGCCTTGATATTAAAAATATTTGAGTAATTAAGGTCCAAAGGAGTGCCTGTATGCAAAATAAACAGATGGATTAAATTTACAAGCAATAAGTAACTGCAAGCTTATCTTGAAGAAACACTACAAACTATGAGATGAGAAATACCATAATAAAAAGTACCAACCAAATGGCATTGAACTACTAATAAATGTTCTCAGTGCATCTTTATCCAAAGGCCTAGACCCAAATTTTTGACTATCTGCTGTAGCTAATCCTGGTACAGCTGCACCCAATGGAGCAGAAGAAGCAACTGATGGAGCTACCGGTTTTGGCCTGGAAGATATGCCTATACTACCAGTTAGTGAATCAAACAGCCCTCCAACAGAGGGAGCTGAACTTACAATCACTTCAGGCTCTACTACGTCGCCTGTAATTATGTCACCGATGGCGTGAGCTATCATAAATGCCCTGTAAAATGAAAGGAAATGCGATAAGATATCTCTGTTGAGAAGTTCATAAAAGGAAGTAAAAGTCCACTACCATTATCTGGGACTGTGGCCAATCAATTCAGTGTATAAGAACCAACAATGAACCACAATCAATTCCGTCAAGGAAAACATAAGGAAAATCTTTATTCTATATGGTAAATGTGGTAACCTTTCAAACAAACATTTCGAAAACAACCTACACCAAAAATAGCCACCAGATCAGACACTTGTATAGAATGCTTGTTGGAATGCGAAATACACATTGAAAATGAGTGAAACAATACATGTATGCATACGCAAATACATGGTGCTGAACTGCTGATTCGGTAGCTAATTTTTGGTGTGCACATAGCATTTTTGTTTCACAAATTGCTCTTATGGACGGTAACCTGATAAATCAATAAAGCATGATAATCCTGAATGTTAGTTCAAATTTTGCAAGTAACTTAACTTACCATACCCTGTTATTGAGGGAAGTTGGATCAAAAGCGAAGACAAACCATGGTCAAGGCCAAGAGCACTTCCACAATCAGGTCTCTTACACAAACTTGCATAAGCCTTTAAATGCTTAGGTTCGACGAATGGCAGAACAAGAATAGTGAAAAGGCCCCTTATGTGCAAGATTAAAGGCCACAAGAGATTCTTTTGCTCCTCTTTGGTAATGTAAAGGGATACGATATGACGAGTGATAGGATCATCGATCCAAGAATCAGATCCCGGAGAGGATTGATGAGTTCTACGTACGCCGAATCCGCGAGCAGATCCTTCCCTTTGCTTTCTGTCCATGAAAGCATCGGCGAGTTCAGAGTCGTTGGGAATTGAAGTGAAGAGCTCATCGCTCTCGAAGTTCAAAGCAGCTCGCCAACGCTTTTCTACAACAGGGAATCTCCTAAAGGAAAATGGAATCGTAAATTCGAAGTTCAATATATCTGCTGAGAGATTGAGAGAGAGTAGGACCTGGAGAAAACGACGGCGTCGAGGTTGTTCAGAATCCAGATAGCTCTGATGCTGCATCCACCGGCCATGCGTTGCGGTTAGGGAACCACCACCACCACCACCACTGACGCACACACAAAAATGACAAAATACAAGCAAGTAATTTAATTTCGAGAAAAAAAAAAACGGAAACTAAATTTTAAATATTTTGTCAAAGATGATTTTAAATAGAGATTTAGGTGCACTAAGTGGCCTAAATGTTTGAGGTATGAATGA
>NC_029785.2:128938446-128939242 GCF_000816755.2 Arachis ipaensis | reverse complement strand
AGAACTCTTTTAAAATCTCTTTTCTATTTACTTAGTCATCATTTTTAATAATAGAGTCTTTTTTTTTTTTGGTTATTTCCTCTTATAACTAATTATTCATTCAGTGAGAAAATATATATATGAACCTATATATGAATATACATAAATATACAATGGTTAATTTAATAGCTAATTTTTAGTATATACAATAATATTTTTATCTAAATAATACATAAAAAAATAAATAATAATGGTTCTTCTATTTTTGATAATATCATTTCACACATAATTTTTTATATTGTATATTTGTATTTTTTTAAATGACATTATTAAAATAAAAATGTTCATATTCATTTTTTTTATAAAAAATATAGTTATATATATGAATACTTAAATTTAATATTCAATAAATCTGATAAAAAATAAGGTTCTCAAATTTTTTTTATTTCAATTTAATTAAAATTTGCAAATATTTTTTAAAATTAAAGAAAAAAATATTTTTCTTTTTCTATTCGTAATAGATTTGATGTTAAAATAGATATTTTTTTTTTAAAAAAAATGTGGTGATAGAGATAGATTGATTTGAAATTTTTCTCTCTCTGCATCTCTCTGCATCTCTCATAGCAGCTGCCCCTTGTCCTTTTCATTTACTTTTCAAGGATAAATTAGTCCTTTCCTGCATCACTCTAGGACAAAATAAATTTTGCAACCTAACCGTACTTGGCATACTGATCTTTAAAAAAATACCCTGGAGCACTTGAAACGTTTCCTATACTATTATGGTAACAAGGCCTATAAAATATCATTCACGGTTTAT
>NC_029785.2:128934046-128934963 GCF_000816755.2 Arachis ipaensis | reverse complement strand
ACAGAGCTAAATGTTGGAAAAAGAAAAAAATTACACCAAAATTGTAGTCTTTTGTTATTAACAAAAATAAAACTGACAATTTTTAAAATAATAATCACCAAATTGTAAGTATTGTAAGTAATTATTATTCAATTTCACTTCGAATCTATGCTTCGTCAACAATAAATAATAATAGCTTAAAAGTTGAAGCAGACATTACAAAACAGAGCTAAATGTTGGAAAAAGAAAAAAATTACACCAAAATTGTAGTCTTTTGTTATTAACAAAAATAAAACTGACAATTTTTAAAATAATAATCACCAATAGTATTAAATTGTAAGTAATTATTATTCAATTTCACTTCGAATCTATGCTTCGTCAACAATAAATAATAATAGCTTAAAAGTTGAAGCATAGAATGATGACATTACAAATAATTTTTGTTAAAAATTAACACAAGTAAATACTAACAAGTTCTGTATTTTCTAAAACCAAATATACAAATATACTTGGAGAGAATTTCGATTTCATATAAAAGCGTTACTGTACTTCAGTGATGAAAATAATCATATTTTGGTAGACAATAACATCTAAAATATTGTAACCCTTTTGATTAGGGGTGTCCGCGGATCGGATTGGATATGGCTGAAAATTCGATCCGATCCGCACAATTTTCATCGGATCGGATCAGATATGATATCCGCACTTTTTAGTGCCGGATCCGATCCGATATCCGATTCGCAAATCGGATCAGATATCAGATATATCCGCATGATTAAACCTTCTCTTTTTAATCATATTTCTATGTAAAAAATTCAATAAAAATATTTTTTTCATACTTTTAAACTTATTTATTCCTAAAATATTTTTAATCAAATTCTTTTTAAATAACAAAAATAAAATAATACAATTTATGTATAATAATTACTAACTAAAAC
>NC_029785.2:128930187-128932333 GCF_000816755.2 Arachis ipaensis | reverse complement strand
AAAATAAAATAATACAATATATGAATAATAATTACTAACTAAAACATACAAATAAGTAAATATAATACCAAACATATATATTTATTTATTTTTAATTATTATTGTGCGGATCTGCGGATGTAAAGCAGATATCCGTGATCCGATCAGTAAAGAGTGCGGATCGGATCCGATCCTATCCGATCCAATCAATGTGCGGATCGAATCGTATCCGCAATTTTTGGATCAGATGCGGATATTTACCGCGGATCTGCGGATACGATCCGATCCATGGACACCCCTACTTTTGATTTAGCATTTCTAACGACATCCCATTATCTTGTTATGGAAAATGAAAGGATTCAAATCGCGGAAGTTCTTTGCCTCTGGTAAAACACTCGCACAACTTTTATTTTGTACAAAATTTCCAAATTAATTTTAGGAAAAAGGACAAATTAGTCCCTGAATTTTTAAATCGTGGACAAATCGATCCCTTAAGATCTAAAAATACTAAAACGTCCCTTACTATTCAAAACGTGTAACGGATCGATCCTTCCGTGCAAAATGATGTGCCAGACGTAACGGAGAGGGGTGATCTGTCGCTTAGTTGGCGTGTGTTGGGCCTAGGTGGCAAGACGGGACCGTTGAGAAAGCTTGGTGTGCCCGTTGGGAAAAAGTCTTGGACAAATAGGTCCTTATGATTGAAAACGGCAACGTTTTGAGAACGTTGGCTGTAGTCACAATTCCAAAGAAGCCCATATCAATCACACACAATTCCAAAGAAGCCCTAGCACACATATGTATGATCTTTTTCCTCCAAAAAAAAACGATTGATCTTCTTCCCGTCGTCGTCTTCGTGTAAGGTTGCGCTAGTGAAGCTTCGTTGGTGGAGTTGCGGGTGTCATCGGTAGTGGTAAGTACCCTTAATGCGAAACTGAATGTGACTGTTACTTTCGAACGTTATCTGCTGTGCATGTCGTGGGTTGGGGTTTAGGTGTAATGTAGTGTTGGGAGGGGCATGGAAGATGAGTTGTGTGTGGTTTATGGCTTAGGTAGTTGTTTATTTGCTAATGCTTAGTGGTAATCGTTGAGTCAAACAATGATGCAGATGGTAGATATTTTCGTGATTCCTGTTTTCCATCACGGGGGCTACTTTCAACGGGCTCCGAATGGTGAGTTAGTTTATCTCGATGGTAAGGTTGAGAGGTTCCCCCCATGGACCTGGATTTTGTAAATTTTGGTGATTTGATAACACTGTTCAAAGGATTGGGATATCAATCATACAAGGAGGCATACTGGTATGATCCAAAGAGCAAGGATATGGAGTCAGGGCTGCATGTTCTGAGGGGAGATGCAGGCATCAACCAGATGCGTCAAGCAAAGATGACAAACAAAGATACTGATTAGTTCTATATATTCTTTGATCATCCTATTGATGACCCAGAACCTGTAGACTGTGCTGGAAAGGAAAACGTTGAGGCAGAGGAAGATGATGGTCTCGAGGTGGATGAATTGGGTGAGTCGTCGACGGAGCACGATAGTTACGAGAGCGCAGAGGATGAGCCGTATGCACCTCAACCTCCTGGTGATGAAAGTAACAGTGATAGTGGGAAAGATGTTGTCAGTGGGTCTGTGTTTGGCAGAGAGAAGAGGAAACAAGTGCCTCATTCCTCTAAGAGAACCCCTCAGCCAAGTAAGCAACCCAGGAAGCAAGTGCGACGTGTGTCTCAAAGAACAAGGTCTGCTGCAAGAAAGAAAGGGCCTGTCCATGAGCCCGAGGCAGGTGGGCCTGGTGGACAACCCAGTGGATGTAGGCCTGCAAGGGAGCCCAATATATCTAGGCCTGCAACGGAGCCCAATAGGGCCAGAGGACCAAGGCCAGCACTAGTAGACTACGTGAGTGATGTAGACACGGATGGTGATGATATTGTATGGGAGTATGAATTTGAGGAGCTGCATACACCTGTCTCTTCTAATGATGAGGAAACAAACATCATTGGCCTGAGTTCAATGACCAATATAGTTTCGGAGAGGGAAGATTTGAGCTTGGAACAAGGTTTGCAACAATTGAGAGGTTCAAAGAGGTGGTAAAGGACACCTTTATTGCTAAAGGCCGGGAGTTGGTGTGGATAAAGAATGATAAGGAAAGAGTTAGGGTTGGATGCAAGGA
>NC_029785.2:128922150-128929971 GCF_000816755.2 Arachis ipaensis | reverse complement strand
CTATTGATTTTCTAAGAGAGGACTTTGACCTTACTGCACACCCAAAGATGGTGTATAGAGCTGTGAAGGAGGCAAGGGAGAGGATGATGGGTAACGAAAGGCAACAGTATGGCAAATTGAGGGATTACTTATTAGAGATACATAGAAGTAACCCTGGGTCTTCTGCATTTCTAGACCTGATCCCTCAGCCTCAAGAAGCCCCTATGTTTGACAAGTTATATGTTTGTTTTGAGGCCTACAAGCAGGGATTCAAGAGTGGCTGCAGACCATTGATCCACCTAGATGGAGCATTTCTTACAACATACCATGGGAGACAACTACTTTCTGCCATTGCACAGGATGCCAACAACCAGTTTTACGTGGTTGCATACGCAGTTGCAAGATCCGAGAACAAAGAATCTTGGAAGTGGTTCCTAACATGCTTACAGGAGGATATTGGTGATGTAGGCAACCACGGTTGGAATTTTATGTCGGATCAACAGAAGGTTAGTTCCCTTTTTGTCATTTTGTGTTTGTTGTCTTAGTCATTTACTGTATTATATATTGTTGTAAACATGGCTTCATGCCTTCATTGTTGTTAGGGACTGCTACCTGCACTGAAGGAGGTAATGCCTGGTACACATGTTGGAAACTGCGTCATGCATATGTGGAAAAATTTTATAAACCGATTCAAGGATCTGTATATAAGAGAAATTGTGTAGGAATGTGCTAGATGCACAACCATCTCAGAGTTCAAGACAACCATGGAAAGACTAAAAGTAGTGAACAAGGATGCTTGGGCGTATCTCATGAAATTTGAACCTGCTACCTGGGTTAGAGCATACTTTAGCCATGGTCCCAAAGTCGACAACCTAACAAACAACATGTGCGAGGAGTTACGGTGCTACGTGATGCGGCGAATGGTTCAACACAAGAAACTTCTGGGGACTCATGAGGGAAAACTGGCACCAGTGCAAGAGAAAATGCTACAGAGGCTTATCAAACCAAGCAACAAATGGACAGCGAATTGGATTGGTGATAATGAGCACAAACGGTTTGAAGTCACTCACAAGGGATCCAAAGTTGATGTGGATCTGATCAAACACAGCTGCTCGTGTAACAAATGGCAACTCATAGGTTAGTCAGGTTCCTGAATTTCAATATAACCATGCTGTGTATTTTTTTAATTTAAGCCTGCTGTGAATTCATAGTTGATGTGAATTTCAATTTTACTCATAGATGATGTTAACCATGCTGTGAATTTGGACATGCTTGGTGTGAATCTAATTAACATGCTGTGATTGTGTTGATATTAACTATGCTGTGAACCTGTTAGCCATGCTGTGAATTTATATTAGTTCATTCAACTTTTAGTCATGTTTATGCCATTTTGTTGTTGTGAAACCGCTGTCCTGCTGTGAAGGGATGCCGTGCATTCATGCTATAGCAGCAATCAGAAAACGGCATGATAATCCCGACGATTATGTTCATCCATGGCTATGTATGGAATCCATTAGAAAGACATACGAGCACTTCATCCAGCCGGTAACGAGTGAGGAATACTGGACAAGATCTGAGTTTACTAAGCCTGCTCCACCTGTGTTAAAAAGGCCAATTGGACGTCCCAAGGTGCATAACAGACAGAAGGACCCAGCTGAGGCTGTTATTGATGGGGACAAATTGAAGAGGAGTTTCTATGTCACATGTAGCAAGTGTGGTGAGAGGGGACACAACTACAAGACGTGCAAAAGGGCCCCATCCAACCCAAACTGGAAGCCAAAGACGAAAAAATCAAGAACAAAGGCCAAGGACTCTCAATCACTTGTGGTTCTACCTTTGTCATAGTCAGCCCCCGAGGAAGAGGTAATACTTACTTTCCCAGGGATGTAATTGTCCCCCCGACAATAAACTCAGGGATTTAAGTGTCTATTTTAGTTTTAGTTAGGGAGCTATTTGTCTATATTTTTAGACTTCAAGGTTTTAAATGTCTTATGATATAATGTGCTTTACTGGGACTGTTTAAACTAACTGGATACATTTTACACAATGCCTCATCTCAGATTGTGAAACAGAGTCCCCCTGCTGCTACGAACCCTCCTCATGTTGAACAAAATTCTGCTAATCAGTCAGTTGCTAATGAGGTAACAATTTTGGTGACATTTCATTGTTGTTGCTTGCTGGTTTCATTGCATTTCACACTTGTTTTGACCTTCATGCAGGGTAATTCCAATGCAAACACTGCACCGATGAATGAGCAAGAATCTGGTCCCTCAGTAATAGCGGTTGAGACACAATCAATGCCTCCAAAAGCACTATTCAAGCCCCCAGCCCAGTCTACATCACGCCCGACACGAGGTACATTTAGGCCTAAGCAACCAGTTAGGAGGAAGCCTGTGACAAATAAACCCTCGCAGTCTATGCCACCTGCCCAAAGTGAGCAGCATCTCCCCTCTCCACAACAACCAACTGCATCAGGAGCATCTCCACAGACTTTGGCAGCAGCAGGCAAAGCAACTCAACGGCTGTTTAAGTTCATCCCCACTCCAGGACTAAACAAGCCAAGTAGTTAATGCTACATGTTTAGACTTTAGTCATGACCTCAACCCCTTTTTGAGAAACACTGTTATTTTACTAAGCAACTCTTTTTGGAAACAACGTGATTAGCTATAGCTGGCAGGCTTAAGTTATGCCTTACTTTGGCAGTAGACATGTACTTGACTTCTTTTGTCAATATTAACAACTCTTTCATGAGATTAAATTATGCTTTACATATATAATGATGTCTCTAAATAATTATGCCACTCACTTGCTTAGGGCAATGACTTTGCTAAACATATCATAATTTACCTTACAACATTATTTGTTCGAATAGCATACAACAAAATGGAAGCTCATCCCATACTACATTACAAGATTTTTTTTTACCTACTTTTCAGCCAAGATTGACAATGACAGGAGCAAAAATTATACAAACCACTGCTACAATAACCAAATACAAATTAACATTCTTCTTCCTCTCTAGATACAACACCTTCTTCTCCAAATCAATCAGTTTCTGTTCCACTACCTTCTTCCCAAGATACACTTTCAGATCATCAACCTCGTCCTCCGTAGTAAACTTTTCAAGGACTCTTATTATTGAAAGATGGTCATCCAGCCCTAAGAAGAACTTGCAGTGACTGGGATTTTTCAGCTGCATGTTCATCGTTCCAAAACAAACAGAACTTAATCAACTCCCCTATAATCAAACTGACCAAATAAAATCACCAACATACCTTAAAGAATGGACACCCAAAGAACAATCTATTGGGGTTCGTCGTCGTCCTCGATTTGTACAATATGGCGTACACACGGCATTTACACATCGGAGCAATCTCGTCCTTCTCCTCTGAAGCTTCCACGCATTTCATGGTTGGCGGCAATCGAACTCGTCGTGAGCTGGAGGAGGCTCCGTCACTAGCCATTTAAGCTTGCACAATATCCTCACACTCAACCACTCACAGAAATGAACAACGGTAATGGCGAACGAGTTCCATTTGAACAAATAGGGCAAACAGAAAAGCGACGCCATTTTCAATCATAAGGACCTATTTGTCCAAGACTTTTTCCCAACGGGCACACCAAGCTTCCTCAACGGTCCCATCTTGCCACCTAGGTCCAACACACGCCAACTAAGCGACAGATCACCCCTCTCCGTTACGTCTGGCACATCATTTTGCACGGAAGGATCGATCCGTCACACGTTTTGAATAGTAAGGGGCGTTTTAGTATTTTTAGATCTTAAGGGATCGATTTGTCCTAGGGGTGAGCACGGGTCGGTTTGGTTCGGGTTTAAGATAAAATTAGAACCGAACCGATCAAAAAGTAATTGGTTCGGTTTGGTTCGGATTTGCGTTTTTTTATGCTTGTACCCGAACCAAACCAAACCGATTAAGAGTGGGTTAGTTCGGTTCGGATAGCAGGTACCTGATGAAGTTGAAATTCATAAGAAAAAATAAATTGGAAAATTTTTATGTTAAAAATTCAACAAATACAATAAACATGTAACATCAACAAAAATAATGCAAACATATTAAACACCAAATACATTAAAAACTAAACTCATCAAAATCCAAACATACATAGTAATAGTGAATAATCTTGTCTAATGAAAATATAAAAGTGCAATAGAAATATTAGAAGTTAAATACAAAAGTCTAGTAAATAATCTTTGAAAAAGCTAAAACCAAAACACAATAAAATCTAAACATTAGAAGCTCAATACAAAAGTGCAATAGAAATATTTGTCTAGTTTTCAAAGTCTTTACGCCATAATCCTTCACTCCATCAACCAAGCATATTCAAGAGAGGAGTTGTGACCTTCAAAAAATCAGCATATAATTAACTAATGTCAATATATAAAATTGATTAATTAAAAGTAATTCAACAAATAACAATAATTAAAATGTTAACCTCAAATTGTTGTAAACAACATCAACTCCAATGGATACTACTTTGCTCCTATATCTTATGATTCAATACAAAATTCAATATATATATATATAGACACCGGTTTAAATTAATCAAATCAACTCAATTAACAAGATAAAATCACATATTAGTGAAATTGCATGATAGATAAAAAACTCTAAGGGTTTGGTCTCTGTTATAAATATCTGCTACCATGGATTATAATAGTAACTGCATAGCAATTAGCATAATATTTTTGAAGTTAAAAATCAAAATTAGCTTATAGAAGATCCTTAGTTCAAAATCAAATCTAGCTTTTACATAAGAGCAAGATTCTATTAATATTTAAAAAATTGAACAGCACGATTGTTTCAGAGTGATCAAGATTGCTTTATTCAACAACTAAGAATGTATAATTTCAAAAATTGAACAGAAAATAAAATAATTAACAGTTTAACATATAACATTCCCCAAAAATTATAGACTAACCTAAATGAGTGACTGGAGAAGACGACGCTGGAGCCTGGAGGAAGCTGGCTGCTGGAGAGGAAACGGCTGACTGAAGATGAAGCTGGGAGGGAACCGCGAACAATGATGCTGACAGAGATACCGACTGAGACGCCAACAATCGAGAGAAAGTTGGTTGCTGCGTCGCTGCCGCTACGAGGAAGATGATACACCAGATGGTCCCACGGACAAGGTGGAGAAGACGATGCGCCTGACGCCTAATGGAGAAGACCATGAAGATTGGAGAAGCTGGTTGCGTGGTAGGAGGAAGCTCTGCGCCTCTACCTCTGCTAGGGTTTCGCCATGGTTTGGTTGCGCCATTAGTGAGAATGAGATAGTATTAGGGTTATCAGGTTATGTGTTTTCAAAGTCATATATATATATATATATATATATATAATTAATTATGATCGGGTATACGGGTTGGTTCGGGTTCCGCACCCCAAAACCGATACCCGAACCAATCATCAGTAAATGTCATCAATTCGGTTCGGTTCGAGTTAGACCCGATTACCCGTCGGTTCCTGAACCAATTTAATTGGTTCAGTTCGGGTCCGGGTGGATAATCGGGTACCCGCTACCCGTGCTCACCCCTAATTTGTCCACGATTTAAAAATTCAAGGACTAATTTGTCCTTTTCCCTTAATTTTATCTTGTTCAGATTAAAGCATTTACCTTTTTTCAACCCATATTACTTAACAAAATCATTATCAACCGTACAAGAGATGTCGCTAAACTTGGTCCGATATTTTTTCGAGCTACAAGTGTGTTTTAGGGAGAAGACACAATCCACACTCATATTGGGGAGTCCCAAATATATCATTATCTTCAAAATTGTTACACATCTATTCAGAAAGACAGTAATATACTATAACACGTGTGCTTGCTGTTATTACTTATTATATTACACTTGGAAATTGGCTCATCACTATTCTTCCAATGATCTATTGCATTAAGATAGACCCACATACTTTAGTGCTTCATGCCTAAGCACCATCTTCTTTCCCATTCCATCAGCTATTTCCTTAATCAAAGATTTCAACCAAATCGCTTTCTGAATAAGTGGTGTCTCTTTGATGGGTCTTTTGGCTTGCTCTTAACAGGTGCTTTGCCTTTGCCAGTACTGCAAGCAAAAGAAAAAGCAAATCATGATCACAAATCTGTTTAGTTTGGTATCTAGTTATAAGATCAAGGATCTATGAACTCCCAAAAGGCAATGTAACAGATTGACATAGATCACTATAAGTACAAACCTGTACTCCATGTAAACCATCCCCTTTGCACCTGACATTGCACTCATTGATCCTTGAGAACGACGGGCATGGCGGAGAGCTATTTCATCTGTATCTTCTTCTAGCTGTTCTAGCCCCACTGCATCATCACCAGCACTCAATACCTAATACAGGTACACGGCATACCAGTTATTTCATTTCCCAACCAACAATTAAATTTGAAGTCAAAATATGATGAAGATGGAAACCTTTGAAAGAAGTGCAAGTTGATCATCAAGATGATGATAGCTCAATCGCGGCCCTTCATCAGGTGGAGGCAAGCTTGTAATTACCTGTCAAGTACCATCAAAAGCTTAGGATATGTTTGATTGGAGATCTTGTCAAGGCAGTTTCGGTGACCAACCAGAATAACACATGATCAAGCATGGCCTTCCTAATACTGTTAATAATAATTTTTTTACTCGATTGAGCTCAACAAAATCGGGAAATCTACTTGATGCAATGTCTGGTATAAGAAGATCGATAAGAGAAGACAGTGAAGCAACCCTGTATTTATATTTAGGGTTTGATTGACTCCAAATACATTAGCTCGTTCATTTCCTTTCTCTCCATTTCCTTTATAAAGTAGATAACAACTTCATCTAACACATCAACCACTTGGAATACATAAAGCAAATGAGCAATTGATGTGTCTCTTCAAGAAAATAACAACACGTGCAATATTTAGCAAAAATAAAATTAAAGAACATACCTTAAAGCTATAACCCTGATCAATTAAAAATTGTTGCCTTTTAGTCGAGTAATACATCTCCTGCAAAGCCAAGAAATGATAGATGTATATTAAACCATGAATAATTTGTATAAGTGCAGGCCATGGTGCATAATAGATGATATACCTGGGTATCAGTTGAGACAAGGGAATAAAAAAATGCATTATACTCTTCTTTACCGCCTGCCATCCTATCCTGAAGCTTTCCCTGCGATTTTAATTGATATAATTTGAATATATCAGGCACCGCATTGCACAATGCATTACTGACAGATGATATTAAGATATTAGTGGCAGAGAACTTCAAACTTCCGTCAACCATCATTTTAAGTTTAGAATTTACTCTGTAAGGTGGCTTTAAAATTCAGAAACTGACCTTGGCCCTAAGAATACGACCTAGACGCTGGGCTTCTTGACGCCTAGAACCAGCATGCGAAGAAATTTGAATTATCACATTTGCTTCGGGAATATCAATTGAGTTGTCACCCACCTGAGAATATTAGATTATTAAATATCATATTTTTTAGTAAGATGTTAAAACCTGATAATATCCACAATAGAGCATAAAGAACTGACGCAAAAAAAGCACACTCCTTACGAACCCAAGCTAACACAACAAAACTAAAAATATATATCAATTCAAATGTTTACATTGATGAATGTCAATAAGATTGATTAGTACATGCTTTGACAAATCCAAAGAAAAATAAATCAGAATAGCAGATAAGCCTCAAAAATAGAAGTGAACTAAACTACAAAAGATACCTTCGAAAGAAAAACAGTGTTCACGTCTTTGCTAGTTTTGAATGCTTGTAGAATTTTCGTCCTCTCAACATGGCTGAAGACAACACATATTAGAATAGATGTTGCAACAGAACCCAAAAC
>NC_029785.2:128917810-128921921 GCF_000816755.2 Arachis ipaensis | reverse complement strand
GTAGCACCATATATCATTGGTTTGCGGAGTTTCATGGCATACTCAGTGAGAGCGAAAAGATTATCAGCAAAGACAATAATTTTATCGCCACGTGCCCTTTCATGGTAATTTATGAGAAATTCACAAGCTCTGAACTTATTTGGATTCATCACATAAAGTGCCTGCACATGTAAAGCTCATCAGTTAGGAAGAGTAGATCCAAAACAAGTAAACTCTGAGTAGTTGAAAGTATTCAAAAAAAGATTTTTTAATCCATTAATACAATATATCATGTGAAACAACCAACAAATCATAATCACTCTACATGCTTCCTCCTGAAAAGATCCACAAACATTCCGAGAAGCCTTACCTGCCTCTTCTTGGAATTCTCTTTCTTCAGATACTCAGCAAAAAACTCTCTTGTCATTGGACACCATACTTCAGCACACTGAACATTTGCAATAAATCCACCTTTTACTAAGTCTAACCAATTTGCCTCATACAGCTTGGGACCAATTAGGAAGTTGAGATCTGTAATCCTTTCATCCTCTCTCACAAGTGTAGCTGCAATATTAATGGTCAAGATCTCACTCCAACCCAAAAAAAAAAAAAAGAGGCTAGAATCATAGTCCACGTGATAATAAATTAACATAAAAGAGCATACCTGTTAGCCCAAGTTTGCAGTGAGATTTAGTGATACTAATGACTTTTCGAAACATATGGGCTGGAACCACATGCACCTGTTTATTATGCAATGATATCATGCATAAATAACGAGCTATATTTCATCATAACGAAAGAGTAGGTTTTAGGATTACCTCATCCATAAGGAGCAATCCCCATTCTCTGTTTCTTATTTCTTCAATGATCTTTTCAGATTCTTCAGACCGTTTACCACCAAAAGCAACCATATTATATGTTGTCACAACAACTCCAGCATTACCACGGAATCTCTCTTTGCTATCAGATGTAAAACGGCAAATATTTTCCTCTCGGATAGTTGACCATAGTTTAAACTGAAAAGCCCACTGATCTACAGAGACAGCATTTGTTGCCAAACAAAGGCAACTCTTCTTGATCCGGCTAGCTGCAGATACACCAACCAGGGACTTTCCAGCACCACAGGGCAGGACTATTATACCAGATCTTGCTCTACCTGAGCAGCGAAAAAAAGAGTTGCACTCAGAAATAATTTATATTTCAATAGGCATTTACAGAATAGAAACATTAATCATTTAATGTTGCTGAAGTCATGCCAATCCAAAACCAGTCACAACAGCCACAACAGCCACACCACTAGCGAAATATCCTTAACATGATTTTTAATCTATATGTTATGATATTAACACACAAATTCCAAAGGAAAATTAATGTTAATCATACTAATGCATACGGTTTTTAAACTATATGTTATGGTTTAATGAAGCTGAAAATTATAGTCTTCATAATATGCAAAACTTGAAAATTGTGTTGTAGACCCAAGTTTAAGACCAAACTAAAAAAATAAATGAATAAATAAATAAATTCAATCAATTCAAAAACAAAAGTTGATGTGTGCTCTAAATTTAGTAAATTGCAAGAGATAAAGTCCTTGTTTAAGATATCAGCATTACCATTTCCAAACATTTTGCTAAGGCTCTTCTCTTGATAAGGTCGTGGTTGTGCTTGAGGCTTTAGTTCCATGTCAAGGTCAGGGTTCACCTGCAACATTAACAGAATACAATTGAATGCATGCAAGATAACCAATTCAAAGCTCATAACTGTAAATTAGCAAGATGTACTATCAGTAAACATAATTACAACCCTATAAGGTTTCTTTGGAAGAAAAATTATGTAAACTCACTGTATCATTTCTGAAATCATACTCCTCCAACATGGGATAATTTAATGCATTTGGCAAGCACCGTTGCTTTACATTTTCAACCTGTAATAGAATGTATGTAAAGCAATTGCAATCACTATTTTGATTTCCAACAGATAAAATCTCAATTTTCTTGCAAATTAAAAACATTTTGACATCATATTATTTATCGGCGAATTCCAAACAGATACTCACGCAAACTGAAGTAACAAAGTTGACTGCCAAAAAGATGGAAAGATGAACTATGTAATTTGGGTGACGATCAACTGTGTAAAATTAAGGATTTAGTGTGGAATCCACTTAATGTATTTACACTTGTCGTTGTGGCAATCGAAACAGCATACAGAACAATATCAGAGCCACAGCATAGAGAAAAAAGAACCTAGTAATAAAAAATATGCTGCTAATATTATCTACTTCTTCTAATTACTGTATATATATTAAAAATTTTCCCCTTGGATTCGAGTCAATTAACTCATCCATTCATTTGGGACCTGAATTACCAAACCCAGCATCATTTTTTCATGAGAAATAACAGAACTCTGATTCAAATTTGTGGTGTAAGTCTAGGTATCATGATGCAAAACTGAAAACAAAGGGATTTGCTTCAGAGTGAAAATAAGACAATCTCTTTCAAAAGCTCACAACTAAGTTACCTGAGAAGGATTAATTTCAAAAGCATGAGTTTCTTTCTCTTCAGCAGCTGCTGCCACCTCGGCTTCATTTAGCAACTCGTCATGTCTGCCTTCAATTTCACCTGCTGCTTTGCTAATTGTAAATCCATCCCCATTTGTACCCTATAAGAGAAAGGACAATATGGAATTTGAAATTCACTGATTCAGTCACGTCATGGGAAGAAGTAGTAACAGGAATGCACACTGTGTAGTATTGAGCATATAGTAACATTTGCAAATTTTTACATCCAAAAATATGCATTTTAGCAGAAAAAAATGTGATCACAAACCTCAGAAGTAATTCTTGCTCGAGATATGACTTCATCTTTAAGCAATGTCTTCAATACCTATAAAATTTGTTATAATGAAACAAACAAGATCTTAACAAAGTATTTGCATAGACTGCTAAGGGAAACACAATGGGTCAGTGAGAGGCTGAGAGCAACATTTCCATACCTCAGGAAATGGAGATTCAATAAAGTAGCGATTCTTCTTGAGCACCAGCTTCACTTTACCATAATTAGCAGTGGAATCATGTATGAAACTAATCATCTCTTTGGGAAGCTTGGTCTTTGATAACTTGTTCAAAACGGATATGATAGTTTCTGTTTCCAGACCAACAGAAACAGCAGCATACAGCGAGTGTGGTGTAAGGTTGTATTCATGCATAGACTCCGGCCTATCCATCAGTATCATCACACACCAAACTTATAAGTAACAATCTAATAACACAACACACCCTGCAACTATCTTCCTCATATATCTAAATCTATATAAAAATGATTACTCAAAAGGAAAAGAAGCAACCTGCAAACGGGTTCGGCAATGGCAATAAGAAAATCATAAGCTTGCTTGTACAAAGGAGAGAAGGTCTCAAGGAATATGCGGCCATTGCCACAGGCCCAGAGAGGACGATTGAGGTGATCCGGTTTCAGCTCTAATTTGCTAAAATCTTTGACTTTGCCATCTGATTCATACAAAAAACTCAATCCAATATTATCCTAAAAACTCAACTAACCCCCTTCTCCAAAATCTAATCCTAAATGCAATTTAATTAGATGGTAAACTTACCATCCTCGTCGTGTGCATCGTCGCCGCCATAAACGTCATCGTCATCGAATCCTCTTTTGCTGCTATCTTCCTGAAGCAAACAACATCAAGAGGAGTTGAAGCACGAAAATAAACGAACTAAAAGAGGAACTAAAATCGAAGATATCGCAAGTGAACTAACGAATTTGTTAGAGGGCTTGAACTTTTTGAAGGGTCGGCCCTTATCACCTGCAAATATGGAATCGAAATACGAAGAGCTTGATTACATGCGTTTCATTGGATTAGATGGGTGCATCAGAAATTCAGAACGAAGGGCAAAAGTACCGTGTCCGTGTTGTCCCATTAGATTAGGGTATGAAAATTTTGTTAATTTAATTCGAATTCTTTTAAAACGCTTTCTTCTTTCCGATCAGTGATTGGCACTGAACCGACTCAGATTGATGAATTGCCCAGGATGAAGAAAATAGAACCTGAACGAGAGAATGAACGAACCAAGTTTCAGACAACCGAGTGAATCTTCTTATTTATACCAATGAGTATGACAGTA
>NC_029785.2:128882602-128916566 GCF_000816755.2 Arachis ipaensis | reverse complement strand
CCATAAGGTGCTCACAATAGTTACCATCATTTTTTTTTTGGAACAAGTGAGCTCAACACACAGAGTGGAGCGATAGAAGAGTCAAACAAACTTAAACATACACAAAAGGATAAAATAGAAAAATCTCCCTTGTGCTATCTACGGCATAGCCATCAACAGCTAAAGGGATCTAAGCTACTCCACTTTCTAACTCTGGTACACCTCTTCTACACCTACTTTCTTATTATTAAAGATCCGTCTATTTCTCTCTAACCAAACGTTCCAAATAACAACAAAGAAGCAAATGAGCCACTTTTTGCGTTCCTCTTTCTGTTGGCGACACCTGTCCAACTCTCAAAGTGCTCTTTCAGTGAGTCCGGAATAGACCAGAGTCTCCGAAAGTCTGATAACCAGTCACACCACACCTGCTAAGTGAATTCACAATCAAGGAACAAATGGTAAAAGTGTTCACCCTCTTTTTTACACAGTACGCACATGTCATCACCATGACTAATGATACCCAGTCTACTCAGTCTTTCTTTAGTATTAACTCGTCCTATCAACACAAACCAAGTAAATACCTCCACTCGCGGTGGAACCAATCCTTGCCATATGGTTCTTGTGAAGTTATAGCTGGTAATATCTTTCGGAGTTGTTTCTGAATGCATCACCTGCACAAAGAGTTAGTTGAAAAAATGCCTTCCTTGTCAAACTTCCAGACAACTCTATCTTGCGTATCATAAGCTAACTTTACAGGTCGTAAAGTCTCATGTAATTGATTCACTAATTCCAACTCCCATTGATATAACTCTCACCTCCACTGGAGATTCCAAATCCACTCTAACCCATCCCAAAACCCACAATCCCCTATGACAGATCCTTTTTGGTTTGAAATAGAGACCGCTCTGTAGCCAAACATCTTCCCAAAAGCGAGTCCTTCTTCCGTCACCCACCTCCATGGACAGCCCATTAATCATCTTATCTCTTACATTACTGTTCTTGAATTGTAATTGACAGATATCCTTCCACGGACCCCCTCTACTAGGCAATGTCTGAGCAGATAGCATTACATTAGGGTTCAAATTATAATAGGAGCATATAACTTTCTTCCATAATGAGCACTCCTCTTTTGAAAAATGCCACCACCACTTGAACAGGAGGGCTGTGTTCCTAATCACGGCGTCACCTACTCCCAATCCACCCAACTTCTTAGGAGCCTGAACCATTTCCCACTTAACCATCGGCACACCATTTCGACCGTCCTCCTTGCTCCATAGGAATTGTCACTGCAACGAAATCAACCTTTCTGCCACTGTTTTCGGCATCTTGTATAGACTCAAATAGTACACAGGCAAGCTATTCAACACAGATTTAATAAGGACTAGCTTACCCGCTTTATTGAGTATTTTTGCCTTCCATAAGCTAAGTTTCTCCTTGACTTTATCAATAATAGGTTTCCAAGTGCTTACCAGCCTTGGGTTTGCTCCTAGCGAGATGCCCAGATACCTAATTGGAAGATTAGCCTCCTTACAACCCAATGAGTTACACATGTTGTAGGTCCACTGCTGATCACAATTGATTGGATTAGACTTGACTTGTCATAGTTGATACTTAACCCCGATATCAACTCAAAACACCTTAGCAGCCTGGCATAGTTCTTAATGGTCTCTTCCTCCAGTGGACAGAATAATATAGTGTCATCCGCGAATTGGAGGTGTGACAACTCTATATTATTCTTTCCAACCAACAGAGGCGAGATACGTCTGTTTCTGACTGCCTCCCCTAATATCCTATGCAGAACATCAACAACAAGAACAAATAAAAATGGGGACAATGGGTCACCTTGTCTCCAGCCCCTCTCCATCTTAAAAGGTTTAGATGGTAAGCCATTTATCAGTATTGACATTGATGCAGTACCAACACATTCCTTCACCCATTCTCTCCACCTCCAACCAAACCCATCTTCTGTAACACTATATCCACAAAGCTCCATTTTACCCGATCATAAGCCTTCTGAAAGTCCAATTTAATGATAGCTACTTTCTTCTTTCTCATCTTTAACCATTGCACTGTTTCGCAAGCAATAAGAGCCCCATCATGTATTTTTCGACCCTTCACGAATGCGCTCTGCGTCTCCCCTACTAGACCTGGCATCACTGATCTCAATCGTCTGACCATCACTTTAGAGATCACTTTATATACACAGCCTACCATGCTAATCGGCCTGAGGTCCTTGATCTCTTTAGCTCCAGTAAACTTAGGTGTTAGGGCCACCCACGTAATATTAGAATCCGCAGGCAATCTTGATGACCGAAAGAATTCCAGAACAGCTGTTGTGAACTCCGTACCAATCTCATCCCAACACTTTTTAATGAAGTTCATGTTATACCCATCACTTCCTGGTGCCTTTGAAGATTCACAATCCCAAACTGCCTCCCTAACCTCTTCCATTGTCGGCATCCTCTCCAAAGCTACGACATCTTCTTCATCAATCCTATTTACCAGGCCATCCCTAAATCCCACAACTGGTGACCTCTCCTGATGATACAACTTCTTATAAAACTCCCTGATAGCGATCTTAATCCGAGCTTGATTTCTTATCAATCTTCTATTAATTATCAGAGCGTCAATACTGTTATTCCTTCTTCTTGCCGATGCTAAGTTATGAAAATACCTAGTATTTTTATCCATATCCTTCGCATGCCTGGATCGGGACATCTGCTTCCAATGTAGTTCCTTTCTCACATACCACCGCTTGCAACAGTTTACTAGAGCCTTTCTTCTAGCCTCCACTGTTTCATCATAAACTCCATTGCCAGCCATATCATCTATCTTCTTGATCTCCTCTCCAAAGCTCTGAATTTTCTTGGCCATGTCACCAAACTTGTCCTTATGCCATCTCCCCAACGGCACCGTTAGAGCCTTCAGCTTATCTGTGAGCTGCATCTCCCCAAGATTTCTCCATTCCTCCCTAACCATTCTTAGGAAACCAGCATGTGTGAACCAAGAATCTAGACTCCGGAAGGGGCGTGGACCACTTCTGAATTTGGAGACGTCAACTATAATTGGGCAGTGATCTGACAACCCTCTTGGGTCTCCTTTTAACTGAATCTCCGGGAACTCCTCAGTCCATTCTACACTCACTAGAGCTCTATCAATACGACTGCAAGAGCGGCCTCTAAACCATGTAAATTGTCGATCATTCAATGGTAAATCCACTAGCTGCATATCTTGAACCTAACCTTTAAAATCCTTTGCAGACGCTGTTAACCTGCCTGACCTTTTCTTTCAACCTGAAGAACCTCATTAAAGTCACCCATATAACACATCGGAACTTGACATAGGCCAGCTATAAAACTCAATTCCTCCCACACTGTAAGTTTCTCCGCTCTAGTGTGAGCACCATATACCAAACAAAAGGCACAGTTAAATCCATTCTTTAATAGGACTCCTTCAACACATAACCATCTACCTCCTTTGTAACAGTTATTCATTCTGAACAGCGTATCATCCCATATTAACAACAGACCCCCAGACGTTCCTTCTGATCCTATATACTCCCACCCCACACCATCATTTTCCCAAATACGTATTACATCAAACTTAGTCACAACCTGTAGTTTAGATTCAACCAAACCTAACATATTTAGTTTTTGCTTCTTTTTTAGTTCTTTCACCATACTCAGCTTCTCAACACCCCGTAGTCCCCTAACATTCCAGGAACTAAAAATCATTTCACATATGTATTACACACCTTATTGAGCTTTTTTGGTCTGCATCTCCGTACCTTTTCTTTTTTCTTTGCCATCCTCCGTTTTTGAGCTAGTGCTTCATTCTGTTCTTGAAGAATTGCCATAATATCCTCATCTTCGTCGTACTGCACCGCTCCTGCCTCAACAGCTAATTCCCACACCTTCTTATTTTCCAACATCTGTTCTGCCCTATCATGAGCCATTCCATCTTTGTTCTTCAGATTACCAGCACCAAAATCCAAGCCAGTCCCAGCTTCAGCACAGCCATCATCAAACCTCGCACCATTCAACTTCGCACACACTTCCAACTTGCCTCCATCTTGTTCTATTATGTCTCCGTCATCCATAGCAGTCTGTTCGACCACTATTCCACTGATCTCAGCGTCTTCATCAGATCCGCCATCCCTGCAAGACGTCGCTAGTAATGTCAAACCTTAACCAAACCTTAATTTATAANATTTTAAATAAATTTTATAAATTTTATAACCCCAAACCTTAACCAAACCTTTATATATGAAAGACGTCGCTAGTAATGTCATCTCTCTTTTTTTTCTGAATACTCTCCTTCTCATCTTTTTTATCAAAACAAAATTTTAAGCTACCTTATTTTTTCTTCATTTCTATCACCATTTTCATTATCTTAGAATGAATCAATCCTCAACGAAGTAAAATCAATCATAATTCTATCATCGTTCTGTTGAAAAGTCCTTGACAAAAGTAACCAAGATAAAAGCCCTTACCTTTAAACAGTGCGTTTTGGCGCACGTGCGTTGAAATAAAGGAAGGAAAAAGAGGAACATGTGTCTAGTCCAAAGAGGGTAGAATTGAAGGTGAAATAATAGATTTTGGTTCCAAAATCATTTCCTTCTTTATTCTATGATATCATTCAATTTGTTAATTATTATTTTTGTGGTCTTTTGATATTCTTTTTGTTTCTTCTCTATAACGGATGAAACTCAGACCTTTTGATTTTGAGCTATTTAAGATTTTGTTCAAATTCTTACTTTGGACTAAATCTTCATGTTAATTATGCCATTTTATTTTCTTACCTTTGTCTTGTTTCATCTTTACAAATTAGGACTTAGGGTTTTGATTGGTAAAAAAGATGAGAAGAAGAAGGAGAGGTTTCGAAGAGAAATAAGGATTTGCATGACATTATTAACACCAACAAGCCACTTAGGATTGAAAACTAACGGCATCTCTCATAGACTAACATTTAGTTAGAAATGTCAAATGCATATAATCTTTTATAGTTATAAAATTTATTTAAATTAGTCATAGTAAGTATTGTCAGCACCTCAATCTTTCATTATTAGAAATAACTATTTACTCTTTTTTTTAGAAAAAAAATAATCATTTGTACCTGTTTCGAGGGTTACCTAAAACTGGGTTGTGTTTGGGCTTGAACGTGAGGTCTAAGCTCTTAATGAGATGATCTCTGACTTATCCTGCGTCAAGCAGCTGTCGTCCGAGTTGTTTGTTGGAAGATGGAGGGTGGTACTTGCAAAGCGCTCCAATGCCTAAGTCAGCAAGGGTCTTAGCAGGTTTTAGTGTATTGGAACTTAAGTGTACCTGAGGGTGTCAGTGTATTTATAGGTGATGAACCAATAACCACCATTGGAGTAGTTCCACTTCTGGTGGTGGATAACCGTTCTTTTATCTAAGGGTTGTTGAGATCTCTCTTCTAGAAGTGGTGAGAAATATTAGGGGTTAGTTATAACTCCTTTGGAGTGAAGAGTGTTACCATGCAGCGCTTTGGTCCGACCTATGAAGAGGTCGGTTATGGGCAGCTGCATTTTGGGCTTTCTCTGCCTTTGGGCCTGGCTTATGCTTTGGGTCAGGGGGAGCGATGTGGAAGTTGGCATGCATCTGGCAAGGCAGACACTTTTTAATAAAGTCGGTCGCGTCCTTTTGCAAGGTCGGCCAAAAGAATCCATCTCGGACCACCTTCCTAGCTAGAGATCGTGCTCCGAGATGGTTTCCACAGATGCCATTATGTACTTTCTTCAAGACTTCTTCAGTTTTGCAAGTCGGGACACATTTCAACAAAGGTGTAGATACTCCTCTTTTGTAAAGGACGTTTTGTACCAAGGTATAGTTTTGTGCTTCTCTCCGAATTTTCTTCACTTCCTTTTGCCCTTTGGAAAGAATGTTGAATTTCAGATATTCAATAAAGGGAGTCATCCATCCGATGTTTAAGCAAAAAACAGGTAAAATATCCGACTTCTTATCTGGCTTAATAACGGAGGGCCCTTGAGGGTTTCTTGTATCAAACTTCTGTTGTTTCCCCCAGGTTTGGTACTTGCTAATTTAGAAAGGGCATCTGCTTTACTATTAAGTTCACGAGTTATGTGTCGAACCTCGGTGTCAAAGGAATTGCTGAAGATACTCAAGTGTTTTCTCCAAGTACCTCTTTATATTGGGATCTTTTGCCTGGTACTCTCCATTGATTTGAGAGGTTACTATTTGAGAATCACTGAAGACTACCACTTTGGTCGCTCTAACTTCTTTGACGAGTTTCAATCCTGCAATCAGAGCTTCATACTCGGCTTGATTATTGGAAGCAGGAAATTCAAACTTCAGGGAGAGCTCTATTTGCGTCCCCTCTTCATTGACCAATATGATGCCCGCACCACTCTCGAATTTATTGGAGGATTCATCTACATAAAGATTCTAGGTCATGGAGTTTTCATTCTTGTCTCTTGTATACTCTGTTATGAAGTCGGTGAGACATTGAGCTTTGATGACTATCCGAGTTTCATACCTTAGGTCGAACTCGGATAGTTCTATGACCCTCTGTACCCTCCAACATGTTATATCTGTCTTTTGCAGGATCTGTTTCATGGGTTGATTTGTTCGGACTCTTATGGTGTGTGCCTGGAAGTAAGGTCGAAGTCTTCTAAATGCCACGATTAAAGCATATGCAAATTTCTCAATTTTTTGATACCTTAATTCTAGCCCTTGTAGAAATTTACTAGCGAAATAAATTGGATGTTGTCCGACCTCATCTTCTCGTATCAGTGCTGGTGCTACTGCCTTCTCAGTGACAGCTAAGTACAACACGAGCTCTTCTCCCGTTTCTGGTCGGGTAAGGATGTGTGGTTGACTTAAGAATTTCTTGAATTCTTTAAAGGCTTCCTCACATTCAAAAGTCCACTCAAATTGGCATCATTTTCTAAGTAGTGAAAAAAGTGGCAAGGATCTCAATGCTGATCCTGTCAAAAATTTGGACAAGGCTGAAAGTCAGCCATTCAACTATTGGACTTTTTTCAAACAAGTCGGGCTCCTCATCTCTAAGATTGCTCTACACTTGTCAAGGTTAGCCTCAATTTCCCTTTGTGTGAGCAAAAATTCCAAAAATTTTCCTGCTTCTACTGCAAAGGTGCATTTGGTGGGATGTAGTCTCATTTCATGTCTTCTTATGGTGCTGAAGACTTGTGAGAGGTCGGACAGGAGATTTGCCTCATCCTTAGTTTTTACTAACATGTCGTCCATATATACCTCCATTAAGTTTCCGAGGTGAGGTGCGAACATCTTGTTCATCAACCTTTGATACGTGGCTCCTACATTTTTTAATCAAAATGGCATGACCACATAGCAGTAATTTGCTCTGGGTGTGATAAACAACGTCTTCTCCTGATCCGACTTGCACATCGGGATTTGATTGTATCCCGAATATGCATCCATGAATGATAGATACTGGTATCCTGAAGAGGAATCCACCAAAGCATCGATATTGGGCAGGGGATATGGGTCCTTCAGACAGGTTTTGTTGAGGTCGGTATAATTGACACACATCCTCCATTTCCTATTTTGCCTTTTTACCAGCACCACATTTGCTAACCATGTCGGATACTTGACCTCCCTGATGAATCCGGCTTCTAGTAGGGCTTGAACTTGTTCTTCGACCACTTGAGCTCACTCTGGTCCGAGCTTACGACGTCTTTGTTGCACAGGTCAGGACCCGGGATAGACCGCTAGCTTGTGCGTCATGAATTCAGGGTCTATACCGGGCATGTCAGCAGCCTTCAAGCGAAGAGATCGGAATTCTCCTGTAGGAGTTTTACGAGCTCCTTCTTCAAATATGTTCTTATATTAACTCCTATGTTGGTATTTTTTCCGACTTCTTCTCCGATTTGGATCTCTTCTGTCTTTCCTTCAGGCTGTGGTCATAGTTCATCTCTTCCTCGGACTCTTCCAAGCTCAATGGAATTGACTTCCTTTCCTTTACCTTGTAGATTCAAGATTTTATTATAACATTTTCTTGCCAGCTTTTGATCTCCCTTGATGGTTGCAATTCCTTCCTGTGTTGGGAATTTCATGCATAGATGAGGAGTAGAAACAACAGCTCCCAGCCAATTTAGTGTTGTCCTGCCAATTAGGGCATTGTAGGCTGAAGCTACATCCACAACAATGTAGTCAATGCTTAGGGTTTTTGACTTCAATCCCTTTCTAAAAGTAGTATATAGGGAAATGAACCCTAATGACCTAATTGGCGTATCTCCCAACCCGAAGAGAGTATCCGGGTAAGACTTTAATTCCTTTTCTTCCAATCCTAACTTGTCGAATGTAGGTTTGAATAGTATGTTGGTTGAGCTTCCTTGGTCCACTAAGGTCCTGTGTAAATTTGCATTAGCAAGTATCATGGTGATTACAACGGGGTCATCATTCCCAGATGCTATTCCTTGCACATCCTCCTTTGTGAAAGAGATGGTCGGAAGATCAGGAGTCTCTTCTCCGACATAGTAGACTTCTTTTAAGTATCTCTTTCGAGACGACTTGGTCACTCCTCCGCCAGTAAAACCTCCTGCTATCATGTGGACATGTCGCTCTGGAGTTTGTGGGGGCTGACCTTTTCGGCCGACTTCTTTGTTCTCTCTCTTCCTCTTTCCATGACCGTCTGATATTTTCATGAGATATCTATCTAACCAACCTTCCCTGGCCAGTTTTTTTTATCACATTTTTTAAGTCGTAACAGTCATTTGTAGAGTGCCCATACAGCTTATGGTACTCACAATACTCGTTACGGCTTCCCCTCTTCTTATTTTTGATCGGACGCGGGGAGGAGGGGAAGAGGGAAGCTTCTCGATGTGGCAAATTTTCCTATAGACATCCACGAGAGAAACTCATAGTGGGTTGTAATTGTGATACCTCCTAGGTTTTTCCGAGTTATACTCTTAGTTCTTGTTGGGCTCTTTTTCCTTTTCTCGTGCTTGATGAGGATGCCCTAGTCGCCAGTTTGGTTCTCGCAGCCTGACGTTTTCTTTTATATTGATGTATTTTTTAGCCTGTTCCTGTACATTGCTCAAGGAAGTCGGGTGTCTTTTTGAGATGGACTGGGAAAATGGGCCTTCTCGGAGACCATTGACTAATCCCATTATTATTGCCTTGGTGGGTAAGTTTTGGATTTCCAAGCAGGCCTTGTTGAATCTCTCCATGTAATTTTTGAGGGATTTGCCGACTTCCTGTTTAACTCCGAGTAAAATGGGCGTGTGCTTGACCTTGTCCTTTTGAATTGAAAATTGCATGAGGAATTTTTGCGCAAGGTCGTCGAAACTAGTAACTGACCTAGGTGGGAGGCTGTCAAACCATTTCATGGTCGACTTTGTTAAGGTTGTCGGGAAGGCCTTGCAGTGAGTAGCATCTGAGGCGTCAGCCAAGTACATTTGACTTTTGAAGTTACTTAGGTGGTGCCTCGGGTCAGTCGTCCCGTCATACAGGTTCATGTCTGGGCTTTTGAAGTTTCTAGGAACTCTCGCCCGCATGATGTCTTTGGTGAAAAGATCTTCTCCTCCTAACGGGGTGTTTTCCCGAGTTGTATGCGAATTCCTGCCTCGGAGGTCAGATTCTAACTTTGAGAGCTTTTCTTCCAGCTCTCTTCGCCGTTTAATTTCTCTCTTCAGATTTCTCTCTGCCTCCCGTTGTCACTCTAACTCTTGCTCTAGTTGCTCAAGTCAGCCATGATGTCCATGTAGCAGCTCCATGAAGTCGGTGGAATGGGGTTGGTTTTCTCCTTCCGGATGGTGAACCTCGGAGGGGATTCTTTGATGGTGATGATCGCCTGACGTGCCTTCACCATGTGGTCCCTCCATCCTTGAAGGAGGTGCCACAAGAGCTTGGTTGTTGTTGACCATGTCTTGATACTCTGGATCTGATTCCGATGTTGTGCGTCCGTCTTCAAGGTGATCGTCCGCCATGGAGTGTCGATTTTCAGGTCCCCAACAACGGTGCCAATGTTCCGAGGGTTACCTGAAACTGGGTTGTGTTTGGGCTTGAACATGAGGTCCAAGCTCTTAATGAGATGATCTCCGACTTATCTTGTGCCAAGCAGCCATTGTTCGAGTTGTTTGTGGGAAGATGGGGGGGGGGGATGGTACCTGCAAAACAGTCCGATGCCTAAGTCAGCAAGGGTCTTAGTAGGATTTAGTGTATTGGAACTTAAGTGTACTTGAGGGTGTTAGTATATTTATAGGTGATGAACCAATAACCACCATTGGAGTAGTTCCACTTCTGGTGGTGGATAATCGTCCCTTTATCTAAGGGTTGTTGAGATCTCTCTTCTAGAAGTGGGTGAGAAATATTAGGGGTTAGTTATAACTCCTTTAGAGTGAAGAGTGTTACCATGCAGCGCTTTGGTCCGACAAATGAAGAGGTCGGTTAGGACAGTTGTATTTTGGGCCTTTTCTGCCTTTAGGACTGGTTTATGCTTTGGGCCAGGTATGAACAATACCCATGAACTTTGCACTGACAAAAGTATCTATCAAATAAGAAAACTAACGTTATATTCATAAAAGATATATTATGTGTGACAAAAGTATCCAAACTCTAATTTTTGTTGACTTTTAATAAAATTTCTAAATTACCCCAACATTTATCTTCAACATCAACTCAATACCATTTCTTCTGCCGTAAATGCCAAACTTTCACAACCCTCCATTGCCACCATCTTAACCATATTTTCTCTTCTTTACTACTCCACCATATCTAGTACTATGACAACGCTAACATTAACTACCTCAACAAATCTATGGTTATATTGAAGCAGAGCAAAACGAAAGAAAGCAAAACTTGGATTCGGTGGCAAGTTGGAGCTTGCAGCGGTACTGGACAGCGATGACATCAACATCTCTTTTGTCTATTGTCACCTTCTTCTCTCTCAGCGACCATCTCCCCAGCAACGAATCCTGATAGAGATTATTCCAAAATCATTAAAATCAACCATAGTAAGAGTTTAATCCAGTTTCATACAAATTAATAAAAGAAAAAAAATACAAAACAATCAAAAACTCATAATTATAAACATTATTCCAAATTTTTGTCATACAGATCCCATCTTTTATGGGTATAACAATTTTCTTGTTTGATAGGTACTTTTGTCAGCGTTCAGAAAGTTTATGAGTACAAATTGTTGTTTTTTCTTTTTTTTTTCTTATTTCTAATAGACGGGACCTTGGATTTTTTTATTTAAA
This sequence comes from Arachis ipaensis, assembly GCF_000816755.2. Classification (NCBI taxonomy): domain Eukaryota; kingdom Viridiplantae; phylum Streptophyta; class Magnoliopsida; order Fabales; family Fabaceae; genus Arachis; species Arachis ipaensis. The sequence continues at coordinate 128,905,366 of NC_029785.2, read as the reverse complement.
TTAATAAAATATAATATTTATTGAATTGTATAATGTGTAGATAAATTACTATTTTTAAATAACCGTTACACATTTCGGATACACAGTAAAAAAAACTATTAATTACATAAATCAGAGACTGTGTTCTTAGGATATGATCCAGATTAAAAAAAAAACTTGGTTGCACTCGGAATATGACCATACAAACATGTCTAATACGTACTCTAATTACTTAAATTCAACTATCCTAACATAAAAACTGATTAATTAAAATAAGTTAATCCAACATGTCATTATTCTAATATATTTTTTAACTAATTAAATCGAAATATCCTATCATATATTCATATCAACTAAAACTAAATAAGTCAAAATATCTTAACATGTTAACTAATCAACTAATTAAAATAAGGGATAGACAAACCAACCTTAAAATTCAATACCTCGACCACATGTTACGTCGCATTTAGTCTGTTAATATTTTTTGAGTGCACGTAATTCTGATGTTGAGCCATATATGCTTTTAAAACTTTCCAAAACTAACAAAATCACTCAAATGAAAAACATCTCAAATGCACTTTATATACAATCGAGCTCAATATATCTCGAGTACTGAGACCACAAATCATTACACACATATCTTGGGCACCGAATATCCGTTTTCAGCATTTATATCACATCCCGGAATGCACCTAAGATATGTAACATTGAGCATGTGCCATATTCCGATTACTACATATCTGAGATGCATTTTTTTTATATATTTTCGAACACAGTACATAACATATATAGATAAATATTTGGCCATTACATAATTCAGTAAAAATTATATTTTATTAAATTAAATAAAAAAGTTCATGGGACCTTTTTCATTTCAAAACTTACAAATTAGTTTTAAAATGTATTAAAAACACTCTTAATTTTTAAAATCTAAAAATATATGCATAACAATTTTTTTATTTATCAATCACAAAATATTAGCTCATACATTTGAAAATCACAACTAACTATATTACCAGACCACCTAGATTCTAAGTTCCAACACATGAATATTAAAGTAAATTACGTTTGACTCCAAAATATTCAGATTTCCAACCAAAAAAATCCTTAAAATTGATAAATGACATTGTGATTCTCTAAAACTTCATCAATGTATAACATTTTCAATGCTTCTGTTTTAAAAACATTTGTATACTTCTATAGATGGTGTATGTTCTTGGGTGAGTAACCTGGATATAACTCGGTCCCTGATAGTCGATGCCGAGTTGTTGTCCTCAACGCCGAGCTACGGGCTTTGAAGGTCTGAGTTCTTGTCCAAAGATATATCACGTTACGGAGGGTGTGAACAAAGGGGGAGTGTACCTGCATAAGGCACTCCGATACTTAAGTTAGTATTGTGAATTCAATGTCTCGTCTCAGGATAAAATATCATACCTTTATAGGTGAGGTAGAATAGGTTGGCTATGCTTCCATTGATCATGTATATTGAAGAGCAGTTATTAGAGATTAGTAGGTTACAGTATCTGGTCAGACGTTTTTATTCCAAGCTATAATCCATTGAGTCAAATTATAACACATAATACCGAGCTGTAACGCCTGATGCCGAGTTATAGTGTATAACGCCGAGTTATGATTTTGGATTTGTAACAGCCATATCATAGCCCCAATCTTGGCCTAGAAATGCATTTTAATGAAGCAGGTTGAGCTTTTGCTGAGCCATAACTCGGCCATTGAATTAGCCTTGGAGCCTCCAGTTCAAGATGCTTTATTAAAAGATTATTTAATTGCGATTTCTATTGATATGAGTAGGAGAGAGAAAAATTAAATGCCCATTAAGGAATGTGCGTGTTCCCAATGTGCTGTATTTCCTTTGATGTAACTGATGGGATGGTTGGGGTGGAATTCAAAACAGTTTTGTAGTGGTTAATTAAAATCTTTGGAATCTAAAAGGTTGTGTTAGGTTGCACTAGTTTTCCTTGTTATCAGAAACATTGTGAAGAAGCATGAGTAAAAGAGGTACGCTGTTTTTCTCTTTGTTCTCTTGTAATTTCTGTTATTCTTCATCTTTGCTTGAGTCATTCTGATGGGTTTTGAGAAAGAGAGAAAGGAGAAGGTTGATTGGTCATATGATTGGGTAAATGATGATGTTAGAAAACGTTATTTTCTGTTCTTAGATGAAGAAGCTGTCAAGGAGATAGATAAGAGTAAGATTGTTAAGTGTGGTTTGGGGTTCGTTTAGAGCTATTCCCTTGTTCTTCTAGTGATCGTGTGTATCATAAGGGAGAAAGATTTGAATATTTCTATATGTATAGTTGTGTTCTGGAGGAGTTGAGGGTGAAGCTTCCCTTCACTGATTTTCAATACCAGGTTCTGAAACAACTGAACTGTGCGCCCTCACAACTCCACCCAATGGTTGGGCTTTTTTGCGGAGCTTCAAAGTTTTGATGGAGTTTCTGGAGGAGACTCCTTCTGTGGAGTTATTCTTCTCTTTATTCCATGCAAAAGGTATCTGGAAGGGGGGTTTGGTGAACTTGAACAGCTCGCCGAGGTTTGCTGTCTTCAAACTCTGTAAGTCTTCGTTTAAAGACTTTAAAGAAATGTATTTGAAAGTTACAAATGCTGAGGGTGATTTCTCTTTTTATATGTACGAGCATTTGGGGGAGAAATTCCCCCTTTGGTGGTGTTCAGAGCCTCAAAATATTCTGGGGCCTGAAACCATTAGTGCAAGGGTTGAATGTATTATTGAATACCTAGTGGATGTTGTTGATCGGAAGGAATTGATTTCGGTTTTTGATTTACTTCAGTGGGAAGAAAATAGGCAAGCTATGGTAGAATACCTAGGTGAGATTTTGAATTGTTGATTTGTATGTTTTGACTTTATAATTTGATAACTGGATGTTTTGTTTTAGGAAGAAAGTATCCCAGGGTATCCGCTGCCACCTTAAGAACTCAGGTAAAAAGCAAAAACCTTGAGAAAGAGGGGTCGACTTCGAAGGCTGATAAAGTTGCTGGTGTTGGCGAGGTTAATCAGCCTCGGCCGAGAAGAAAAAAGGTTATAATGAAGAAGAGAAAGACGGATGTAGTGGATCTATCTGAAGGTTCTGATGAAGATAGAGAGGAAGTTCCGATTGAAGAGATACATGCTTTTATGGAAAATCCAAAGAAGTTGCATGACATTGCCAACCAAAATGACGGCTCATTTGTCTGGGAGAAGGATTTTCCCTATATGGTCATTGCCGACGAGGTTTTTCAATCGTCGGCAGATGTTTCTTTGGTGAACGAGGTTGGGGATGTTGCCATTGGTCAATACATGCAGGTATCATTTTTGCTGTTTATTAGTATTATATATATGTTTTTTTTTGTTAATCAGCATGGTGCTTTTGGTTTTGTAAGGTGCTTGGTTTTTGGTTGGTCAGCTTAGGGCATAGCCAAGAAAATAAGCATAGGAAGCTTGCTGGGCAGAAGCAAGATCCAAGTTTGTAGGAGGAGTTAGCATTAAAAAACATTAAAGTAGCTGAGCTGGAGTCTAAATTATCTGAGAAGGAGAAAGAGTTGAAGTCGATGAAAGTGAATTATGCAAAGGAGGTGGAAGATCTTAAGAAGAAGGAGGCCAACCTCTCTAGCATGAGTGCTCAAGTAATTGAAGTAACAGCAAAGTTAAAAGAGGTGGAAATTTTGGATTCGTTTGTTGAAGGTTTTGAATGGGTTTCATTGTAGGCAAAGTTTTTGGTCCCAGAATTTGATTTTTCCCCAATGGATCCAGGCAAGATCGTCCGACATGGGGTTTTGGTGGAGGATGACGGTGCAATTGAGGAAGAAGAGGAGAATATTGATTAGCTTACCTTATATGTAATTTATAATTTGCGAATACTGATGTTTATGCTACTTGGGTCTGTTTGCTCTGTATGGAGCTTTTGTTGACTTATTTATAATTTGCTAAATCTTTATGTTAGATTAGCGATAGTTGATGGTAAATATGACTTGCTGCCAATTTTGTTTGAGATTGTTATTTGTTTGCTGTGAGCTGTTGCATATGCAAATGTTTGATTTAACTTTAGAAATACCTATGTTTGCTGGTGGTATTTGTTTTTGTTAGAGTTTACATGACCTCAGTCAATAATTTGCTTGATTAGTGTATCTCAAAGAGATGTAATTTGGGAACCTGGACTTGCAGGGGTAGATCAAATTTGTAGTTTTGTTAGATATAGGTCAAAAGTTTGACCTTTGCGCTTGCGAATATAGTTCGGTAAGTTAAGGTTAGAGGTGTCAGTAAAAATAGACAAGACAAATTAGAGGTCTAGAATTATATGATATTTTATTGACCTTTGTTTACAAAGGTGCAGGTAGGCATGCCTCGTTAAAACCTCTCCAAGCAAAACCTTTTTTGGAAAAAATCTTGGTAGTAGAAAAAAGAGTACAAGCCTATCCCTGACTTTAACTATAGTATTGTTTTAAAGAAGAGAGATTCCAGGTATTAGATATGGTTGTACCATTCAAATATTGGAGTCGATATGCTCCATTTCTGAGGACTTCAACAATTCTGAATGGGCCTTCCCAATTTGCGGCGAGCTTTCCATGTGATGGTGGTCGGCGGGCCTGCTCTGTTTTCCGAAGAACCAAATCGTTTAGCTGGAAAGATTGGGGATGGACCTTAGCATTGTGGCGCTGAGCTATGATTTGTTGCGCTGCTCGGTGCCGGAGAGTTACAATATCCCTGATTTCTTCAAGTGTATCGAGGTCTATCTGCCGAGCTTGATGTTGGTCGTCTATTTGAGTTCTGATTGAGGATTAAGATACTTCTAAGGGAATCAATGCTTCTGATCCGTATACCATCCAAAAGGGTGTTTCTTTTGTTGTTGAGTGGATTGTGGTGTTGTATCCCCATACCAATTCAGGGATTAATTTGGCCCATAGTCCTTTTGCATCATCAAGTTTCTTTCGTAAAGTATGTAAGATGACTTTGTTGGCAGCTTTTGCCGAGCCGTTTGTTTATGGATGTTCTACCGATGAGAAGTGATGCTTGATTTTGAGATTCTATAAAAAAGAGGTAAACTTGTGATCAGCGAACTAGCGACCATTATCAGTGATAATGTGCCGAGGTATGCCAAACCTGCAGACAATGTTCTTCCATACAAAAGATATTATTTGTTTTGATGTTATTTTGGCTAGGGGTTGGGCTTCTATCCATTTCGAAAAGTAGTCAATTGCAACAATTACAAATTTTACCTGTCCCTTTGCTAAAGGGAATGGGCCGAGTATATCGAGCCCCCAATGATTGAAAGGCCAACTTATCTCGAAGCTATGAAGGTCCTCGGCCAGAAGATGTGTGATTGGGCAGTGCCTCTGGCAATTGTCACAATGTTTGACTTTGTTGTTACGATCTTGTTGCAAAGTTGTCCAGAAGAAGCCAGCGCATAGTATTTTGGATGACAAACTTCGTGCTCCAACATGAGTGCCACATATACCTTCATGTGCTTCAGCAAGCGCAAGCTCAGCCTTCGACCTAGAAAGACACTTAAGAAGTGGACGAGAAAAACCTCGCCTATATAGAGAATTGTTATATATGGTAAAGAAAGATGCCTGCCGGCGAAATTGCCGAGCATTAGTAATTTTGTCTGGAATTACTCCAGTATTGAGATATTCTATGTAGGGTGTATGCCAATCTTCTTCCTGTGTAGCACTTAAAATTTCGGTTAGTTTTATGCTCGGTTCATATAGCAAAGATTGATATAAAGTAAAAGTTGGTATTTGTGTACTAGCGAGCTTAGATAAGATATCAGCTCAGCTATTGTGCTCAATTGTTGAGAAGTTAGAAATAATCTTTTTGACAATATCCAAGTATTTTGCTAATAGGGGGTCCTTCACTTGAAAGAAATCATTTACCTGTTGGACGACTAGCAAAGAGTTACAGTATACCTTTAAGTTTGAAATTTTAAGTTCAGCTGCGAGCCTTAGGCCTGCAATTAGAGCTTCATATTCTGTTTGATTGTTGCTTGCCTTGAAAGAAAGATGTAGAGATTGTTCCAGGACTATGCCATTTTCATCTTCAAGTAAAACTCCGGCCCCACAACCTTGGGGGTTGGATGCCCCATCCACATATGAAGTCCACTGTTTTGAGTTGTTCTCCGAGCTTGGTACGGTGAATTCGGCTATAAAATTAGCAATATACTGAGACTTTATTGGACCTCAGCTTTGGTATCTGGTGTCGAACTCGGAAAGTTCTACAGACCATTTTACCTGTCGGCCAACCAGCTCTGGTTTTTGTAGCACTTGTCTTAATAGCTGATCAGTTCGAATGTGGACTACGTGGGTTTGAAAATAAGGTCAGAGACGCCAAGTTGAGAAAACTAAAGCCAAAGCTAAAGGTCGGAGACGCCGAGCTGTGAAGACTAAGGCCAATGCTAGTTTTTCGATCTTTGGATATCGAAGCTTGGCATTCTGTAAGGATTTACTAATGAAGTAAATCGGCTGTTCTTGCTTGTTCCTTTCTGTGACAAGAATAGAACTTATTGCCCAGTCAGTGACAGATAAATATAAAAAAAAGTTCTTCTCCCCGAAGGGATTGTATAAAATTGGTGGTTTTGAAAGAATGTTTTTTATGCTAGTAAAAGCCTCTTCACACTCATTAGTCCAATTAAAGTTGTTTTTCTTTTTTAGAGTTTGGAAAAAATAGAAAGATTTAGATGCTAAACAAGGCAGGAATCTAGATAATGCAGCAAGTCTCCCTATTAGTCGTTGGACTTCTTTGATTGTTTGTGGACTTGTCATGTCCAATATAGCTAGGCATTTCTCAGGATTGGCTTTAATTCCTCGGTTAATAAGAGAAGCCAAGGAATTTACCTCCCTGAACTTCGAAGGCGCATTTCTCTGGGTTAAGTCTCATATTGTAATGACGAATTTGGTTGAAGATCTCTAAGAGGTCGTCGAGGTGGCTGTGACTGAGCTTTGTTTTGGCCACCATGTCGTCGACGTAAACTTCGAGGTTTTTGCCGATTTGATTAGTGAATACCTTGTCCATAAGATGTTGGTATGTTGCCCCTGCATTCTTAAGTCCAAACGGCATAAATTTATAATAGTAATTTTCATATTCAGTAATAAATGCTGTTTTATTTTGATCAGATAGATGTATTAGAATCTAGTTATAACTAGAATATGCATCCATGAAGCTTAATGTTTGATAACCTGAAGCATTATCTACTAAACAGTCAATAGAGGGTAGGAGATATGAATCTTTTGGGCATGCTTTGTTGAGATCGGTGAAATCAACACACATGCGCCATTTACCGTTATGCTTTTTTACCATGACGACGTTTGCCAACCATGTTGTGAAGCGGATTTCTTGTATGAAGCCAGCATTGATCAGTTTTCTGGTTTCCTCTAAGGATGCCTGCTTCTTTTCGAGACCGAGGTTTCGCTTATTCTGGGCTATGGGTCGGAATGACGGATCTAGTACCAATTTGTGTGAAATCACTGATGGACTAATGTCGGGCATGTCAGCAGGAGTCCAGGCAAAGAGATTGGCATGTTGTTGTAGAAAATTTTGAAATGAAACTTTCTCTACCGAACTAAGCGTGGTTCCTACATAAGTAAATTTGTTAGGATCATTGTAAGATAAACCTTTTGTAAGTCCTCTGTTGGGGTTGGTCTTTCGAGAGCCTCGGCCCTTGGGTCAAGATCTGCAAGGGCTGGGAGTTTGACCGAGTTGCAAATGTTATTTACATGCGAACCCATATGACGGTTGGGCTTTTTCAAGCTGATGTTATAACATGGGCGAGCTTCACGATTGTCACTGTGAATAGTCACAATGAGGTCGTCCTGCATAGGAAACTTAACGCAAAGATAAATTGTAGATACTATAGCACTGAACCAATTTAAAAAAGGTCGGCCAAGGATTAAATTATATGGGCTAAAACAGTCAACAATTAAATATTGAACATTTGAAGTTTTGATAATGGATGCTCACCCAGTGTGGTTTGTAACCACACAGATCCCATCACCGGGACCCTTTTCCCTGAAAAACTGACTAAATCTCCAGTGGAAGGTTGAAGCATGTTGTTGTTTAGCTTCATTTCTGAAAGGTGGAATAGAAAAGAGCTTCGGCACTACTCCCTGGATCCAATAGTACTTTTTGTACCAAAAGGTCTCCTAGTTGAATGGTAATGACGACTGGGTCATCTAAATTTGTGGTATTGGTGTTGAAATCAGAGTCCTGGAATGTCAATTGAGGAAAATGGGAGGGTGCTTGGTTGGTGCCGAGGTTTCCCTCAACCAATAACATAGCTCGGTATGAACGCTTCCTTGCTGAGTTTGATGCTCCTCCACCTGCAAAACCCCCAGAAATACAGTTAATAACTCCTCCTGGTTGATTGGGGTGAATTGAGGTTGTGGGGTATGCCTTTGTACGTGGCCATTGATATATTTGTCCAAGTGACCTTGTCGAGCTAATCGCTCTAGGAGGTCCTTGGCGATGACACACTCGTCAGTAATGTGGCTGTACTTCTGATGGAAAGTGCAATATTTGGATTTGTCGACATTTTTGCATCTTGATAGGTGATGGCTTTCGCGAAGGCTTGACCAGGTTGGAGTTGAGAATTTCTTTGATGATGTCGTCCCTTTTTGTATTGAACTGAGTGTATGACTCATAACGAGGGGTTAGCTTGAAATTTTTCTTATTGTCCCGAGCTTTATCCTCGTCTTTGTACTGAGGTTTGTCAACCTTCCGAGCTTGTCGAAGTTCCTCAATATCCATTTGTCCTTTTGCCTTTTCGCGAAACTCGGCCAGGGTCTTTGGCTTGGCTACTGCAATTACTTCTTAGAATTTTCCTGGTCGAGGTCCACTCTTGATAGCGTGCAAATGCACCTCGGGATGGAGATCTAGGATGCTCATGACGACTTTTGTAAAATGAGTCATGTAGTCCATCAGGCTTTCATTCGGGCCTTGTTTGATTGTATTCAGGGAGTCCGCGTCATTTAAGTAGATTACAAATCCTGCAAAGTGATCATCGAAAAGCTTTGCTAGTTGCCAAAAATGAGAGATAGAATCTGCAGGCAAAGAACAAAACCAATCAAGTGCAGGGCCGTCTAAATAAGATGGAAAACAACGACATAAGACAGAATCGGAAGCACCATTTACGATCATTATGGATCTGAATTTTTTGAGGTATTTCTTCGGATCTCCTACCCCGTCGTAGAGGGTTAAGGTCGGTGGCAAAGTGAACTTTCTTAGTAGCTCGAAATTCATAACTTCGGCTGTGAATGGATCTGCAGAGTTATCGTGCTCGGTATCCTCGTTTTCTGGTTGACCATCCTCGTTTCGCGGAGGCCGAGCTTCTTGAACTCGAATAGTTTCAACGGATCAGATTGGTGCTCTTCATCCTCTGGTTGTTCATGACGATCATTATTGTTTTCAATTCGAGCATTTGCTGATTCGGCAATCTGATTTTCCATTCTTTGATTTTCTTCTGTCATGCGTTGGTTGGCCTGCGCCATACGTTGGTTGGCTAGTTGTAGCTCGGTTACCATCCGAAGAATTTCAGATGGTGTAGGTAGAGGCGCGTCAGCCGTGGATGTACGCGACAGTACTGAGGCTAATAAATAAAAAAGGCTTTATGTTCTCGACCCTACGGTGGGCGCCAATTATTTTTGGGTGAGTAACCTGGATATAACTCGGTCCCTGACAGTCGATGCCGAGTTGTTGTCCTCAATGCTGAGCTACGGGCTTTGAAGGTCTGAGTTCTTCGTCCAGAGATATATCACGTCGCGGAGGGTGTGAACAAAGGGGGAGTGTACTTGCATAAGGCACTCCGATGCTTAAGTTAGTATTGTGAATTCAATGTGTCGTCTCAGGATAAAATATCATACCTTTATAGGTGAGGTAGAATAGGTCGGCTATGCTTTCGTTGATCATGTATATTGAAGAGTAGTTATTAGAGATTAGTAGGTTATAGTATCTGGTCGGACATTTTTATTCCAAGCTATAATCCGTTGAGTCAAATTATAACACATAATACCGAGTTGTAACGCCTGATGCCGAGTTATGGTGCATAACGCCGAGTTATGATTTTGGATTTGTAACAGCCATATTAATGTATATGTAAAATAGGGCAAAATTCGATGTTCAAACACTATTTATTTTTTTAAACAATTATAATCATTGTATAAAAAAATAATTTAGTTAATGTAAAATTATCAAATATGCAAGATAAAATATTACATTTTTCTAAATATCTTATAACTATATATGAAACCAAGGCCCATTCATTAGTGCGTTTCCTACGTGTCAAGCAGCGCAAGCAATCCACACTATCGTAAACATATTCGAGAGTCTTCCTGAACCTCATGTACAGAATGTACAGAATATGTATAGTAGATTGGATATGAAAATATATGTTACTATGTTATTAATCCTTCTTCTTTCTTTCTAAGTTACCCAAAGTACCCATTGAATCTAAATTTCATTTTACTTTTTAATTTTTTAATTAACTTAAATGCTAATCATGTTACTGTACTACTAGGAAGTAGTAATAATAATAATAATAATAATAATAATTCTTATTATGCATTTTAACTAATATAACATGTATAAATTCCAAAATAATTTTTTCTACATATTTTTATTGTTTCATAGTAATTACTTAATATCTACTCTCTAATAACATATATCTCCAGCTTTTCATGTTTAGCGTATACTAGGTACATCCCAATATATGCTATTATTGTTGAATATCTTAATACTAAGTACATGCTAATATATGCTACTATATTCTTAATATACTTTTGTAACTCACTTTTGTAATCTAGCTGGGTCGGTGCATTCAAAACTTGCCTCGAAACAATGAATTTACTGACAACATCCTCACTACAGAGTTGTTATCATTACAATTACAAATCCATAAACAAATAGAAGTCAAACTCTCGTGGCCCTTATCTCTTAACCTTCATCTCTTTTTATCTGTTTCTACCTTTTTATATATTTACAGATTTTGTTTTCAACCTGACGCTAGAAATAACTCCAACAATTTCATTCACACCTGCATCCATTACTTAACATCAGTGGTTTCATCGCGTATTAGGCATGGCGTCTAACGGTTTTCATCATTAAGGAAGATATTTTTACATGAAAATCAATCCGGATATGGTATATATCTACTTGATAGTGGTTGATTATTATTGTTCTTACTCATTTAAAAATTAACTATTACACCCCTGCTACCGAAAATGAACTTATTAAATCCACTTATTTTTTTCAGGACATGGGTGAACTACCATCCATATTTTTTAGGAGATTCAAGGATGTAATACCGAACTACATGACATTTTATGATTTTGCTGGCAACGAAGTTGATGTCGTCATTGAAAAGGGACACCGTACCGCTATAATTGTTACCGGATACAAAAATCTCTCAACCCTTTATGGCCTTAAAGACGGTGGATGGCTTACTGTCTGTTTTGTTGGGGGAGACAAATTCCTAATCATTGAGGCAAATGACTATAATATGTGTACGAAGGTTCCCTGTTTCCTACCTCTGAAGCCGCCACTCGACATCAAACCTACGGTCATTGTTGATGAAGTCATACAAATATCCGACCACACTCCACACGGCAGCTCACTCGCACAAGAAACTCCATCGCCATCATTTGGAAGCTCTCCTATCAACTCTCCTAACATATCGGCGTCAGTTTCACATGCAGAACATTTCCCTCATGGCTATGAAGTTGATGCCGACCCCGAACGGCAGCACCTTAGGTTGGTGGTATCTACCATCGCTGGTGGCATATGCCCGCAGCTTAACTTTTGTCCCAGCCCATCAGCTGCGCAGTTAACATTTCATGATGTGCTAGATTTTACAAGAGAAGCTCTTTCCATGTGTGGCGTTGATGCCTATTCCGATGTGGCTATTCCACCCGTTGAGGCCCTATTCGAACCTTTAAGCAATGAAGGAATAGAGAACTCAAACACCAACATAGCAGTTGTTCCGAGGGTTACCTGAATTTGTAGGTCGATCTCGGTCGAGATCTTCTGTGCTGGTCAGAACCGAGGTGTCCGGTTGGTGAATGGCGACCGGAGATGGTACGTCCGACTTGTTGGACTGGTTGTGCTGCTGATCCTTTGCCACCGAAGGGTGGGGGGTACCTGCAAGAGACTCTGATGCTTAAGTTAGCAAGGGTATTGAGCAGGTTTTTAGTAGAATCAGAGTATGAGTTATACCTGGGTGCTCCAGTGTATTTATAGTAGTGGGGGCTGACCTTTCTGATAAGATAAGTTAGTTATCTTATCTTATCTTATCCTGTTTTGGATGAAGTCAGCTTATCTTTAAGGGAACCGCCTTTATCTCTATAGGCTGGGATTGCCTTTGGATTTGGGTCGTGTTCCTCTATTTGGGCCCTTTATTGGGCTTTCCTGTCGATTTAGCCGAGCTCTTTAGAAGAGGTCGGGTAGTCTGACCTGAAGAGGTCGGTCGCTTTGTCGCCAATCATCCCGGGTCGGGTAACTCAACCCAGGGTATGAACAGTGCCCCTGCTTGAGCTCGGTCTTTTTGTTGAGGTTGAGTCTTTGACTTCGGTCCTTCTCTGATGAAGCCGAACTCAAGTATTTTGTCGAATTCCTTTGTAGAAGTTTTTGAATGTAGAACGTTTTTCCTCTAAAAGCGCGCGCTTTTATATCGGGCGCTGTTTTGGGAATGCAAGCGGTTTTAATATCTGCATTTAATTGGCATTTAATTGCCCCGTTTCCCCTAACTTCTCTATTTTTTTGAATTTTGTACTCAAGAAAATGGTTTCTCTCCTTCGCCCTTTTCGTAACTTCTTCACATTTTTTCTTTCACTCTCTCACTTTCTGTCTTTCGCTTGCGCTTCTGCTTTCGTCACTTGGCGTTTTTCTGGGCAGCCTTTGTCTCCGCGCTTCCACTCTTCCTCGCAGCTTCTTCCGTCTCCAGGTTAGTCCCATTTCGTATTTGTCCTCGTTTGTTTTTCTTTTTGGAGAAAGTTTGGATCTTTCTGTTTTTTATCATGCTTGACTTGTTGCATGCTCTGGAATTTCTTTGTTTTTTGGTGCGAATCTTTTTCTTTTGCATGTTGCCGCCGTTTCTGTCTGTCACCATGTGTTCTGGAGTTTCTTCATCTTCTGCATGATTGCTTTTGCTTAATGCTTTTAGGTTTTTGCACGCTATCGCCTTTTCTGTTTGTGCTTTTGATGGTGGTTTTTTGCCTAATTCTGAGAAAGGTTGTGTCTTTTGGTGATTTTCTGTTTGGCATTTGTTGATGTTGACAGTCCTTTTGCTGGTAGACTATAGAAAGATAGTTGCTTTGATGACTTTTGCGTTTTTTAATTTGATGGACGAAATGCTTGCTGCTTTAGGCCTTCTTTCCTTGTTTTGAAAGATACTGGGGTGTAGGTTTTTCCTAGAAACCTTGCTTTTGTTATTGCCTCCAAAGGATGCCCCAAGACTTTTGGTTTGAGTCTTGGGGTTTTCCTTTTGTTTATCCGCCCGTCGAGATGTTTTGACCCGTGCCCGAGATGTTTTTGAGTAATCCGCTCTTCTTTTCTTTTGTAGGATCTTAGTTGTCCTCATGTCTTCCCGAAATAACGTCGTAGCGGTGCCTTCCCAGGTCCCTGCGGGTATGGCCGATTGGGTGGACTCCATGGTTCTCATGTGTGTCTCGCTGGTTGACTCTGAGTTTTGTTCTCAGCTTAGGCAGTTTCACAGCGTTTGTAGTAACTCTGGTGATGAGAAGAATTATGAGCTTGTTCCTCCTTCCTCTGACGAGAGAGTCTGTTTCTCGACTCGAGTTGTTGACAATCGCCCTTTCTTTTATGCCTACGATTTTTTATTTGGTCAACTTGGAATTACTCTTCCCTTTACTCAATTTGAAATCGACCTGTTATGGTCTTGTAATGTTGCCCCTTCTCAACTTCACCCCAACTCCTGGGGTTTTATTAAAATCTTCCAATTGTTGTGTAATGGTTTTGGTATTCCTGCTTCCCAATCTCTCTTTTTCTGTTTGTTTGTCTTGACTAAGCCTGGCGTGGTGAAAAAGAAGTCAGCTTGGGTCTCCTTCCATTCTACCCAAGGAAAGAAAGTTTTTTCCATGTTTGATGAATCGTTTTGGGATTTTAAAAACTATTTTTTCAAGGTCCGAGCTGTTAAAGGATCTCGGCCCTTTTTCTTGGATGAAAATGATGAGCCCGCCTTTCCCTTAGAGTGGCAGAAGGATGTTAGGGTCTCCAGGTACTCTTAGGACATGTTGGATGAGGCTGAGCGAGCCTTTGTGACTGTTTTAGAGGAGCGTTGGGGTCAGCCTCCCCATCTCGACACAAAGAAATTTCTAACCAATCCTTCTCTTCTTCAATCTGAACTGGGTATCTTGTGTTTCCTTTGCTGTTTGTCTTATGATGCTTGTAGTTGTATTTTCGACTTGTTTGATTTGTAGCTTGACTTCTGTTTTATTTGCAGAGGCAATGAAGAACAATGAGCCTATGAAAGCTTTTAAAAGGGCACAGAAGGCGACTGCTGCCAGGAATGTTACCGCCCGAGCTGTTGGGGAGGGGTCCTCTCAGCCCCGCGAGAAGCCGGCCGTGCCGAGTTCTCCCGGGGTGAAGAAGGCGATCCCGATACCTCGGGTTCGTTTGGTGGATCCTCCTTCTTCTTCTGCTGCTCCATCCGCCGCTCCTCCAAGTAAAAAGCAAAAGACTTCTGAGCCTTTTGACCTCAACGCTCCTGACTTCAACGCCATTGAGTTTATAGATCAACAAATTGGGCCATATGGTACCATTCCCATGGATGATGTGTCCATTCTACATCATTTGGAGTTTATGGCTCAGAATCATGTGAGGATGGCTTTTATGTCGGCTGCACTTCATCGTACTGCCCAGAATCTTCCTCTCCACGCTACCAAGGCGTTTATGGAGGAGGCGAAACGAGAGTTTGACCGGATGAAGGGTTTGAAGGAGGAGCTCGAGGTGAAGGTGGTCAAATTGGAGAAGGACCTCGAAAATGAGAAGGCAAGTTCTGAGGCGCTGGCTGCTTCCTTGAGGTTGGCTGAGGATGCGGCCATGATGCACAAGGACAGCTATGTGACTTCCTATAGGGAGGGGAGGCGCCTGAGGGAAGAGCTCGACAATGCCCCGGGAGGATTATGCTGAGCTCCAAGGTCATCTTGTTGGCAGCATAACTGCTGCTTACGAGAACTTGAAAGAACAAGTCCGAATTATTGCTCTCGAGGCTGATCTCACCCTTTTCAGCTTGGATAATGTTGTCAGAGATGGCAAGATTGTCCCTGATGATGAGGGTGATGATGATGAAGTTGTTCCTCTCCTTGTGTCTTCCACCAAAGCGCCGACTTCTTCCGTTCCTCCTGCTGTGCCTGACCTGGATTGCCAGATCTTGAATCGGGAGGATGGGACTGTTGATGCGGTGCCGATTTAAGCTCGCCCTCCTTCTCCTGGTCCTGATGTTGCCAAGAAAGCTTATGATGCTGCCGAGAAAACTTCTGATGTTTGTTGATTGTAGTTGGCCCGACTTGTGGGCGTTTTTTTTTGAAACTTTATTAAGATGTTGACTTTCTAGTTGCTTTCATAGCAACTTTTTATTTTAAAAAACAGACAAGTAGCTTGCTACTTTTTGGGTAGTAAGTGTTGGTGGCCCTTCGAGGCTTTTATAATTTTATATAAAACCTGCTGATGTTGAACTCTCCCAATTCGAACTTCTTGAGTTTTTGACTCTTTGTAGCTGTAGGGGTCCAATTTGGTTTTCTTGCTTTGCGTGTGTTCTTTAGTGCTTTGTAACCGACTTCTTTGTGTTGGTCCCCTGATAGACTCCAATTTGTAATCCTCTTTCTTGGACCTTCGTGAGGTCTCTTTCAGGGATTGCTTGGATTTTTGTAGTAGATCGACTTCGTCGGGTCGACTTCTTCTAAGTTATTTCGTAATCCTCTTTCTTGGACCTTTGTTAGGTCTCTTTCAGGGATTACTTGTATAACTTGTCTTTTGTAGGAGGTCGACTTCGTTAGGTCGATCTCTTCTAAGTTATTTTGTAATCCTCTTTCTTGGACCTTTGTTAGGTCTCTTTTAGGGATTACTTTTATAACTTGTCTTTTGTAGGAGGTCGATTTCGTTAGGTCGATCTCTTCTAAGTTATTTCGTAATCCTCTTTCTTGGACCTTTGTTAGGTCTCTTTCAGGGATTACTTTTATAACTTGTCTTTTATAGGAGGTCGACTTCGTTAGGTCGATCTCTTCTAAGTTATTTCATAATCCTCTTTCTTGGACCTTTGTTAGGTCTCTTTCAGGGATTACTTTTATAACTTGTCTTTTGTAGGAGGTCGACTTCGTTAGGTCGATCTCTTCTAAGTTATTTCATAATCCTCTTTCTTGGACCTTTGTTAGGTCTTTTTCAGGGATTACTTTTATAACTTTTTCGTCTTGGGCTGACTTTGCTAGGTCGAGCCCTTCTAAGTTAAAGTAATCCTCTTTAATAGGGTTGGCCAGACCTCTTTCCAGGGTTTACTTGTAACTTGGGTTGACTTGGTCTGACTTCTGAACGCCGGCCAGTCTTTAAGTTATTTTATTAGCTATCCGTAAGACCTCGTCATGTTCTTTTTTAGATTGCTTTCTATAACATCTTACATTATTCTGTGTTCATCTTTGCCGATTTGTAGAAAGTGGTTGACATCTCTAGCTCGTCCTTTGGGTGAATCGCGTTTTCACCTTTATCGGACGACTCATCTTTATCGTGGTCGTGCAGTGAAATTGTTTTTCACTTTCTGCCGACCTGTAGCTTTATAATCGGACAATGAATACTTCAGATTAATGCGTCTTGAAATCTTTGTAGAATACCTAGATAAATTTTATTCAAAGAAAATGCAAATATATACATATGGGAATTTTCTCATCCTCTGAAGTTGGGTATGATCTATGTCTCAACCTGGTGCCTCATTAAAAAACCTTTTCAGGAAAAAGAGCGCATCCACTGGTGAGATCTTTTACCTTTTCTAACTGTAGTACCTTCTTAGGTTGCAGGCGTGCCATGACCTTGGAAGCTCCCGTCCGTTGAGTTCGGACACTCTGTAGTAGCCCTTCCCGAGTACTTCTATGACTCGGTATGGTCCTTTCCAATTGGCTGCCAGCTTTCCCTCTCCGGGTCGAGTTGTTCCGATGTCGTTTCGGATTAAGATGAGGTCATTTTCAGCGAAATTTCTTGGTACTACCCTTTGGTTATATCTAGAAGCCATTCGGCGTTTTAGCGCTTCTTCTCTGATCCGAGCTCTTTCCTGAACCTCAGGTAGTAGGTCGAGTTCTTCCCTCTGGAGTTGGGAGTTTGCTCCCTCATTATAATGGACTGTCCTACGTGATCCTTCCTCAATTTCTACTGGAATCATTGCCTCCGTTCTGTATGTTAGCCGGAATGGGGATTCCTTTGTGGTGGAATGTGGCGTCGTTCGATATGCCCATAGGACTTGTGGGAGCTCCTCTGCCCAGGCTCCCTTCGCATCCTGCAATCTCCGTTTTAACCCTGTCAATATGACTTTGTTGGCGGCTTCGGCCTGTTTGTTAGCTTGGGGGTGTTCGACAGAGGTGTACTGGTGCTTTATATTTAAGTCGGCGACTAATTTTCTGAAGCCCGCATATGTGAATTGGGTGCCATTGTCTGTGGTTATTGAGTACGGAACCCCAAATCTTGTGACAATGTTTCTGTATAAGAATTTTCGGCTTCTTTGGGCAGTGGCATTGGCTAATGGTTCTGCTTCGATCCACTTTGTAAAGTAATCTACCCCTACTATGAGGAATTTAACTTGCCCTGATCCCTGGGGAAAGGGGCCGAGAAGGTCGAGTCCCCATTTCGCAAAAGGCCAAGGTGCAGTCACGCTGATGAGTTCTTCTGGCGGGGCGATGTGGAAATTGGCATGTTTCTGATATGGTGGACATGTCTTTACGAATTCTGTAGATTCTTTCTGTAAAGTTGGCCAGTAAAACCCTGCCTGGAGTATCTTTTTGGCAAGAGCCCGTGCTCCGAGATGATTGCCGCAAATGCCGCTGTGTACCTCTTCCAACACTTCCCTGGTGTGGGAGGTCGGCACGCACTTTAGTAATGGTACCGAGATCTCTCTTTTGTACAGGATGTTGTTTATGATGGTGTAGTACTGTGCCTCCCTTTTTAGCTTCTTCACTTCCTTTTCTTCCGCGGGGAGCGTTCCTGTTTTGAGGTAGTTAATTATGGGAATCATCCATCCTTGGTCCTGGCCTGTTATGGTTAGGACTTTTTTCGTTTCCGAGATTAATGGGTTCTGTAACATTTCCTGGATGAGGCTTTTATTATTGCCCCCTGGTTTGGTGCTGGCCAGTTTTGAGAGTGCGTCAGCTCGAGCATTTTGCTCACGGGGTATGTGGCAGATCTTGTATTCCCCGATTTGTTCGAGCTGTTGCTTGGTTTTATCCAGATATCGTTTCATGGTGGGATCTTTAGCTTGGTAGCTCCCTGCTATCTGTGATGTGACCACTTGCGAATCACTATAAATGTTAAGTTTTCGAGCTCCCACCTCTTCAGCCAGTTTTAGACCAGCTAACAATGCTTCGTATTCCGCCTGGTTATTTGAAGCCGGGAATCCGAACTTGAGGGAGAGCTCAACTTGGGTTCCCTGGTTGCTTTCTATTATAACTCCTGCACCACTTCCCGTTTTATTTGAAGAACCATCCACATACAGATTCCACTCTATGGGGGCTTCTAGGGCATCTGTGAATTCGGCGATAAAATCGGCCAGGTATTGTGATTTGATGGCGGTCCGAGCTTCATATTGGAGGTCAAATTCTGACAGCTCGACTGCCCATTGTAGAATTCTGCCTGCTAAACCTGTTTTCTGCAGTATTCCCTTTAAAGGCTGATTAGTTCGAACTTTAATGGTGTGGGCCTGGAAGTAGGGGCGGAGTCGCCGAGATGTTAAAACGAGAGTGTAAGCAAATTTTTCTATTTTCTGATAGTTCAGCTCGGATCCCTGCAGTGCTTTGCTAATGAAGTAGACGGGTTGTTGCCCGTTTTTGCTTTCTCGGACCAGTGCTGACGCTATTGCCTTGTCTCCTACTGCAAGATATAATATGAGTGGTTCTCCTTCTTGAGGTCGGGATAGGATAGGTGGCTGTCCTAAGAACTTTTTAAAGTCTTGGAACGCTTGTTCGCATTCTGTCGTCCACTCGAACTGTTTTCCCTTTCTTAAAGTAGCATAGAAGGGGAGAGATCTTATTGCGGCTCCTGCTAAGAATCGGGATAGGGCGGCCAACCTCCCGTTGAGTTGCTGTACTTCTTTTACGCAGGTTGGGCTTTTCATGTTGAGTATTGCCTGGCATTTATCTGGATTTGCTTCAATTCCTCTTTGTGTGAGCATGAAGCCTAAGAATTTGCCTACTTCTACCGCAAAGGTGCATTTTGCTGGATTGAGTCGCATATCATGCTTCCTGATGGTGTCGAACACCTGGGCTAGGTCGGTCAACAGTGTCTGTTCGCTTTTTATTTTAATTAGCATGTCGTTCACATAAACTTCCATGATTTTCCCGATGTGATTCGAGAAGACTTGATTCATTAACCTTTGATAAGTGGCTCCTGCGTTCTTAAGGCCGAAAGGCATTACGATGTAGCAGTAGTTCGCCTTTGGCGTTAAAAACAAGGTCTTTTTCTGGTCCGGTGGGTACATAGGAATTTGGTTGTATCCTGAATACGCATCCATAAACGAGAGATATTTATATCCAGAGGAGGCATCTACCAGGCGTCAATACTCGGGAGTGGGTATGGATCTTTTGGGCAAGCTTTGTTGAGATCTGTGTAATCGGTGCATATTCGCCACTTCCCATTTGATTTTTTCACCAAAACGACGTTGGCTAGCCACATTGGGTATTTGACTTCTCTTATAAATCCGGCTTCCAGCAGTGCCTGCGCTTGCTCTTCCACAGCTTGGGATCGCTCTGGCCCGAGTTTTCTTCGTCTCTGCTGGACCGGTCGAGATCCTGGATAAACTGCCAACTTGTGACACATTAGTTTAGGGTCTATGCCTGGCATGTCTGCGGCTTTCCATGCAAACAGGTCGGCATTATCTCGTAAGAATTGTATTAGCATTTCTTTTAAATTTCCTTTGAGGATTGTGCCGATATTAGTTGTTTTTTTCCGAGGTGTCCCCGATCTGAATTTTTTCTATCTCGCCCTCTGGTTGGGGGCGAAACTCCTCTCGTCGTTGAACTCTGCCCAGCTCGATTGTGTGGAACTCTTCTCCTTTGCCCCTGAGGTTAAGGCTCTCATTGTAACAGCGACGCGCCATCCTCTGGTCTGCTTTTATCGTGGCTATCCCTTTTGGAGTTGGGAATTTCATGCATAGGTGTGGGGTCGAGACTATTGCACCGAGTTGGTTGAGCGTGGTTCGGCCTATGAGAGCGTTGTAGGCTGAGCTTACGTTGACTACAATGTAGTCTATTTTGAGGGTCTTGGATTGGTCTCCCTTTCTAAAGGTTGTATGTAGTGGTATGTATCCTAGTGGTCGAACCGGAGTGTCTCCTAGCCCGAACAAACTGTTTGGATATGCTTTAAGTTCTTTTTCTTCTAAGCCGAGTTTATCAAAGGCTGTTTTGAATAAGATGTCGGCAGAACTCCCTTGATCTATTAGCGTCCAATGTAGGTTGGCGTTTGCCAATATGATAGTGATAACCATGGGATCGTCGTGTCCTGTAATGATGCCGGTTGCATCCTCTTTAGTGAATGTTATCGTTGGGATGTTGAGTGTTTCTTCCTTTCCTTCGACATGGTATACTTCTTTGAGGTATCTCTTACGAGAGGATTTGGAGATCCCTCCTGCTGCAAAGCCGCCATGTATCATGTGGATATGTCTTTCTGGGGTCCGAGGTGATCGTTCTGCTCGTTCAATGTCATCATCCCTTCGTCTCTTTCTTTGCTCGTCATCTCGGGTGGCCAGGAATCGATCTAGTTTTCCTTCCCTCACCAATTTTTCTATGATGTTTTTTAAGTCGAAGCATTCGTTAGTGGAGTGTCCCCGGACCCGATGATATTCACAATACTCCTTTCGATTTCCTCCTCCCTTCTTGCCTTTGAGTGGCCGTGCTGGGGGAATTTTTTCCGTATGGCAGACTTCTTTGTATATTTCGACCAAGGATGCCCTAAGAGGAGTATAGTTATGGTACTTCTTAATTTTCTCCCCTTTTCTGTCGTCTTTTCTTTTGGATTCCTTGTCTCTGTCACGGTAGGAAGCTCCCGATTTCGAGGATTCTCCTAACCGAGCGTTTTCTTCCATATTGATGTATTTTTCTGCTCGCTCCTGTACTTCGTCGAGGGTAGTCGGGTACTTTTTTGATATAGATTGGCTGAAAGGTCCCTCTTGTAGGCCGTTGATGAGTCCCATGATTGCGGCCTCCGTGGGTAAACTTTGTATGTCCATGCATGTTTTGTTGAATCTTTCCATGTAGTTGCGAAGGCTCTCCCGATCTCCTTGTTTGACTCCTAATAAACTGGGGGCGTGCTTAGCTTTATCCTTTTGAATGGAAAATCTGGCTAGGAATTTCTTAGCTAAGTCGTCGAAACTTGAGATGAATTTTGGGGGTAAGTTGTCGAACCACCGAATAGCTGTCTTTGTGAGAGTTGTTGGGAAGGCTTTACAGCGAACAGCATCTGGGGCGTCAGTGAGGTACATACTACTTCTGAAGTTACTGAGATGGTGGTTGGGATCCGTGGTGCCGTCATATAGAACCATATCCGGGAGTTTGAAGTCTTTTGGAATTTTGGTTTTCATGATTTCCCTAGTGAAGGGGTCTTGCTCTTTGTGTGAATTCTCCTCGAGATTAGCGCGAGGGGCTTTTGATTTGAGATCGGCTTCCAATTGCTGCAGTTTTTCTTCCAACTCCCGACGTCGTCGCATCTCTCTTTGTAGATCTCTTCCAATTTCCCGTTGTTGGTGGGTTTCTTTTTCCAGTTGTTTTAGGCGATCTTGGAGTGCTTCTATGGCCCCTGAATTTGGTGAGTCTTTGTCTTGGTTGGTCTCCGGAGTGTCTTGTAGCGTGACGTTTGCATTTTTGTGCGGTGTTCGATCCTCCAGACCTGAATCGTGATCGTTGTCATGGTTGTCCGCCATGGTGATGAGATGACTTCCAGGTCCCCGGCAACGGTGCCAATGTTCCGAGGGTTGCCTGAATTTGTAGGTCAATCTCGGTCGAGATCTTCTGTGCTGGTCGGAACCGAGGTGTCCGGTTGGTGAATGGCGACCGGAGCTGGTGCGTCCGACTTGTTGGACTGGTTGTGCTGCTGATCATTTGCCACCGAAGGGCGGGGGGTACCTGCAAGAGACTCCGATGCTTAAGTTAGCAAGGGTATTGAGCAGGTTTTTAGTAGAATCAGAGTATGAGTTATACCTGGGTGCTCCAGTGTATTTATAGTAGTGGGGGCTGACCTTTCTGATAAGATAAGTTAGTTATCTTATCTTATCTTATCCTGTTTTGGATGAAGTCGGCTTATCTTTAAGGGAACCCCCTTTATCTCTATAGGCTGGGATTGCCTTTGGATTTGGGTCGTGTTCCTCTATTTGGGCCCTTTATTGGGCTTTCCTGTCGATTTGGCCGAGCTCTTTAGAAGAGGTCGGGTAGTCTGACCTGAAGAGGTCGGTCGCTTTGTCGCCAATCATCCCGGGTCGGGTAACTCGACCCAGGGTATGAACAGCAGTGGTTAACGAAGAAGACAACCCACCTCCTCCGGAACCTATTCAAAATATCCAGCCGCAGAATCGAACACCGACGCTAGAGCTGATT
>NC_029785.2:128874971-128882157 GCF_000816755.2 Arachis ipaensis | reverse complement strand
ATATATTTCTTTTACTTTTATACATTATTCGGTATTTTTTTATGAATGTAACTCATGGTGGAATCAAATCTTTTTTGTAGCTTCTACCAACTGCATTTGTTTCTCAAGCATTCCCATCAAGGCTGGATTTCATTTATGTTTGGGACATGTATAAACCACTTGTCTTAATGAAGCTTAGATGGAGGAGTACAAGGTCATCAGAGGCATTTCTCACTAGGGGCTGGCGCAGATTCTCTGTTGCCCACAGGTTAAAGGGAGGGAGCGTTGTGCGCTTTAGTGTATCCGTCTATGATGAAATGCTTATGTTTTTTCAGGTTTTACGCCTTTAGTGCGAGACTATTAGCACCAGTGAAATACGTATTACTTGGTCTAGGTTAGGAAAATTATTAATAGTAACCTTCATGAGTGCTAATTATGTAGTGTGGCTTGAATAGTCTCTAATCCTTTGGTCTTTTTGCTTGCTTACAATGTAATGAAGTTCTAATAAAAAAATTTATGTTTATATTTATTGTATCCCACTAGATAGATATATTGCATACCAAGGCAACTACGAGATATCATAAGCCTAATGGGTTTGTTTAGTTCAATCCAAATGCGTGCTTCCATACGTTAATAAGTTATTCTTTTGAGACCAGTCTAATGTTATTCCTATAATTAGGAATCAAATAGTAATGTTCTGCATTTCATCATATGTATGATTTTAAAAGAAAAGTCAAACATGAGGCATCATCTATTGCATGATTGTTTAATTCTTTTTGGCCTAGCCTATACCATGCATCTCGCTTCAAGTAACATAGTTGGGCCCAGTTATTATATAACAATAACGATAACTCTATATAACTTTCCTACATGTAAATTAATTCATTGGGCCCAGTATATTGTGTTAAAGTAACTAACTATAACTTGCCCAGTCCAAATAGAAGCAGAATGACCAAACCATAAAAAAAAAAGAAAAAACTAATCAAAACCCTAAAGGTAATTATAAGCAAACAGAACCTCTTATTCAAACAGTGCTCTATGTCATGCTTGCAATTCCCCTGTTTTTTTTCTTCATAAGTACAAGAATATCCAAACACAAGTTCAGATATAAGATGCAAACAAGAGTGGATCGAGGTCAGAATGACAACGACATCCATCTCGATCAATGCCTCAATGTGCGAGCACCTACTAGCGGCGGCAAAGATCTTTGCCATTATCGATGACAGCCGTCGACGACAACGTGTGGTCAGTGACGGAGATAAGGTCTTCTTGAATCATGTCTGCAATTGATCGCCAGATTTGGCCATAGCAACCCATGCTCCATCAATCGTCACTGTTTTTTGTCACTTCCTTTGAATTTGGTTGCTCGGCTGCTGCTGTTGGACGTTTCAGGTTCGATTTTGTTAGTCACAAAGATGAATGGAATCATTCTCTCTTGGTCAATATACTTACTTATCATATTTTTGTTAATTGAATTATTAGTGCCTCAATAATTTTATTTCGTTACCCCGCACATAATAATCGCTAAAACAAACATCAATATTGTATTTTTCATGCCTCAACTATCATCAGTTAATGGGTATATTAAAAATTGCTTTTTAAATAAGGATTATACCTATTCTTTTTAGTCGCCTTTATTTTTCGCAAAATGTTAAATTTCAATTACGCATACAAGACAAAACAAGTTATTGATGTACATTGGAATAATTTTTCTGGCAGTACACATGCACTCCTTTTCGACCCTGTACTCATACAAAAGGGCCGCAAAACATATTGTCTCCAAAATGTGCACACGGAACCACGCCAAGTTCTTTTTTTAGCTGAGACATTACACATCTTAGAAATTACCTGCTACTCTGTCTTATATGCTTAACAATCTATGAAGCATGTTCATTACACTGCACTAGCCACAAAAGTCCAACAAATGATAATGACTTTTCATAGCAATCATTGTCTTATTCCCTACATTGAAACATTGAGCATCCTCATCGGCCCGTCCCGTGAGAAGCTGACTACCCAATATAAATTCAACCATCCTCTAGCTTGCTCCACCACCCCAACCATCTTCAGATAGCTATCGTTGTGCACTGGAATCTCCTCAGAAAGTTCATTATCATGGCCACTTCAGTGACTCTGCTAAAGGATATTGCCTCTAACGTGGAGAATCCAAGTTGTAAGATCAAAGTAAGGGTAATAAAGATCTGGTCTGTCAGACATTCCGAACAGAAATATCAAAAGCCTATGCTGGACATGGTGGTTATAGATCACTTGATAAGCTTATATCATGGATTCACTTATTAACTTGGGTAATCAAAAATCATGTGCATACTTATTTCCTATTTGTTTTGCAATATGTTAGTGTTAATTTGAAAAATTGACAATTATGTGCAGGGGGATCGCATACAAATCTCCATCAGAAACCCATACAGATGGCTATTTGAAGATGACCTGGCCGAAGGCAACATATACACCATATCAAATTTTTCATTGTCTTCAAACGATCAAGAAGTACAAGCCAACCAATCACGCACAGCAAATTTATTTCAAAAGGGATACTCAAATTAGGACCGTGCAAGATAATTCATTTCCCATTAACATGTTTCAGTTTGTTCCCAATGAGCTGATACTTAATCACACCAATGCTCAATCCCATTTTATTGGTATGGCATATTCACAACTTTATGCTAGTTCGTTGTGGTTATTACTATCGCATTGACGTCTCATTAGATTTTTTCATGCAGATGTCATCGGACTAATTACTGCCAAGAGTGACATTATCAAATTTAGAAGGAATGAAAAGACCTGCATTTACATAGTCATTGAGCTTCAAGACATGTAGTGAGTACAAAAAATTATACATGCTTTTCGTTTTAAAGTTATGCCTTCTAAGTGCTCTCATATGGAACCATTTTGAAATAGGGAAAAAGGTAACATTTGATGTACTCTGTGGGAAGAATTTGCTACTCAGTTGGTGAAGCATATAGATAAACAACCAACCTCTGAGTATATACTCATCTTGCAATTTGCAAAATTCAATCTATATAAAGGTTAATTACTTTGAAAACAAACTGTTGTTAATTACCATGACCGTTTTTATTCCGAATGTATTTTGATTAATATTGATTGTTTATTTGTCTTAGACAATCCTTCAAATCTAACAGGCACAATGGGTATATCGAATACCAATTACAACTCAATACTGCACATAAATGCAAACCGCAAAGAAGTGAAGGAATTTCGTCAAAGGTTTTGGCAGTTAGTTGTTTGTTACATTGTTAGAGATTATGTAATGTACCTAAAACTATTGGCTATAATATTAGCGTCAGCTTATTCTTGCAGTATTATCATGTCTGGGGTGCCACCTGCAAACAGGCTATCCCAACTTGCTGCAAAACCCATATACAATCTGGAAGATGACCTCATCAACCAATCTACATACAAGTCAATATCAGAGCTTAAAGAGACAATTGAGGTGAGCTGCTATAGATGTTCTCATTTTTCTTTAAAAATTTTGTTCATAGTTATAGGAATCTGACCCTAACCAAAAACAAGGTGGTAATTTTGCTACTATTGGTGTTGTTGCAATTGATCCAAAGAATGGATGGTGGTATAAGAGTTGCAAACATTGCTTTCACTCATTAAAAGTGACAGAAAATTCATACCACTGTACTAAATGTGACACATATCCAAACACTCACACTCCTAGGAATGGTTCCGCAAGTTGTTTATTCAATATTTAGAATAACATCACTTACAAAGTATTCCAAGCTGTACCTTTAAATCAACAATTATAGGTACAACATTAACATGAGAGTGGCTGACGATACGGAAGCAGCTTCATTCTTACTGTACGACACAGAGGCGGTCAAACACCTCGGAGTTACTACCTCTGATATTAGGCTAGCTCAGTTGACAAAGGTATCGAATTTGTGGGTTAAATGTACATTATACTATTATTAATCCAAATTTAGCAAGACGCTTAACATATTTTATACACGTAGGGTGGTATCAATGAGAAATATCAAACCGAACTGAACTCATTGGTGGGACAAAAATTTCTATTCAAAGTTGCCGTTAAGATGGAAGATCTGAATGCCTTTTAGCCATGCAGGATAATTGTCACTATGCTATGTGGGGAGACAAGTGTCTTAACCAAGTTTTTGGATAAGCATTACATGCACGAGGTATCCAATGAATAGTGTATGTATGTTGAATTATTTTTTGATTAAAGATAACTAAATTATTTTATATGTTAACATTGTAGCCGTCCGTAGGCTTTGAGAACTCAGAACTCCTCAGCATGCAAACTGACTCTGTCCAAACTCATAATGTTGGTCACATGTTTCCAACCATTCATAAAATCCTGATGAATAGAATGTGGATCTAGTTTAACAAGTTTATATCATTTTTACAGGGTACAAGATCCCCATCTGTCAAAATTTTGGCCGCTGATGTTGATAGGTACTCCACCCCAAAGGAGAAAATTATTAGTGAAGGTTGGTCCAAAAAGCTCATCGAACTTTATCCTGACTCTTCAAATGCGTCATCTTCAAAATGCAGGAAGGTTGTCAATGGTGACAATGCTAATGCCAACAAGACAGTGGAGGAATAGTTCATGTAACGTTTCAATGGCCACTACCAATCCATTTGTTGCTGGTCAATTCGACATTAGCCGGTTGATGAAGCCTGTATTTAGTTTGTTGTTTGTCTTGCTATGTTGTTTTTAACATGGAGTTGTTCCTATTCTATATTTTAGTTTATCTAGCGCTAAGTTAGTGTTCTATGTGGTTGAACCCAACCCTTATTTGCTTCATATGTATGGAATGTGTAGCATGGGCACATTTTGTATCGATAGTGCAACTGTGTGCCTGTTGTGTTGTCGTTTTTTCAATTGAATAAAATAGTGGCCATAACATGTTAACTTGCAAGACTTTTCCTGATA
Source organism: Arachis ipaensis (assembly GCF_000816755.2). NCBI lineage: Eukaryota > Viridiplantae > Streptophyta > Magnoliopsida > Fabales > Fabaceae > Arachis > Arachis ipaensis. The sequence goes on along the minus strand of NC_029785.2, from coordinate 128,877,236 downwards.
CACAAATCCTCCCTACATCAACAAGTACAACAGCCACTTTCGCAGGTCTCCAATAATGCATTCCTCTAACATGCAGATGCAAATAGCTATAAAAATTCAATGGTTGATTTGCAATGACTACACCATGTTCTTATGTTCATAAGACCATATCATAAACTACCACCAATCCAAATTAACTTATCTTTGCATCATGCTTTCTTGAATGCACAAATCTTTCAAACCTCCCCTCATTTCAACATGCTTTATGTAGCCTTTGCCAAATCGATACATTAATTGATACGTGTCTTAATGTTAGAATCAAGTACTAACTATACTATCTTAATAAGAGTATGTACCCTAACACATAAGACCAGGTCCATCGAAACCCTCACTAATTTATTGCATCTTACTTTCTTTAAGGCATATCTCATTGCCTATTAAGAAAGGTTTAAATCCCCTAACTCCACCAACACCCCGGGAATCCTCACTCTTCTCTGACAACACGAACATACTTTCTTATCTCTATCTTGCACAAAAGAGGGTAACTACATCTCTACTCATCTGGTATTAATTCTTTCATAAGTATCATCCTTTTACACCCGCCTTGACCATTAGTTTTTGACCCACAAGAGTTATGCCTTCACTTCAGCAATTATAAAATTATCATAGTTGAAGAATCATCGTCCCAATCCTTCCATGATCCCTAAAACCAACTCAAACCCCATTATGAGTCAATCACCACCAGCTGCAGAAAATAGAAGATTGCTTCCCCCCGATTTTGATGATGATAGGATCTTTTACCTTCACATAGATCCTCTAGCGGTGAGTTATTTGTTATGGTCCCTTTCCATATTTTCTTCACGTAAGTCTCCAAAAGTCTTCTTTCTGTATTCTTTATGACTTATAACTATGCAATGCATATGTAGATTCTGCATGAACTTCTATCTCTATTTTATCGCAAATACAGAGAGTTACTGAAGGATAGGATGTTCCTCATAGAACTCAGTGATAACCAGATTGAGCTTAACGTTGGAAAGGGTAATGAGACTGGCTACATCATAGGTAGCTTTGACAATTTGGACATTTGGTTACTTGCTATGGTCTTACAGACGGTGGTTGGATGAAATTAATTTTCGTAGGAGAAGACGTTTTCGTGGTTATGAAGGTTAAAGATACCTATATGAATTAGAAAGAATTCTCACGACCCCATATAAGTTATATGGCAACAATATGGAGCAAATTATTAGCCAAACCAACAGGCAAGAATCCTCTAAAGTCACATCCATAACCACTCCTCAAGCATTGTATAATGTCTGTAATCTATCAATGCACCAACTAAATATTGATGGTATGAACTGCCATCCTGTTGAGCATACGACAGCTTCATTCCCTGACAATGTGCCAATTAGCTACATGCAGGGGATCGAAAATGGTGACACCAAACCACAAGAATCTGTTCCTTCCAATGAATTGGTTTCTTATAAGAAAATTAGTCATCATCAACATGCAACTGGGTTCAGGCAGTCTAACTCCAATCCAAAGTACACTTCCAATGTACCAGGTAATGTTACCTATTTTAATCATCCAATACATGATGCAGGTCCAGCTGAGTTCCAAGAAGGAGCTTTTTACAATCAAACAACTGTAACATATCTCCATCTATCAGATGAATGTATCGAACAGAAGAGGGCATTTACCCAATATCATATCCCTGCCATCATCGATTAAACTGATGTCATGATTCAAGGACCTGAAATATACTCTTGCCTTAAACTCCTGACAGCTAACCAAGTTGATAATAGCGCAGTGGTATGATCTCCGACTCTTGAAATAATATTTTAATTAAAACTAGGTATCTATAGCAGAGGTGCAGATTTCTTCTTTCTAATTTATCCAAACAAAAAATGGTCTGATTAACAGGTTATACCACTTAAATTTGCACAAGGAGCATTTCCGTTGAGGCTGAATCATGTCAAAGTTGTCATGGACAACGGGTTCTGCTATAGTTTGGGACTACGATGGAGTAGGAAGAGGAAGGTGCAACTATACTTGACAAGAGGTTGGAAATCCCTTGCCAAAATCAATGGATTTAGAGTTGGCACTGTGTTGAGGTTTTCAGTTTGCAACAACGACGAGACTACTCTTTACATCAAAGTGGTCCAAAAATAAATAGTTTAACTAGATATTTGTGATTACTTTCTGCAGCTTATGTTAATCATCATCGCTTATTTTATTTCGCTCCTGTGTTTTATTTTCATCCATGATAGTCATAAATGAAGTTGTAAT